>NW_012267252.1:11005041-11006155 GCF_000151885.1 Dipodomys ordii
GTGGGGCTATTACAAATGGAGTTGCTTTCCTAATTTCAGCCACACTTTTCTCATTGTTGACATACAGAAAAGCCATTGATTTTGGGGGGTTAATTTTATACCCTGCTACTTTGCCAAAGTTTTGAATCAGTTTGAGTAATTTGGGAGTGGAGTCTCTGGGATTCTTTAAACACAAGATCATGTCATCTGCAAAGAGGGAGAGTTTTATTTCTTCTTTCCCTATTTGGGTCCCCTTTATATTTGCATCTTGTCTTATTGCTGTAGCTAGGCATACTAATACTAGATTGAAGAGAAGTGGAAAGAGTGGACATCCTTGTCTTGCTCTTGAGTTAAGAGGAAATGCTTTAGTTTTTCACCATTGAGTATAATGCTGGCTGTAGGTTTGTCAAATACAGCCTTGATTGTATTGAGGAATGTTCCATGGATTCCTAGTTTTTCCAGAACCTTCATCATAAAGGGGTGTTGGACCTTGTCAAGTGCTTTTTCTGCATCTATTGAGATAACCATGTGGTTCTTATCCTTGCTCTTATTGATATGATGAATAATATTAATTGATTTGCGTATATTGAACCAGCTTTGCATCCCTGATATGAATCTTGTTTGATCGTGTGGTATGATTTTTTGGATCAATTGTTGAAGTCGATTGGCCAAAATTTTGTTGCATCAATGTTCATCAAAGAAATGGGTCTATAGTTCTCTTTCTTTGATGAGTCCCTGCCTGGTTTTCGGATGAGGGTTACCACGGCTTCATAGAATAAGTTTGGTAGTGAACTTTCTCTTTCAATTTCATTGAAGAGTTGGAGGAGTATTGGTGTGAGCTCTGCTTTGAAAGCCTTGTAGAATTCCGTTGTAAAACCATCTGGTCCTGGACTCTTCTTAGCTGGGAGGTCTCTTATTGCTGTTTCTATTTCAATGCTTTATATGGGCCTGTTAAGATGGTTTAACTCATCTTGGTTTAGTTTTGGCATGTCAATATTTGCTAGGAAAAGGTCCATTTCTGTCAAGTTCTCATACTTATTAGCACAAAGTTTTGAGAAGTATTCCCTTATAATGTTCTGAATATTGGTTGTTTCCGTGGTGTTGTTTCCATTCTCATCTCTGAGTTTATTTATTT
>NW_012267252.1:11014894-11019894 GCF_000151885.1 Dipodomys ordii
TTTCTTTTCCTCTTTCTTCCTTCTCCCCTTCCTCCTTCTTCTCTCTTCCTCCTCCTCCTCCTCCCCATCCTCCTTCTCCCCTTCCTCCTTCTCCTCTCTTCCTCCTCCTCCTCCTCTTCTTCTCCTTCTCCTTCTCCTTCTCCCTCTCCTCCATCTTCTTCTTTTTGAAATAGGGCTATTTCCTATTATAAGTTAGCTTGGCAGCCTTTATGACATTCTTAACAGTTCTTTATATCTAAAGATATGTTATGCAAATATCTGTATCTGAGTTCTTCTAAGATCAGATTTATTGAATAATAAATAAAAGATATTAATGTGACATACAGGTAATATTTTAAAAGACATGTATCATAATTAGTGGAAGCTTTAATCAACTCAAAAATAACCCAAAACAGAATGCAACAATGGATGGATCTTACTTTTGATCCAATCTGCTATTCTTCTTTTGATTGGAGAATTGAGTCCATTAGTATTTAGGGTTATTATAGAGAGATGTGTTGTGTTTCCTGCCATTTTATTAATTTCCTGTATTTTGCTTTCCCTTTCTTTGTTTTTAGTAAGTGAACACACTGTACAAAGGGGTTACAGTTACATGAGCAAGGTAATGAATACGTTTCTTATCAAGCTTTGTTGCCTCCTCCTTTGTTTTTCCCCTACCATCCCCTTCCCTCCTGCTTCCTCAACTACACTCCCCTCTCCCCAAAGCCTCTCACGCTCTCCTAAATTGTAAAGTTCATTTTTCAACATAGCGTCTTGTACATCTCATTGTTGCAATGGATCAACCTGTATCCCTACTTAACAATTTGTTTTTTCCCTTCCCCTCTACAAATTATACCAACATCAAATACAGTGAAAACAGGGGTTATACAGTGGGGGAGGGACATACAAAGCAACAAAAAAATCACATGGTACCTTATAAATACGTTAGAAGTAATAGCAAGAAATTAAAAACCACTCGTGTCCCTACCTTGTGATTCATTTTGCTTAACATCATCTTATCTGACCTTTTCTGCTTGTCCCAGACATATACTAGATATTGCAAATAAGGGAAACCATGGGACCTATGTTTCTTTGGGCCTGGCTTACTTCACTTAATATCATTTTTTTCCAATTCTTTCCATTTCCTAACAAATGTGGCCATCTCATTCTTTCTGATGGAGGCATAGAATTCCATTGTATATATGTACCACATTTTCTTGATCCATTCATCTACTGAGGGGCATTTGGATTGGTGCTTTCCCTTTCTTGACTGACAAAAAAACAATCCAGGTCTCAAGGCTAGAATCGCATTTCAAGCTATAGTTTTCCACAGGTCTTCCACCTGTCTTCATAATGGGACACTGAGATGACATTTCTAACCACAGATCCTTTTCTAAGTTAAAGACTAGCATAATCCCAGGTATTTATTTTTACACATTTAAAAGTCATGTCAGCCTGGCACTGGTGGCTCACGCCTGTAATCCTAGCTACTCAGGAGGCTGAGATCTGAGGATCACAGTTCAAAACCAGCCTGGGCAGAAAAGTCTGTGAGACCCTTATCTCCAATTAACCACCAGAAAACCAGAGGTGGCGCTGTGGCTCAAGCAGTAGAGCACTTTCCTTGAGCTGAAGAGCTGAGGGATAGTGCCCAGGACCAGAGTTCAAGCCCTATGACTGACAAAAAAAAAAAAGTCATGTCAACTCAAGTGTGAGAAACCTGGATCATTTCCACCCAAACAGGCTACCTCAATCTACTCAGGTTGCTATGATAAATATCATAAACTGAGTAGCTTACTAACAACAGAAATTTCTCACAGTTCCAGAAGCTGAGAAGTCCAAGATGGAGGTGCTAGCAGATTCCTTAATTGACGAGGGCCACTTCCTGGCTCATAGAGGACATCTTCCTGCTGCATCCTCACATGGTATGAGAAAGAAGCAGCAAGCTCCCTTGAGCATGTTTTCTTAGGACACAAATCTCATCCACAAGGTTTCCATCTTTATGATCTGACAGTCTCCCAAAGAACCATCTCCCAAGTCTGTCTTCATGAATTCGAGGGCATTCTAATAGCCAGTCTGTCTACGGGTTCTACAGTTCCTACCACCCTGACCTAGTCTACCATTCCAACCCTTCTCTCACCCACACTAGATTCATCTAGTCCATCCCTGGCTCTACATTTTGCCATTTAAATATCATTGCCTTTCTGGTTTTCAGATACCTTCCTTTCATATCATTTTCATCCCTAATATTTCCTACTTTTCAAACTCTACCTAAATTGGCTTAGAGATGTCCTTAAGCTCCAAATAGACTCTGGCCCCTGGGGAATGAGTTTATGAGATAAGAAGTCACTTTTTGGTGCAAAGTTCAATAACCTCAGTTAATTCTAAAGAATTCCTCTTAGTTATGCATTAGACAGACATGATTTATACAAGTAAAATTTCTGTGTTTCTTACCTTTTATGTTTTTAAGGTCAAATTTTGAGTCATATACAGTCAATTTAAAATAGACTTTATTTTTCCATAACCCCCCTGGAAATAAAATATACTTTTCTCCATCATTGCCATAGCCTACATTGGAAGTAAAAAGAAAAATAGTAAAATAGGACTCATTCCTTGTTGTTACAAAGCTGTTCCATACTGAGTTGCTAAATCATGTAGAAAGAAGTCATTTTTCAAACAAATATATCTATTTGAATCAAGTACACTTTAGGTAGCTGTGTGCTAGTTGGTTTATCTAGGTCTTATTAAATAATTAATCAAGCTCTGACTTGTTTACATTACAGAAAACATAATTATAGTTCATTACCACATCAAATACTTCTATTATGCTAGACTCTATAGGCAAATGATTGCATATGTATTTCACAACAAACACAGATAACAACCTAGGGTAGGGGGCTCATTCCTGCAATCCTAGCTAGTCAGGAGGCTGGGATCAGAGGATCACAGTTCAAAGCCAGCTCAGGCAGGAAAGTCTGTGAGACTGTTATCTCCAATTAAATCACAGTAAAAGCCAGAAGTGGCACTGTGGCTCAAGTGGTAGAGGGCTAGCCTTGAGCAAAAGGAGCTCAGGGATGGCGCCCAGACCCAGAGTTCACGACTGGCAAAATTAATAATAATAATAATAATATAGCATAAGAAATGCACAGATAGATTGTAGATAAGCTGCCACTGAGTTAGAAACGATTGATTTTCCCTATCTCTGTGACTCCATATGCATTAGATGTAAAGTAAATAATCTTATGTGATAATGTTATGTAATATCATTTATTTTTCTTAAGTCTTAACAAACTCCAAGACCTGAGAGACCAGCATATAGTCCACTGCCACAGTGCTTAAAATACAATGTCTACTTGTTATCAAACCTTTGGAGCTGTTTTAGAACTCAGGAATCATAACATGTCTTATGTACAGAAATCTATTCCAAATGGATCAATGCACTAAATGTAGGAGCTAGCAATCTAAAACTCTTGAAAGAAGACAGGGAGATGTAGACACAGTCATTTACACCTGTGATCCTATTTACTCAGAAGGCAAAGACTGGGAGGTTGTTAACAAAACAGGGAAATCCCTTCCACCTCAACAAACAAATCAGGCATGTCTGCACATGCCTGTAACCCTAACACAAGACAAAGATAGAAGAAGCTCATGGTTCCTGCCTGGCAAAACATGCCAAGCCCCATCTGAAAAAAGAAAAATGTCTTTGAAGTATGGCTCAAGTCGTAGAGTGCTGTCCTAACAAGCACAAAATCCAAAATTCAACCTCTAGTGCTACTTGACTAAGAAATATCCCCACACACACAGAGAGAGAGGAATACACACAGAGGAATAAATCTTCACTACTTTGTATTTGACAAAGGAATTTTAGATGTGATATAAAAACAATAAGCAGTAAAAGATAAAACAGATGAATAACACAGTATCAAAATTAAAATCTTTGGTGCTACCAAAAAAAATCATCAAGAAAATAAAAAGACCATCTACAAAATAAGGAAAAATATCTGCAAATTATATATCTTTATAAGGTCTTGTAGCTAGACTATCTATTCAACTCAATTGGATAAACTGTTTGAATAGCCATCTAATCTCTAAATGGCCAATAAGAGCATGAAAAGACAGGCATCATTAGTCAACAGAGAATGACAAGTCAAATCCATAGCGACATGAACTTTCACACTCCCTAGGATAGTCCAAGTCAAAAAGACAGATAATAGTGAGAGTTGTTGAGTTTATGAGGAAATTGGAGCCCTTATAATATTCCTGGTGGAACTGCAAAATGACACTGTGAAAAGCACAGCAATGGCATTTCTAAGGTACACCCCCTCAGTACATGAGAACAAGGTTTGTGCAAAAAGTTGATACGTGACATGAGCATTGCTCATGATAGACAAAGGACAAGGCAGTTCAAATGCCCGTAAACAGAAAAATCAACACACAAAATGTGCTATATCCAAAGCACGTAGTATTCAACTATAAAAAGGAATGAAGTACTAAGACAGTGAATTCTCAAACGTGGATAAGCCTAAGTTTTTTTAAAAGCCAGTCACGCCGGGCATCAGGGGCTCACGCCTGTAATCTTAGCTACTCAGGAGGCTGAGATCGAGGATCGCAGTTCAAAGCCAGACCAAGAAGGAAAGTCCGTGAGACTCTTATCTCCAATAAAGCACTTAGAAAACCAGAAGTGGTGCAATGGATCAAGTGGTAGAGCACTCGCCATGAGCTGAAGAGCTGAGAGGCAGCACCCAGGCCCAGAGTTCAAGACCCACAACTGAAAAAAAAAAAAAGCCAGTAACAAAAGTCTCTGTATTACATGATTCAATGAAAGTCCCACACTGGCCAATACATAAACACCAAAAGTAAATTAGTGGTTATGGGATTGTGGGTGGGACAGAAAGGGTTAAAGGGAATAATAGCTAGGTGAAAGTAAATTAATGGTTGTGGAATTGTGGATAGGGCAGAAAGGGTTAAACGGAATAATAGCTAGGTGATATAGCATTTCTTTTTGTGATAATGAAAATGTTCCA
>NW_012267252.1:11024894-11031855 GCF_000151885.1 Dipodomys ordii
GGAATAAAATGATTACTTTCTAATGGCTTTCAGAAATTGAGCAAGGAAGATTTAAAATGGAGAGATCCTGAAACCCTACACTTAGTCATCCACCCACACAGAACTGTCTCCATACCAAGCCCTTTGCAACTCCTAGGGATTGTATGCTTGCAAGAAAGCATTTCCTTCCTGATACATGGACATTAATGAGTTTGAAAACATTTCCTAGCAAAAGAGCAGGCAGGAGCTATGTCTTCTGACAGATTTTTTTTTACAGAAATCTAAATTTTTGCCCATTTGCTGAAACAATTAAGACTGATGGTGTTTTGTTTCTATCTTTAAGGCCTTTCTATAAAACATTCACCCTTTTTTTTCTTCTCCACAGACCTCCATGACTTTGGATTTACAAAGCTCAAGGTTCTAATTCAACTAAAAAATTCTCTCTTTTGAAAATCAAAACAACTGTGGCAGTCCATCAGTGGAAATGTGACTAAACTGGGGTATACTTTCTGATTAGCTGATTTTGTGATTCCCAAGGCTTAATTAAAGCTTATTCATGCAAATGACAAAGAAGGGTTTACCATTTTTTAAGTTATCCCTTAGAAATCTTACGTTAAATGTCCCGGCATTAGTCTTTCTTAGAAATGTGATATGAATTTTTTTAATGGAAACAGGAGGGAATGTAGAGGCCATGTCATTTAGCTCTAGCGCTTCATGCAAGTTTTCCTTTTTCTCACCAAAATTTCTACTGATCTCTATTTCCCTTAGGCCAACTGATTTGTACATGTTCGCCTGTAGCCTTCCAAGATACATTTTAGAGTCCAGGTTGCTAAGAGTATGAAAGAAGCTTTTCCAAGAGAAGAAAGTTATAGTGAAGGACATTTCACTAAGTCCACATGAAAACAAAAATAAGAATGGTAATTTCTCAAATTTTCTAAGACCACCACCCACACCCACTGCAAGACTTCAATCTCACCGATTGTTCTATTGACCTATGACCAAACAGAAAAATTTCCGACAATCTCTGGTTGAGGCAGGAGCTCGGATGAAAAGGAAATGGAAAACCCAAGGCCAGTTACTAGATGTGACCTTCCTTCTGGATGCTTTCTGAGAACTTCCTGGAAGTTAATTCTGTTAGGTTCCCAGGAGAGACCTGTATTCCATACTTCCTGCACTGGCTGGAAATGTCAATGGTTTCCTTTTGCTCTTTCACCTTGACTAGGTCATCTGAGACATCCATATGGGTCCCAATTACAGAAGGATTGTTCTAAAAGAATGGAGCAATATTGGTGTAATTATAATCAAAAAGAACAAGACATTTTCATTCCCTGGGGAATTTGCAATGCTTTACACAGAGTCTGAGATTTCAGGGGCATTGTTCAGTCCAAATTCAGAGTTCTATAAACCAGGAAAGCCAATGATGTAATACTACTTCCCAAAGTCCAGCAGCTACTGACATAAAATCGAGAGTCCAAAGCCTAGCAAGCCTCGAATTCTAATGTTCAAAATGGAGAAGAAAACTCTGTCCTGACTCTCAGAGGTAGACCAATTGGCCTTGACAGGTTGCATGGTGCCCACCCACACTGAGGGCCTATCTACTTAGACTTACATGTTAACCCCGCTGAAAACACTCTTGAAGTTCTTTCTTACTGTATTTGGTCCATTGGCTGTGTGAAGAGGGAGATCTGTCTTGGCAGAGATCAATATTTCTAATTTGATGAGTTTGATGTTACTTTGTGTGGTTTAGCCTTTTTAATTCCTGTGAAGGATAAAGGATAGTTAAAGATTTCTGTATCCTGAGACTTCTACAAGCCTTCCACGACTTCATTTTTAACAGAACCCTGCAGATGGAGCAACCAAAGCTTAGAGGAGTCAAGTAAGTGCCTCAGATTTCACATCTATGGAGTGATTTCTATACAACTGGAAATACCTTTATTCTTACGTTGTGTTAATACTACATAATGCTCCAAATTACATAATCCTTTCATCTTTTCTAGGTAATAATATATCATTCTCCTAACTAAAACAGTTATCATTAGCCTGCCCATTTTAAAAGTTAAGTATTTCTTTTGTATGTGTGTGTGTTATTCAAAACATTTTATTAGCATACATCAGTTGTACAAAGGAGTTCACAGTGACGTGTCCACACAGGCATACAACGTATTGGAATCAACTTCACCCCCTGTATCACTCTCCCTATCCTATTCCCCAGTCTTAAAACCATTTCTTTTTTTAAAATTTATTTATTTTTATTATGAAAATTCTGTACAGAGGGGTTGCAATTACATGGGCAAGATAATGAGTACATTGCTTGTCAAGCATTGTAGCCCTCCTCCTTTGTTTCCCCTTCCCATCCCATCCTCCCCCACCACCCAACCCTCCTCCTGAGAAAGCCACTGGGTCTAGAAGATGTGAAGAAGAAGCCCAACCAGGGATGATCCCATCCACATATTGGTGAACTCAGAGACATGGCAGGTGTCTGAGCCCAGAGCCCATCTGCTAAGTCACCTTGCTCTACTTCCTCCCATTTGCAAAAGGAATCACAAGCTAATTGTCTTGCAGTTTGAGATAGATGTATCAGAGGGCACTCTTCCTCTCTTTCCCCTTTTCACTGGCACATGACAAAACCTGACCATTTGGGCTGGCTGGAATGCAAACATCATAAAGGCGACTCATTAAGGAACTGGGGTTATTTTGAGGTCTTGGAAATACATGATTTATCCAACAAAAAGCCACCATGAGCTACAATAGTTACTTCTTTCCAGGCTGTTATTCAGAATTCAAAGTAGAACTCAGAGGCAAAACTCTTTTAGAATGAAAATCAGTATTACAGTCTCAGGAGGAGCTGGGGGAGAGGGGGGTTCCTCCCCTTCCCCTAATCCTAATATATCTTCTTAGGAGCCTAATTTGGACACAAAGTTTCTCCATTAATGATATAAATGGATTAATAACTCAATTCCAGCAGAGAACATGAAGTACTTAAGGGACTGCTTTGGCCAGATGACGACATATTAGTAGTAGTAATAAGAGGTGGAATTATTTAGTATTTATGTTGCCCTTTATTTGCACAGAGTGTTTGATGGCTTTCTTGCACACACATTATAATCCTAATGGTCATTTTGTGCTCTCCCGTTTGTTACATTCATATGCATTTGCATCATTTAAACGTTAGTGATAGTAAGTAAAATTAATGCTCGCTGCCTGCCCTGTGTGGTTTGGTACCTCATTTATTCCAACAACATTCACCTCCCCTGCTGAGGACCGAACACTACCACAGTCAGCTCAGGGCAGCTCCTCTGCTTCTAGCTGAAAATTCTTTCCTTGGCTTTATTTCTAAAGTCACTCAACGTCTTTAATATATGTTTAGCCTTAATCAACCAAATTTTGACTTTTCTCTGTTTTATTCTACAAAATTCCTGTGGTCTATTTGGGTAGAGGGCAGAGGTGTGGGTGGGTGGGAGAAACTTCCCCAAGGAGCACCGACTCCATCCACCGCAGATTGATCCTGAAGGAAACTAGCTGTGATCCTTCCCCCATTCCCAAGGTAGTAATGTTTCCCAACCAGATGGCCAAGTGTGAGCACGAAGGTGATTCCTAAACCCTAGTTACAACCAAGAACCAACCCCTGGAAAGCTTCTAACCCAGTTTTCCTTTGGATGATGTTAACTGGAAAATAAACTATAGGTAACACATTTGGCATGGCCTTTGGACTTTCACGTCATCTTCTCTATATGAGAGATAGGATATTAGCACATCAAAGCCTGTGTGATGGTTACCTTTATGCACCAACTTGGCAATGGTATTGTACCCATTTATTTAATCAAAAACTAATAGGTTTTGCTCTGAGAGAATTCAGAAGATGTATAGTCAGTTACAGTAAAGGACATGGTGCTCAATAATACTGGTGGGCCTCAGCCAATCAGAGGAGGGCCTTAAAACAAGCAATAAATTTTCACCAGCAGATACCTTTTGCCTCAAACTCCAACATTAACCCCTGCCTTAGTTTCCATCCTGTCTACAGATATCAGACCTTCAAGCCCCATCACAGAGCTAACTCTTTAAAACAAATCTATCACTATATCGACATCTATATGTGTCATCTGTTTAAGGCTGAAAATTTCAGATATCTTAGCAGTGTACAATCAAGAGCTGTCAAATCAGGGAACAGCTATGTTGCTTCTTCTGCCTTTGTCTTAGATGGCTGTCTTTAATTCTCAACCTTCCCCTGAGACAGTCTTCAGATGTTGCTGGTACCTGGCTGAGGAGGTAAAGAGTCTACCTGATCCTAAGTTCTTTCATTTCTATGTCATAGTATGTGCTCCTCCAAGAGGAGAGGGGACTGCCCACAAAGCCTCCACGTAGTCCCTCAGGGGATATGGTATTCAGCATCACCTTGCTGTCTTCCACACAGGAGGGCTATGACATCTTTCAAGGCCTCAGACAGCCACCATTTTTAGTGTTGAATCAAATCTAATTGGTGTCTCTCTGACTCATTTAAAGTCTCTCAAATCCTGGGTTAAAAATCATTTGAAAGGCCTGAAGATGAGCTGATGTGTAAATGAATGAGTTTAAAAAAAGAAAAAAGAAAAAGAAAGTCCACAGAGGAGTGTTTAGCAGCCTGAAACTTCCAAACTGTCAGCAAACTTTACTGTCTGAATATATGAATTTAGGCAAGATTTCTTTCTCCCTCTTAACCTCCAATGTCACTTTGAATTATATGTTCTGCATTATAGATAGATCAGCTTCTTCCTGGCTGGTAGCCATGCTTCTGCAAGATAGGATCAGGCTTTATTTTTTTTATTTCAATCTGCTTCTGATTTAGAGCTTAAGGTGACATATAGTTAAGCATCAGGTTAAAAGAAATAATCATAGTAGGTCAGTCAAACCATTTTCAATTATGCCCAATGAAGTATAATTGGTGCTATTGGAAACTCTGGATTGCATTGATTTTTCCATTCAAGCTGAAAACCATGGTGACATTTTTTATTAAACTACCTTATTCGTTATGAAAAATTCCTCCAGGATGAATTATATTACTCATACGTTCTTTGAATGTACCTATGCTATTTTCCTGCAAGATTTGACCTTGGGCATAAATAATTTTCTGCTCACCATATACTCTTTAAGGCATTCATGTATTCTCTTTTGGTTGTATGCTGCTTCAGAGAACCTAGCTAAGGGAGGTAGGAGAAGGAAACCAGCTACATTCCACATGGAGGAAGGATATCTTTTCCCAGACACTGTGTGGAGAGGCTACTATGTCATCCAGGACATAGGATGGGATGTTCATATATTTAATCTGCATAAAGGTTGTGCAAGGTAGATTATGAATAGAGAGAGAGAAAGAAGAAGAAGCCCCTGCTGTGATTTACTAGAGAGAAGGAGAAACATAGAAAAATAAATATAAGTGTGTGTGTGTGTGTGTGTGTGTGTGTAAAACTCTGCTTGGAATAAGACAAACTTGGACTTAACCCTTACCACCTTATTCCTCTGGATTTGGTCAAAACACTTTAACAATTCTGATCCTTAGTGTCTTAATCCAAAAGATGAAAAGAAGAAAAATGAGAATGCTTATATGATCTACTCTACAAGGTCATTGCAAAAATTAAGTGAGATACAGCTTCCTTATTAGCTTCTAAAGCATACAATGATACCCAAATTATAACTAATGTAAGGATAATATTATTATATAATATTGTTCTACTAAAACACTTTGTCTGGAGGGCCTGGATAGATCCTAGGTTTCAGTTAACCTCTTATGACACCTGATCTATTTTCTTACAAGATGCTAAATTTAAAATTTAACTTGCAGTTACCAAAATCCAGTCACTATATCTCAAGAGGCTTCTCAAAGATCCAGCCCTGCCCTGTGGGGAGCTGCCCTCCTTACATCTGACTGAACATAAAGGAGAGGGTGACCACAATAGGCCAGACCGTGAATGAGTGAGGGCAAATCTGATCAGAGAGTAACTCAGTAAAGCTGTTCCCTGCAGGAATCACCTGGGAAAACTCCTCTAAGACAGAATATGTCATTCATAATTATAACAGCCAATAACATTCCCATCACCCACCACCTGAATTTCAAGAAATATATTGAAAGATATTTGTTTCTAAAGGACATTCATCGGGGAGGGGGGAAGCTCATTGCACCTGTGCAGGGGAATTATAGTGACAAAATCAGCCAAAGACCTTTCTTACCTGGCTCAATCAAAGCGGGAAATCATCGGGTCTTCCTCTGTCCCACGAAAGAGGGATGGGGTCCAAGGAAAGGTAAGTGCAGCCGCTTACCCTTTCCCCAGCCTCCCATAGCCCAGGAGACAATCAGACACAGCAGGGAGTCTAGTCAAGCAGGAACTCATTTATTACCACAAAGCAAGCACTTTTTTTTTATTGTGATAATACCTTACAGAGGAATTACAATTACATGGGCAAGATAACGAGTACATTTCTTATCAAGCATTGTTGCCTCCTCTTTGTTTCCCCTTCCCATCCCTTTCCATACTCCTCCCCTCCCCCTACCCGATCCTTGCCCCACCCCCCACCAAAGTTGTAAAGGTCGTCTTTCGACATGACTTGTATATCTCATTGTTGCAATGAGTCCACCTGTATCACTAGTTAAACGATTTGTTTTTGCCCATCCACGCCACAAATTATACCAACATCAAATACAATGAAAGCACGGGTTATACCATGGGGGAGGGACATACAAAGCAACAAATCATCTTATAAATGTGTTAGGAAAAAATTGCATGAAAGGAAAAAATTAAACAAAGAAACATTTGAATACTTATCTTGGGGTTCATTATCCTAGCATCAACATATTTGATCTTTTCTGCTTGACTCAGATATATACTAGTTATTGCAAACAAGGGAAACCATGGATCCTATGTTTCTTTGGGCCTGGCTTACTTCACTTAATATAATTTTTTCCAAGTCTTTCCATTTCCTAACAAATGAGGCAATGTCATTCTTTCTGATGGAG
>NW_012267252.1:11034255-11087498 GCF_000151885.1 Dipodomys ordii
TGTTCTGAATCTTGGTTGTTTCCGTGGTGATGTTTCCATTCTCATCTCTGAGTTTATTAATTTGGGTGTGTTCTCTTCTTTTTCTGATAAGATTTTCTAATTTGTTAATTTTTTCAAAGAACCAACTCTTAGTTTTGTTGATTCTTTCTATGGTTTTTTGGATTCTAATTCACTTAATTCTGATTTAATTTTAGTTATTTCTTTCCATCTACTGGATTGGGGTTTATCTTTCTGCTCTTTTTCAAGAAAGCTCAGCTGTCTCATTAAATTGTTGGCTTCAGATCTCTCCAATTTGTTGATGTAGGAGTTCAGAGCTATAAACTTGCTTCTGAGTACTGCCTTTGCTGTGTCCCAGAGGAGCTGGTAGTTTGTGTGCTCATTTTTGTTGAATATCATGAACACTTAGATTTCATTTCTAATCTCTTCCATGACCCACTGGTGCTTCAACAGTGGGTTGTTCAGCCTCCATGTGTTACAGGACTTTCTTTGGTGGCTTTTGGTGTTGAATTCTAATTTTATTCCCTTCTGGTCTGAGAAAATGCAAGGTATAACTTCAATGTTTCTGAATTTGGACATTTGCTTTGTGACCTAAAATGTGGTCTATTTTGGAAAATGTTCCATGTGCTGCTGATGCTACTGGGTGAAATATTCGGTAGATGTCTGTTAAATCTAGTTGACCTATGCAATTGTTTTGGTCTGCGGTTTCTCTGTTTAGTTTTTGCTGAGTCGATCTATCTAGTAGGGATAGTGGTGTGTTAACGTCCCCAACAATTAATGTCTTTGGATCTATATGAGATTTGAGAGAAAGTAGTGTTTCTTGGATAAATTTGGGTGCTCCGTTGTTTGGCAAGTAGATATTTAGAACTGTAATATCCTCCTGAAGGAGAGATCCCTTAATTAGTAGCTACCTTCTTTATCTCTTCTAACTAATTTTAATTTGAAGTCTACTCTTATCTGATATTAGTATTACAACTCCTGCCTGTTTGTGGGGCCCTTTGCTTGGTAGATTTTGTTCCAGCCTTTCACTTTGAAAATGTATTTGTTTTTATGGGCAAGGTGTGAGTCCTGAAGGCAGCAGATAGAAGGATCTTGTTTTTTAATCCAACTAGACAGTCTATGTTGCTTAATTAGAGAGTTAAGCGCATTAATGTTAAGAGACAGGATTGAGAGGTATTTGGGAGTTCCTGCCATTTTATCCACCTTCTTGGGGCCTGCAGCAACTGGGTTCTTCCTATGGTTCTTGGATTCACAGTTTGGACAGCAAGCACTTTTCAAAGCAAAAGACTGCATGGGAGGAGAGGAAATGGAACCAACCAATCACTGTAAAGGTCCCACCTATCATGCACCTAAGCTTCCACTAGCTGCACTGAACGTAAACAAATCAGGCTCTGCCCACTCAACTTCCTATCAAGGCCATCTTTGCTGCCTGTGTGCCCCACAGATCCCCCCTTTTTGTTTTAATGGCAGACCCACCTCCCAGTTAGTAATCCTTTTTCACTCCTCTATAAAGGTTATTTTAACAGGATTACATTGGTAAAAATAGCATTGGCCATGCTGGGGGTTCGAGGCCAGTCTGTGGGGCAAGATTCGCCAGACAAGGATAAGGCCCTTGTGCATGATAAAAGAGCCCATCCCAGTTACCTTACATCCCCACCTAGCACAGTAATAAATGTCAGCCCCACCACAGTTAGAAATGTCTGAAGCAGTTGGATTAATTCCTGGGCATTTATAAAAGTCAGTATCTTGTAAGGTTGTCCTCTTCAGAACATGGGAGCAGCCTGGGTATTGGGAGTTCCACACATGTGGCACGGTGCATCCTCATGGGCCCCCACACTCAGATCATTCTACTGTAGTCCAGAAAAACAAGGAAATTTTAAAACAAACTCTGTAGACATAGCAAAGCAATCCCAGGCACCTGGTGTCTTTCAAGTAAGCCAGTTCCTTGTACATGCCTTCAAGGTAGCACAGGGGTCAAGATGACCTTTGAGCTTTACTGTTGGCTCCTAACACCCTGTCTTTGTTTAAAGAAGCCAACCCGCCAGTCTTAGGTTGGGTGGATCGCCTTGTCTGCCTTACCAGTCTTCCCAAACTTCTTCAGAGCAAAGCTGAAGGCCCTGTCTTAGGTTGATCAGACTGGCACCCTCTCTTACCTGTCTCTGGCTGCAGTTCCTCTTGGGGGAATTCATTTATATAGAGCTTGATCTTATGTAGCTGTATGGCTAAACTTATAAGGGAGTTTTGCAGTGCACGTATATTGCAAGGAAGGCATAGAAAAACCATCAGCAAAAGCATTCCCAGGCCAAGCAATGTCATTAGCAGTCCTTTAACATTAGTCAGGGATGGGACATAGTGTTGAAATTGTTCAAACAGTTTTTTTAGCAGTCTTTGCCACTTTAGAATCCAGAGGTGAAGCTTGTAGACATGTTTACAGGAAGCATAACAATAAGTATGGATTCAGTAATGCCACTATACAAGCAATTAATAAAAGAACATTTAGAGCAGGTAACATTAAAATAATTAGCTCCTACAGAAATATTAAATGGCCCATACATAATGACATAGGGTGGTGATCAAAATGAAGGTCAGGCCACCAGGTCGAAGGTACAGCTTCTCTTGTGGTGCTATTGATGATTTCTGCATTGCCAGCACTGATCACTGCCCATCACCTGTTGAGGTTGATGCAGATTCCATAGGGCCATTGCCAGAACTGGGAGGGTCAGGTCAGCCATCAGCTGGAGTATCACCATCTGCAATTGCTAGAGAACACAAGAGCTTCCCAAGGGCTGGTTGCCCTTGGGAATGGTTAGTAGTTATCTTTTTAGCTTTCCCTCCTTTAAACACAAGCCTCAACCACCATAGCCATTTTCTTTCCTTGTTGGTTAGTTTATCCTTGGGCATCCTCCTGTATAGAGGAAATGGGTAAAAACTTAAGGTTCCTGGCTGGGATACAAATGGGGCTGTTTCCCCAATGGGAAAAACACATCCAAATCCCCTGCCCATGGTAACTAGGGGTTCAGGTCCTCTCCATTGTTGTGTCAGGGGGTCCTTCCACCTGACCTTCACTTGGAGCTTAGGGTTTAGTTGTCCCTAGTGCTTCTGAAATCTAGATTCAGTTGCCCCTTTTGAAAAATTTAAAATGTTAACTGTATATGGCAGCTAACTCCCCCTTTTTGTTTTAATAATAATAATTGCTCCTTAAAACATTTGTGATTTCTTTCTATAATTGCTTGGCCTTGTGGATTATAGGGAATTAAGCCTTTGTGCTTCTTCCCCATCCAGGATATCATCATAGGATGCTCGATGGTCCGTAGTGACCACGGTGTCCATTTGTCTTAGCATGTCTTGCCCTAGTAAATTGGTAGTGAGGTTTTTTGCCACTAAAGGGCATATCTTTCCCTGCTCTCCATCTGGGCTAGTCCATTTCATAAGGGTGACCATCTTTTTGGACTGGGAGTTGCCCCCTACCCCCAATATTGGGGGCCTGGGTGCAAGCTTCCAGTCCGAGGGCACTTCCTCCTCCCTGAGTATGGTTCTATCTGCCCACATGTCAATTAGGCAGTGAAACCACTTCCCACCTATGAAAATACTCATTTTAGGGTAGAGTCCTTCTACCAGGGGAACGGTCCAATGGGCCATGATTGCCCTGCCATGAGGCTGCCTGGGCCTTACAGCAGAAGGGGTTCCTCCTTGAGTTAATAGGGCTAGGGGTCACCCCTCCGCTAGTTTAAAGGCTTCCCATTTAAATCAAATTTGGGTCCACAATCCTTTTTCTAATGGTACCCCTTCCTGCACCTGAAGCAGGATGTAGGGGGTGGTTTGGACCCCCCTGGCTGGTTGGCGGGGGGGGGGGGGGGAGGGATTGTTGTGAACAGTCCCTCTTAAAGTACCCCTCCTGCCCGCATTGAAAACAAGTCTCCCTCCCTGATAGTCTTGGGGTTCCTTGGCCCTGGGCTGCCAGTACCTGGGAAATAGCCTCAATCATTGCAGATGTCTGAGCCTGTAAAGCTAAAGCTAATGATTGGGATTGGTGCTGTTGTGTTCCCACATCCTGCGAGGCCACCACCCATCTGCTCAGGGAACTCTCCCTCAATCTCATGCAGGTTGTGCGGTGGTCTGCATTCATCCCTTCCCAAACCAGTGGCTTCACAAATTGATATCGGAGGTTCCCTGCTGGCAGCTTGCGGTGAACACTCTTTTGGACTCGATCTATGAAATCAGGTAGAGGCTCACCCAGTTTTTGTCTCACTCCTGCTATGGGGGACTCAGTGGGCCCTTCATCCAGTTTGTACCATGCGGCAAGTCCTGCCTGTCTCATCTGGTCACAGTATGAGCCAAGTATTGCAGCCTGTTGGACACCAGTGGAGTACTCTTCCCCCATCCCTGTTAACATAAGTAATAGGCATCTCAGGTTGAGCCTGCCAGTTATTCTCCGCTCACACTCTGCATTCCTCCTTAAAGAAGGCACACCATTTAATAAACTGAGAACTGGTGAGGATGGCTTTGGCCACATCCAGCCAGTCCTTAGGGACACACGGGTGATAAGCAATATCCTGTAATAGGGTCTGGGCCCAACGAGAGTTTGGGCCATCCTCTGCCACCGCCTTGCGGAGCTCTTTAAGATCCTTAGCTTCCCATGGATACCATGCCAAGGGCCTGTTAGCTCCTGGTGCCAGATTGACTGGATATGCTTGGGGAAACGAATCCTGTGGCCCAGGGTCCGGGCTCTCCGGTGGCCCTTCCATTACAGGGTAGGCTTCTGAGTAGGTTACTTCCCCAGCCCTTGGCCCCTCTGTGGAAGGTCGGTAGGGGTCCAGGTCTTAGAGGTCCCTCTCACAGGTCGTGTAGGGCTCCGTATCTCCCCCCAATCAGGGGAATAGGGTGGGGGCCTAGGACCGTCAGGGGCACCTGAGTCGGAGGGGGTAACCTTCACCCTCGTTTTGACTTCTACTGTGCATGTTTCAGTGTGTTCTTGGTCCAATTTGATCCATTCCTTTTCCTCTCACTCCCCAAGTCATTCTTTACTCCCTCTAGGCCTAATGTTGCCTCCTCCTCCTTCTTCTGTGAAATAGCATTACCCATACTAAGGGTTTCACTTACGCTGAGAGACCACTTAGCCTTGGCTGGTATATTTTCCTTTTGATCCCCACGTTGGGCACCAGATGTCGGGTCTTCATCCATCCCAGGAAAGACGGACAGGGTCTGAGGAAAGGTAAGTGCGGCTGCTCACCCTTTCCCCAGCCTCCCCCAGCCCAGGAGACAATCAGACACAGCGGGGAGTCAAGTCAAGCAGGAACTCTTTTATTACCACACAGCAAGCACTTTTTAAAGCTAAAGACTGTGTGGGAGGGGAGGAAATGGAACCAACCAATCACTGTAAAGGTCACACCCTACCATGCACCTAAGCTTCCACGAGCTGTTTACGAACTGAAAATAAACAAATCAGGCTCTGCCCACTCAACTTCCTCTCAGGGCCATCTTTGCTGCCGGTGTGCTGCCATCTTTGCTGCCGGTGTGCCCCACAGGGAATGACATCACACCAAGCACCTGGGGAAATTTTCTTCCAGGTGAAAGCGTTGTAAAGGAAAAATGTCATTTATCAAACCTTGTAGTTCTTTGATGAAACCCATATGCTCCAGCAGACTGAATGCAAATGACTAAGTTTGTAAAGAGAGCCCATAGCTGATTGATCTGTTGCATGAAAAGAAGACCTGACAAGAAGCCAGGGAGACATTTATTCTCACATGCACACCAGTTTCCTGACTTTCTTGATGAAGAAAAATGATCAGGAGCAGTTTTGTGCATGTTCTTGACAACTGCAGAAAAGGAAATGATTTTCAAAAATAATGTTCTTTATATCACTTGAGGGGTCATGAAGCACCTGGTATACTTTATGATATATTACATACATATATCACATAAAGTAGCTAGTGTGCAAGGAATACAGACAAAAAAAGAGTGAGAACATTTTACTGATCTGGTTGAACTGTCATGGAATACCAATGGTAGTTTTGTTCTTGGATTCTCAGTGCATTATTTTCTTATGAAAATAACCATATACATATAAGTATATATAGTTATATACATATATCTTCATGTATATAAAGAACTACACAGAGAACTTTATATTAAACACCTAGATCCTATAACAGACATTATGCTGTATTTGATTTATCACATATCTCTCTATTCATCCTTTACCCACAGTCATCTTTATTTTTATGCATTTTGACTTAAGCTGGCATAATTATAAAGCATCTCCACATAATTTTGTTTCCATGTAATGAAATCAATTTCAAAAAGTTCACTTTGTGTAGATAAACTTGTGCATAGCGATGTACAAATTTTAACAGCAACATTTAATAAGTTTTAGCGAATGCATGCTTCTATATGGTTTAAACCTCCATCAAGATACCTGATATTTTCTTTTCTTTTTTTTTCAGGTAAGGGATAGGTTTATTCAGTAGACCTGCTGGGACCAGGCAAGGTTGCACTCCACGTGGCTGAGAAAGGCCTGGGAAAGAGAGAGGAAAGAGAGGGAAAAGAGCTAGAAAAGAGCAGAGAGAGAGCTAAAAAAGAGCTAAAAAAGAGCAGAGAGAGCAGAGAAAAGGGAGCTGGGAAAGAGAAGAGAAGGAAAGAGCTGAGAACGAGCTAGAAAAGAGCACAGCGAGAGCTAGAAAAGAGAAGGGAGATGGGAAAGAGAAGAGAAGGAAAGAGCTGAGAAAGAGCTAGAAAAGAGCAGAGAGAGCAGAGAGCTAGAAAAGAAGAGAGCCTGATATTTTCTTTTAATGAGTTTCCCCTTGTGTTTAAGATAGTTCTAGCCTTTTATTTCTGCCTGAAATAGACGAGGTTATAGTGAAAGCAAAAAAAATGTGCATCCATCCAACTATTTGATATACTTTGGCAAATTATATATACTTTAAGCAAACTCACAACTGAACTAAGAATTGGCCCCAACGCCTGGAGCCCTATGACATCTGTCTTCAAATGAGAACTACTGCTCTGATCCCACATAGTCTTATCATAATCTCAGGGACTGGAAAGGGCTGGATATTAGTCCTTACTAAATATGCTTTCCAGTAAATAAATATATCATCCTTGGGACACTGTGTAAAGCACAGTGTTTGGATTAACACTTCTTTCTATCACTTGGAGATATCATGTCTTTGCTGAGGTTTTAGTCCCTGCCCAGAACATCCTGGGGTGCTTATCAAGAATAGATATTCATGCCAGGCATTGGCAGCTCCTGCCTGTAAACCTAGCTACTCAGGAGGCTGAGATCTGAGGATCACTGTTCGAAGCAGGCCGGGGCAGAAAAAAATCCCCATGAGTCTTATCTCCAATTAACACCTCAGAAACCAGAAGTGGTGCTGTGGCTCAAAGTGGTAGAGCACTAGCCTTGTACAAAAGAGCTTGAGGTCAGCACACAGACCCTGAGTTCAAGCCCCACAAGCACCAAAACAAAGAAAAGAAAAGATACTCTTTCTGACTTTTATAATAGCCCAACAAAAAGAGAACTTTTGTGAGGTGGGGCAATACTGGATGTGGAGATGTTTATGAGATGATATATGCTAAGAGTGCCAGATACTTGTTTATCTTAAATCATCAGAGGAAGAAAATATAAGCTGGGTGACTGAATCATGAATACTTTCTTTGTGATTATGCTAGACTTAGGTACCAAGTAATGCTCCCTGGGATGCTGTAAAGTGGTATTTACACCCTATATTGGACACACAGAGGAAGTCAAATGCAATCAGAATGCAGCAGCAGTGAAAACTATGCCTGGGCAGGTCTGGTGGTGCCACAAAGCCTTTTACAAATAGATGACGACTCCCCAGGGCCAAGCATCCATGCACAGAGGCACACAACGGGGTAATTGTAACTCACTCCAGATGACCAGAAAAGTATCCAAAATAAGGAGCTGCTTTTCCCTGAGGCTGAAGAGAAAGGCTGGGCACTTTCTCCCAGATGTAAGAATGAGAGGAATCTTTAAGTAATTGTGCATCTTTGTAAATTCGTATAAGCCTATGCAGAGGGAAACTAATTCTGAGGTCAGCCCAAAGACAGAGGAAGACAATTTATTCATGGAGAAGATACTTGGCCAGCTTGCAGACCAAGATTCAGAAATCAGTCTCCTGGGGAAAGAGATGGAGCAGGCAAGTGGAGTGGGCAGCCACTTAACCCATTGTGCCTCTCCCATACTGACCACCGCCCCTTCTCATCCACAGTTCATTGTTCAGGCCATCACCGTTTCTCCTCTTCCCTATTCATTATCCTCCTAAAGTTGGCCTTCTCCTTAATCTTGCTTTCTCACACCCTGTCAAGCAGAGGCATCTTTTCTAAATCACCAAAGGTTGAGAGGTCTTCTACAGGTGGATGGTGAAGAACTTGGACTCACAGGTTGACTACCAAGGTTCAAATCCTACCTCTGTCACTTTCCTACAGGATCACTTGCTCAGCTTAGCAAACATTACTGTACCTGAGTTTCCTCTTTCCTAACCTGTGGGTAGCAATGGCAGTCTCTCGTAGGATTGGGGTACATGGAGGGAAGTGTCCAGGACCTGGTAAGTACTTAATTAATTCCTGTGCTTTCTTGTGAAGTTATTTCTCAGGTAGGACACTCAAGTGGCCTCCTGCTGACTCACAAATTCAATCCCACCTCCAATGAGTCCTTAGAAGTGTTTCCTAAATGTGACATGGGTTGTCCTCACTCATCCGAGTGCATGTAGCTCCTTCTACTTGTAGCTCCTTTACCACTGCACTCTCTGAATAGCTGCTCACTGATAAGAAGTCTTCAGAACTCAAAGAGATGGGATTTTAATAGTAGTTCCTGAACTCTCCATCATGTGATCCTCGGTAAATAAAGTCAGTTTCTGTGCCTTTATTTCCTCATCTATAAAATGGGCTCAATACTTCCATACACAAGTTATAAGGATTACATAAGACAATGAAATGGGTCTGACAATGACAGTAAGGGTCTGAAATATGTATACATATATGTATATATTTCACATATAGATTTCATATATATATGAACTAAAAGGAAATACAAGTCTGATTGTCATCAGCCTTTAAATTTATTTTCTCCATCAATTCTCCTCAGTCTTGTCTTTCTGTTTCCAGTGCCCTTCTTATACTACATCATGGTGACATTTGTTAAATTTTAGATCACAGGTATCAAAGATCTCTTTCCGATAGCAGAAAACCTTGCTGTATTCATCTTTATAGATTCAGTGTCCTGCACAACCCCAAGATCAGTGTCAGTGCTTAAATATGGATTGAATGAGTGAATAGATGATGAAAAAAAGAAGATCAATGGAAAATTTTAAAGGAAAATTGTCAAGGAAGGACAGTGCCTTTGAGCTGAATGCATAGTACAGGCTCTAAGTGCTGTAAGCAGTCAGAGAAGAGGAGACCTCTGTGTACCACAGCCTCAGGGATGGATTTGGAAGGCGGAGAAATGAGCTGGGGCTGGAAGGATGAGTGAATTAGGAAAGGGCCACAAATCCTCTAGGGAGCAGTGATGCAGCCATTTGTATTTCTTTAAAAAAAAAAAACTCTTAGGATGATGCTAAGTGAAATGAACCCCAAGATAGGGACACAAGAGGTTTTATCTTTCTTGCTGTTGGTTTTAAATGTACTTATAATGTACTATGTGATTTTTAATGTGTTTCTTTTGTATGTTCTTCCCTGATGATATAACCCCTGTTCGTCACTGTATTTGACTCCAGTGCCTTGCATCTTGTATATATACATTTTTCTAATTTGGGAAGGACAAGGGAAATAACAAAATGCTGAAACAAGGATACAGGTTGACCCATTGTAACAATGAGATGTACAAGACACTATGTAGAAAACAAACTTTACAACTTTGTGGGGGTAGAGAGGAGTTGGGAAGGTGGGGAGGGAAGGGATGGTAGGGGAAAAACAAAGGAGGGGTAACAATGCTCAATTGGAAATGTACTCATTACCTTACTCATGTAACTGTAAGCCCTCTGTACAGTATTTTTACAATAAAAAGGCATATTAAAAAAGAAAATGTATATGTACAACACAAAAAAATTAAAAATTAAAAACTCAAGTCAGAGCTAGAAGCATGGCTCAGTGGTAGAATGTTTTACAAGCAAGAGACCCTAACTTCAAGCCCCATTGACAACAAAATAAATAAAAGACAAACAAATAAATAAATGTTCTGAAGCAGCTAATTTCTGATTAGTTCGGAGATGAGGCTAGATGGAAGTTCATAAAAGAACACAGAAAAGATTATGGCAAAAATGTCAAAATGGATTATAAAATGAACATAAAGATAGTATATGTTACTTCCAATGTTCATGAAATTGAATCTATTCAGTACAGAGTAGCCTATCTTTGTTTTTGCATAATTTATTAGGCAAACAAAGTGACAAAGTGTAATGTCAGACTACAAGATACTTGATGCAATAAATAAACTCCTAAATGTAAGATGTCAAATTTAGTAACACTATCTCTTGATTGTACAACAACTAAAAGACTGCTTTTAGCTTGTGGGTGATCTCTTCCTGTGATGATGCAGAAACCTGAGTTCTTCCATCTGGTGACACTACCCTCCCCTGAGTCTTGCTGTAATGTGCCACTTCGGGGCAAATAATGTGTAGATTACACAACGAATGGCTTTTAGAGCAAGCCTAACCTTGCATGTGTGGGTTCAGACTCCATGGACAAGAGCTTAGTTTGTGAGTGTGATTATTTTTCAAGAGTGTCTTAAGTTGGGTGTGGCCAGGTGCCCTGGGAAAACTGAAGTTGTATATCTGTGATCATCCTATAAACTGGCCACCACATGTGTACACCATGTGTACAGAATGCACAAGCTCCTAAGCTGATGATTATTCCATGTCTTACTTCTGTTAGGTTTTTAAAAAGAGTCCAGCACTGTACATGCAAGCACTGTGCTGGACAAGCAAAGAGAAAAACAGCTTACTGACACTAAATGTATAGGGTAGACCATGGTCCGTGTTGGCAAATGTTCCCTGAATCCTTGAAGAGAATATGCACTTGGATTCACATTATTGAATGGAGCATTCTGTGGCATCTGATGCATGAAGCAGGCTGACAGTATGTTCAAGTCTTTATACCCTTCTGCTTCCTTTTACTAAGAATTATTGAGAGAAGGATATTAAGACTCCCAATTACCATTATAGACTTGCCTGTTTGTCCTTGAAATTCTAATAGTTTTTGATTTATGTATTTTGAATCTTTGTTATTAGTAGCACAAATGTTTCCACCTGCTATATCCTCTTGATAAATTGACCCTACTATTATTATGAAATGAACTTGTTTATATTTAGTAACATTTTGTGCTCTGAAATCTATTTGGTCTGATAAAATAGCTGCTCCAACTTTCCTTTGATTCATGAAATGACAAGCTACAGACTGAAATAAAATACAAAGCATATGTGTTACAAAGACTCAATTCTAAAATTTTAAAATAATTGTAAAAATTCAGTATTCAGAAGTCAAACTAATATTTGTAATGGTCAAAGGTTCTGAATAGATACAGATGGGACATGAAAAGATAACCAACATCACTGTCATTAGAGAAATGCAGACTAAGACCACAAGGCCATTTTATTTCATACTAATTAGAACACCTAAAATTATAAACACACCTTAACAAGCTGGCAAGGATCTAGAGCAAAGGAAACTCACACTTACACACTGCAAATAAATATAAAGTGGAACACCACTTTGGAAAATGATTGGAACTTTCTTACAAAGTTACCCTTACCATTTAACCTAGACATTCTGTTCTTAAGAATTTATTTAAGAACATATTGTGTATGCTTATAGAAATATAAATAAATACTCAAAGTAGCTTTATTTGTAATAGCCAAAAAAACAGAAACAATTCAAAAAGTCATCAGTAGGCAAATGGATAAACAAATACAGATATGGATAGGTAATAAAATATTATTCAGCAAATAAAAAACAAAGAAATAGAAATTAAAACTTCATTGGAATTTCATCTCAGCCCAGTCAGAATGACTATCAATAAGGGAAAAAATGCTGGCAAAGATATGGGGGGGGAATGTGATCCTTATACACTGTTAATGTAAATTTACATTAGTCCAGTTACTACAAAAAAATCCATGTAAAGGTTCTTCAAAAACCAAAAAGTAGACCTACCATAACGTCCAGCGATTCATAAGGGTAGAGATAGATAGATAGATAGATAGCTAGATAGATAGATAGATAGATAGATAGATAGACAGATAGATAGATCCAAATATCATATATATATATATATGTATGTATATGTATATCCAAATGAATCAGCAAACACAATAGAGATATTCACATACCCATGTTTTCCTTGGCACTATCCATAAGAACAAAGACACTCGGTGCCCATATAAAAAGATTCAGTGCCCATCAATAGATGAGAATATAAAGGAAAAGAAAATTGTATACATATAATTCCAACATATAAAAGCAAAATTATGCCATTTGGAGAAAATGGATAGAACATGTTAAGCAAAATAAGCCATATTTAGAAAACCAAATATCATGTTTTCTTTTACATGTAGAAGTTTGGGTTTTACAAATAAAGATATAAAAGGAGAAGGGGACTAGTTGAGAAGAAGAAGGGAACCAAGGGGTGGGAAAACAAAAAAGGTTAATTGGGATATATATGATGAAACTACATATATACACACCTGAAAATGTCATAAAAAGCACACTTTGTACAATTAATATGCACTAATAAAATATGAATTTATAAACATAAAACAGTAAAAAATGAGCTATTGATGTATGTCACACCATAAGTGAATTGAAAAATAATTACTTTGAGCAAATGCAGTCAGATATAAAACTTGAGTGAATGCTCTGAAAACATTACAGGATGGAATAGGAGAAACCCTAGGTCTCCTAGGCACGGACCCAAATTTTCTTACTAGAGACCCAGAAACACAACAAATCAAAGAAAGTTTGGACAAATGGGATTGCATAAAATTGGAGAGTTTCTGCATGGCAAAGGACATAGCTAGTAAGACCAATACAAAGCCCACGGATTGGGAGAAGATCTTCACTAGCCATACAACAGTCAAGGGTCTCATATCTAAAATATACTTGGAACACAAAAAATTAAATCACCCAACAACAAATCCCCAAAGAAACAACTGTCCAATAAATAAGTGGGCTAAAGACTTAAAATGAAACTTCTCTGAAGAGGAAAGAAGGATGGCCAATAGACACTTGAAGTAATGCTCAACCTCTCTAGCCATAAAAGATATGCAAATCAAAACAACATTGAGATTCCACCTCACCCCAATTAGAATGGCTATAATCAAGAATTCTAATAACAACAGATGCTGGAGGGGATGTGGACAGAAGGAAACCCTACTGCATTGTTGGTGGGAGTGTAAACTTGTTCAACCACTTTGGAAAGTAGTATGGAGGTTCCTCAGAAGACTCCACATAGAGCTCCCTTATCACCTAGCAATCCCACTTTTGGACATTTACCCAAATGATCACAAACAGGACCATACTAAAGGAACCAGCATTAGCTAAGATATGGAAGCAACCCAGATGCCCCTCAGTAGATGAATGAATCAAGAAAATGTGGTATATATACACAATGGAATTCTATGCCTCCATCAGAAAGACTGACGTTGCCCCATTTGTTAGGAAATGGAAAGACTTGGAAAAAATTATATTAAGTGAAGTAAGCCAGACCCAAAGAAACATAGGTCCCATGGTTTCCCTTATTTGCAATAACTAGTATATGTCTGAGACAAGCAGAAATGGTCAGATAAGTTGATGTTAGGTGAAATGAACCCCTAGATAAGGATTCAAATGTTTTTTTTCTTTCTCTCAATTGTTTCTAACATATTTACAAGATGATTTCTTTGTTGTTTTGTATGTCCCTCCCCCATGGTATAACCCTTGTTTTTACTGTATTTGATGTTGGTATAATTTGTGGAGGAGAAGGGAAAAAACAAATTGTTTAAATATGGATACACGTGGACCCATTGCAACAATGAGATGTACAAGATGTTATGTCAAAAAATGAACTTTACAACTTTGGCTGGGGGGAGGAGGGAATGAGAAGGATGGGAAGGGGAAACAAAGGAGGAGGCAACAATGCTTGATAAGAAATGCACTCATTACCTTCCCCATGTAATTGTAACCCCTCTGTATGGTATTTTCACAATAAAATATATATATATATATATAAAGTTGACTGTAAGTATGCATGAGGAGTGAACGCATTTTTTTTGGTGTTTTAAAGGAGAATCCTGAATGATGCAACAAGAACGTTTACTTCTGAAAAATGTGCATTTTGTTTTCATGTTCTTGGGTTTGGCAATCTGAATTACTTTCAATAATTCAAAGACAAATTATCTTTCTCAGCACTGGCTTGTAACTTGCCAAAACTCTTGCTGCTAAAGATGAAAGTGTAGCTAACATCTCTACAAGTGTAGAACACTCCATAAATAGGCAAATTGGAGAAAAAAGAGACACTGGAAATTAATTTAAGCTTTGACTTCTGTGGTGAAGGGTAATTGATTCATCTTATGTTTGGGTTAATTGTAGAACTATAATCTAAATGGAACTTTGATGTGAAATGATAACATGTAGAAGGTCAATACACAGCTTTTGTGCCAGCCACACATTTTAATTCCATAATAAGCGTGGCTGGCTTTCACCAAGGCACATTATCTCAGTAGCTTTGATAGATAAAAATGTGGCTTATGAATTTGTCCATTCTTCTTTTCTCTTGAGTTAAGAGAGCCACTTCGGCTTAGTACTCATGTGATGCATTTGTCATTGCTGGTATGGCAATGGCACTATTGAAGATGGCGCTATTGATGGCAGATGGCCGTCTGTGTGAGCAGGGGGAGCTGCAACATCTGGTATGGGTTCACCTGCTCTTTACACATCATTCTCATTAGCCAAACTGCTGCTAAAGAAGTTGTTGCTGTAACTCACTGACATCTGGACTTCCACGAAGCGCCACTTTCTCTCATACCATCCTGAATATTGCTTTGACTTTTCTCTTGTCTCCAGCTTTGCCTTCAAGTCACAGAAAAGGGGAACTGTTTACAACAGAGCCTCTCTTTTGACTGCTGCTCACACTGTGGCTGTATTGATAGAAATTCAATGAATCAAACATCATTTCATTCTAATGAACTATAAGCATTTCAGGAGAAAAAATAGAGAGAAATATCACAATAATTTTATATCCTGGACTGATAAATCTGGTAAAGGCCTCTGGATTGTAGCTGAGGAACACCAAAAAATAAACCAGTAGCCTACCTATTGTGAGTAGGGAGAACTTTAATGTTAACCTTCCCATGAATGAAGTAGACTGTTCAAAATAACATCTCTGAGTCAAAAGTTGAGACTTATATGAGGATAGGTGAAATATAGAGTATCCAGAAACATGTAACTGTGCATTGAGTTCTTGCCTTTATGTTTGTTGCTACTCATTTGTATGTCTCTGGGTTAAATAAAATTATCTTCAATTCTACAATTTGAGTCAGAATTTATTGGCTGAGGGGCATTCCCTTAAATGGTAAAATATTTTCAATGGCCAAACTGGATCGTGCTTTGGGCAGTGGGTGGTGGGCGGTTCTGAACAGCATGAGACAGTTAACACTCAGGAAGTGCACACACAGGAATAAAGATGGGAATGATAGGAATGATGATTGGGATACAAGAAAGTCTCTGTATCACAGTTTTCCCAAGAGAGGGCAGGGCACTAAAATATGGCCCACAGAGGTAAGGAAAGAAGATGCATCTATCCTTAGGAAAAAGTCATGGCTCTTACTTACTCCAGCCCTCAAATTCCACTAACCTGCCCCTCACAGAACTATACTAGTTTTTCTAACTTGTTTGAGGAGAAGCCAAAATAAAAAATTTAAATTGATTTGATGAGGTAATGGGGCTTATATGATTCTATTTACTCCAAAGTCTGCTTTTTTTTGGGGGGGAGGGTCCGGTTGTGGGGCCTGAACTCTGGGCCTGGGCGCTGTCCCTCAACTCTTCAGCTCAAGACTAGCGCTCTACCACTTGAGCCACAGCACCACTTCCGGCTTTTTTTCCTTTTGCTTATGTGGTGCTGAGGAATCGAACCCAGGGCCTCAGGCATGCAAGGCAAGCGCTCTACCACTGAGCCACCTTCCCAAGCCCTCTGAAGTCTGCTTTTAAGGAGGGCTGTCTCTAAATCCAGTAGACAGAGGTCAAATTCTCTCAAACTTTTCAAATGAAAAGAACTCATCTCCATGAACTCATTTCCCTGAGTTATTTTCAAATGAAAAGAATTCATCTCCATGAACTCAATTCCAGCCACCATTGTTGGTTCCTGGGCATTGCTACAGGTATTGGATCTTAAAGCCAGGCCACATGGAAACACTATGTCCTACAAGTTTTCTGATGGATGAAATTAAGGCCTATTCAAAAAGGTGATTGCCAAAGTCCTTTAAGGTTTTTATATTGTAAAAAGTATGTGCCCACTACTACTTAAAAATCACAACAATACTAATATAAAACAGTTACAAGTAGTCGCAAGTCTATGTTAAACACTTTCTAGGCTTTATCTCATTTAACTCTCATAGGTAGACTATACTATTTTCCTGGAAGTGAGTTATACAAAATCAACTCTGTAAACATGCATGCCTAAAATTGTAATATTCTCCAACTCTGCTACTTCTCGTAACTATTTTTGCTCTGTTTCCTCATAAACATCTCAGTTCTTTCCAACCTCCAAGGGAATAATTCATACTGCAGGCACATCACAAAATTAAAGACGCCCATGGGTTCTCTGAGAGGAAAGGCAAGGCATCCAAACCAGATTTCAGTACTGTTCTCTAATTGTTGATTTCCAAAAACTGGCAAGGGGAAAAGAATGAGAGAATGATAGTCGCCTACATAGTACACAACCATAGAAGAAAGTAGGATCATGAACTTAGCTGAGTTTTCTTCTTCACTAAGCTTCTATTTCTCTTTCTAAAGATCAGGCAAGTATACTTTCAGCCCACTAATGTTTCTATTACCACATCTCATTCTCTAAATGATCAATAACTGTTCATGGGCAAAGACCATTTAGAAGAACGCCAACATTAACTCTGGCATTTGTAATTTAAGAAAGGAACAACAGAGAGTTGATGTAACTCATAAAATATGCAATAAGAGGTTTTGAGTAAGATTGAAAAATGGGAAGAAAGCCTGTGCTCCCAGCAGACAAAATATCCTAGCATTTTTAATAATAATGAAACATAAGTCCTCCTTAAGGCAAGCCTAAAATCCATTTTGCATGTTGGAAAAAAGTAGGTTCCACTTAATTTGTTTAGGTTTCTTCACTAGGCTTTATGTTTCTTGTTGGAAAGTTTGGGGATATGAAAAGAACATATAAATGTCTCAGTGGTTAAGGGAAAGTTGGGAAAGGGAGGTAACTTCTCTATTTTAAACTAGGGAAAGTAAGAAATATGTATGCAAGAAGTAGATTCCTCCCTTCATGACTTCAGGATATGCTCTTTTCACTTTCATAAAATAAAAATGAAAATAAACTGAAGGCTTCTATGCTTTTAATCTATAATATCCTGGTACTGCCAACACTAGCAGGACTTGGCTTATTTCTCAGCCTAACTGATGAGGGAGAGGAAGAAAGATGAGTATTTTTAATCATTTGAATAAAAGGTGTCAGAAAATCATGTTCTAAATACTGGATTTTCCCTATAGAAGATTGAGATTTGATTCCTATCTTTCACCTTGCACAAAAGTTTACCTTGATGTAAGACCTGAAACATTGCAACTACTATAGAAAAACACAGCACAGTAGTTACAGGTTTCATTTATCAAACACAAAATTCTAAAGTCTCTGGAGGTGGGTTCATCTATGGTCACTATTGCAGGCACCAGCAAATGTTTGAATAGGGCTTAGTGGTAAAATGGTTAGAAATATGGAGTCATGAGAATCATGTCAACCACACCAATGATGCCCCATCATGGCTGACAGACATTAGGTCTGAGGAAGGGGATAGGGCTGAATCACATGTGAAGTCTGACACAATTCTGATCTCCAGTGACTCAGGCATATAACCTAACATCAGCTGTCTTGGAATTGAGTGACAAAAAAATGCATCCTCTAATTATCACACTGTATTTAATCTGTTTTCTGTTGCCAACAACACAATACTGTAGACTGAGTTTCATGAAAAGTGGCCTATTGTGGCTCAAAGTTCTGGAAGGTTGAAGGGCCACATCTAGTGTGACATTTTCACTGTCACAGGAAGTGCAGGCATCACATGCATCAGGAAACATGTATGTGCATGTGCTTCTCTCCTCTCCTTTACTCCTCTTCCTCTTCCTCCTCTCTTTCCTCCTCATCTTCTTCCTTCTTCCTCTCTATCTCTTTCTCTCCCTCTCCTTATACAGTAGAGGCTCCATTCTGATGACCTTATGTAATCACCTTTCGAAAGCTTTCTCTATCCCCAGTTCTTTCCCAACAGAATTTCATCCTCTTAATACAGTTAAAATTCAACATATGAACCCTTGGGGGACACTCACAAACTATACGCAACTACAGACATACGGTTTAGAATGTCTGCTTTGTGTAACCATACTCTTTATATAACATCCAGGTAAACAGTTCCATTTGTAAACTATTTCTCAAACAATAAGTAAATCCCATGACCCACTGAGGGGGGGGGGGTGCTGGGTAGCTTTGCCCAGGGCCTTGCTGTGTTTCAAGTAAGTTTCCATGACTCCTTTACTCCCTTTACCACATTGCTCTCTTTCCACTCCTTCCTGCATTTGAGAAGGCTTCAGGTGGTCAAGGCTAATGATAAAAATCTTTGCTCCCTGAAGGTCATGAGTGTTCCTGTGGCTGTGAGGTCTTCACAGGAGAACAGGGCAGCCTGCAACTGATGTGTTTTTCCAGCTCAGCCCAGACCTGAAGTAAGAGAAGGGCAAAAGATTAGCAAGGTAAGACAGTACAGAAGTAAAATAGGCCAATTGTGGGCACACTGTTGGAAAGCTAATTAGAATGACTGGATTACTCAGTGATTCTTTCTCTTCATATATGCAAGCTGGAAACTAATGCAATTTTTGTTGTTGTTGGTTGTGGGGCTTGAACTCTGGGCCTGCACGCTGTCCCTCAGCTCTTTAGCGCCACTTCTGGTTTTCTGGTGGTTTATTGGAGATAAGAGTCTCATGGACTTTCCTCCCCGGGCTGGCTTTGAACTATGATCCTCAGCCTTCCGCGTAGCCAGGATTACAGGCATGAGCCACCAGCATCTAGCATAATGCAAATTTACATTGCAGAAAAATAAAAGAATATAGAAAAAGTAAAAAATACATTTACTACTTCCAAACATGATTAAGCTCCTGACAGTATTCCTCTTTTTTTTTTCTTCCATCAAAGTGGTCTTACATGGAGAAGAATGAGAACTGGAAGCAAACTACCAGATACTTCTGAGAGTTAAAACAACAGATCTACGAAAAGTAAAATCCATTCAGACATTATTCAAGGCCCTATCTGATGCTTATAAGAAAATCAAGGAAATCTTTCTTGCTATTGTTTTTAATGTATTTATAATGTGCCATGTGATTTTTTTTGTTTCTTTTGTATGTTCTTCCCCATGGTATAGCCACTGTTGTCACTGCATTTGATTCCAGGGCCCTGCATCTTGTATATACATTTTTCTAATTTGGGGAGGGGAGGGGAAATAACAAAATGCTGAAACAAGGATACAGGTTGACTCATGAGATGTACAAGACACTATGTTGAAATCAAACTTTACAACTTTGGTGGGGAGGGAGGAGTTAGAGAGGTGGAGAGGAAGTGATGGTAAGGGGAAAACAAAGGTGAAGGTAACAATGTTCCCTAAGAAGTATATTCATTACCTTACATAACTAACCTCTCTGTACATTATTTTTACAATAAAAAAATTTAAAAAAACGAAAATCAAGGAAAACATCAGGCATAAAGACTGACTTAGTTGTTCAATCTGGGGGTAAAAAACACTAAACAAAAAGGGGATTATTTGTTAGACTATTTGAAAATTTCAGCAATATTTAGAAAGCCAGAGCATTTCATAAACAAACAAAAGAAGTTACCAAAGCCACCCCTTCAACTAATGTCCTTGGTATTACTTTATTAGATAAAATAGAAACTTGCTATTCCCTCCCTTCAATCATACAAATAATCATAGGGATATAAATTAATTCACTGTAGACAGTCTCATAATTATTCAATATTATAAGTTCTGTGTTTTGTTGGTTTGAGCTTTCCCCCCAGTTTGGGCCCATTTCTTAGCTATGTAAATTCAACTGGAGTCAACTGGAAATAGAGCAGGCTCTGAATGGCATTTGGATTCTGGTAGAATGCACATGCTGGCTCGGGTTAGATGGTCTCTTGGACTGACTTGGGTAGAGGCCAGAAGCTCACAGAGGCCAAGGGAGAACAGAACACTTGTAACATTAAGATAGCTTCATGAACACGGAGTTTGGCACTAATCATCTTATTGACCTCATTGCTTTTATTCAGTTAATGTAATTGTCTATACAGTGGCTGAGCTGGAACATCCTATACAAAGCTCATACTGCCATATACCTGATGTTACAGATAGAGAGGGAGGCTTCAAGCAGACACAGGTAGATGAAAGCTGAGGACACTGAATAAAAACAGGTTGCCAGCAACTGAAATGTTCTGTTCTTGCCTTTCCTGCTTTCTAAGCAAAGAAGATATTTTTCAGGAAAGGTGATAAGATTGTTGTTGTTGTTTTCTTTTCCTAGTTTGCATGTGTGTCTTCCTCCATTTTCTTGGTATACACTAGAAACAGGATTCCTAGACATGTGGATTTCAAGACAGTAAAAATTAGTAAAGCAAAATTTTAGGATTTTAAATAAAACTTCTGTTCTTCTGTGGCTTTATGTGTATGTATTATATATTGTATATATATATATATAATATCTATTTTGATGTGTTGTATGTTAATATTAGCTTTATATTAGCTTATACATTAAATATCATCTATTCTCAATGTTAGCTATGTTTGAGTGTTTAATATACAAATGACTTAAATCCAGTCTGTGCAATGCTTAAGGTAGCTTCTGTTAATACTACTTTGTTACAGAAAATGAAAGAGGTTAAGTAGATGACTTGATCTGATCTAAGCCAGCTGGTGGGTGGCAGATGTGGGCTTAGAGCCCGGGAAGTTTAATACCAGAAACTGGACATCTGACCAGTCAATGTCTAGACTCTCAATACCATCACTTCCTATAGAACAGAAAAAAATGAAGAATTATTCATTACAAAAAAGTGGAAGAGACTTGACTCAGCTAGAGAGAAGCTTTTAGTCCACATCTTAGGCTTAACTTCCAGTTGTATAGGTCAGGCATATAAGTATGCCAGTCATTTTAAGGATGTTTCTTATTGGTTTTGTGAATAACCCTCACATACATTTACAAAATGCATCCTCTCACCTGGTGCAAAAACCCACATTGAGTAAGAGAGTAGGAAATGATTCTCATGTGAGGAATCCTAGGCTTTGTGGGGCTTGGGAACTCTCAAATGAACCATAAATTTCCAATCATTCTTAGTCATTTCCATAACTCCAAGGAATTCAGAATATAAATAGCCTCCGCTCAGTCACAAAGTTATGCTCTTAGCTTATCATATCAAGTGACCGAGCAAGTTATTTGACTGTTCAGTATATCACTTTCTCTATCTATCAAATCAGAGTAGTGCAATTCCTGTCTAACATATCTTCAAAGAGGCAATTGTTAAATGAAGTACATATTCCTTCACCCTTATCCCTTCTGAGAGCTTGTGCAATTTCAGGAGTGTTCTTATGGACCAACTCCATTTTCTTGTATCCTTAGAGATCATTTTATATGTACTGCCCCCGTTGGCAAGTATTGAGTATTCCGTAACCAATGTTACCTGAAAATCATTATTTCTGTTTGCTCTCCCAAAGTCAATATGTTAAATAAAAATAAATGAAAACTGTAAATATTGTACTACTGCCAATCTAGATGCAGATGGGAAACCAAGTAGGCTCTTTAACAACCAAAATGGCACAGAGTCATTCCCAAGTAGATGAAGAATCCTCAGCAGGAGTAGTTTTCAATCAGAGTGGCTGTGAAGGATACCATCTGTACTAAGTGTGTCTTCCAGGTCTGTTTCCCAATATCAAAACTCCAAATGGTGTGGTTTTGCTCTTGAGTAAGATCTGGGAACATAGCAGGCACAGAGGGCATTACCTTCATTGTTTCCTTCCAAGTGGGCTGAGCCATACAAGGGACAGCTCACATGTGTAACCTGGATGGCTTCCAAGAGCAATGCACGAGGAGCATGCAACACCATGACTATTGCCTAGGACCAAACTTCCAAGTGAACCCTGTGCTGCAGCCTCACAGAGAGACGTTGAACAAGATGCACGGTACTCATCAACTGGCAAGTTGAATTGAAATCCCTTAGAACAACTATACAAAGATCATTCTTAAGGATGTTCAAAAATCAATTCTCATTTAGGAAAAACTTCAAGTCTCACCCTAGGCCTGAGAAGTGACCTGCCAGCCTGAAAAATGTATGTCACAGCACATCTCTGTGTTGTTGTTGTTTTAATCTTAGTGGTACTGAGTGCACAGTAGGCCCTCAAGCAATATTTACAAATTGACTAACTGACTGTGTGACTCTCACAAACTCTCCCAGAAACAGAAGAGGGGTGGTAAACTGCAAGAGAAAGAAGCTCTGACTCCTCCACTTCTGTGGTGAAAATTCATCTTAGTTTTTGCTTTGCAATATCACCAGACTTCATCTTAGAAACTGGCAGTGACTTGCACTTAGAATCCAGGCCCCTGGAGATGAATGAGAATCAGCTCTCTTCAATTAAACAGTAGAAGCTGCTCTACAAAGCCTATCCAAATTATCATCCTAATATGATTTTTTTGTATGTGTGCCCTGTACAGATCTTTGAATTTGGTAGTAGAAAAAGAACTTGGGAAAGACATGTTTGGATGACAAAAACACTTCCTTATAAAAGTTTGCATTTTTAAGCTGCTGTGAATTTATACACAGTACACAGAGTTGGCAAAGATGCTTTCGCTTTGGCGTTAGTGCAACCATTTTTTAAAGTGCAAAGTAGGGCCTTGTCATTTCATTTTCTGTTTTCTTTCTCTTGTGCTATAGATAAAGACACACAGAGAGAGCTTTCCTGACCGCTAATTGAGATGAGAAGGTAGTTTAATACCCATAGTATTAATAGTTTGGACTTCATGTGAATAAAATGTAACTCTAAATTGGGAGTTTTTCTTGACTTGTTCTCCATTTGGATCCTCTGTCTCAAACACCTGCTATAGGGAACTCCAGGCTGGGGTGAAATCATAGAGCTTATGGATAGAGATCAGCGGGAACTCATGTTAACCACAAGCCACCTCTATGGAGCAGTAAGAAAGAACACTATCTGCTACTGTTGAATGTAATGGTCTGTAAGAAATAGGTTCAGGTTTTACTCTTCAGAAAATCAAAACCCAGGAAACATGCTTGAGCCTGGGAGCTGTCTCCGCAAATGCTTCTCAGAAGCAAAAGCTCATTTGCAAGGGTATGCTGGGAGCCATTGGAGGGAAAATGACACAGAAACTAGATGAAACAAGCCACCAAAGAGGCTTTCACATTAATCAAATTCCACATGGATCCCATCGGCACTGAAGTTTTCAGACAATCTAGGCTCGGGAGTCAGTTTTCTGGAATCCATAGAAGCAGCTAAGTCAGGTCTAGAAAATTCAGAGAACACAGAAGGAGGCTTTTCAGTTGCCATCCAGGAAGTCAACAGAGGGTAAATACAACCTCAAGTGTGTACACCAGGGTTACAGGAGACACAGGCCCTGGTGGCCCAGGAAAGAACTGGATAAACAACAGGATGATGGACCTCATTCTTGTGGTCCCTTAATAGCCATGGGTGTCTGGGCAGCATATTCTCAAATCTGAGCTTTAAGGTAGGGAGCCTTGATGAAAACAGAGGCACATTCACGTTTAAGGATAAAGATCCTTGTCCAAATTGGTGGCCAGGCCTATGTTCTTATTTCCACATGAGCCACTGGATTCGAGCCTCTGAAACTCTGAGGAAGTTCACTGATGCTCCAGGAAGTTCGTCGACATGTGGGACCAATTGTGCTCTAATAATCATGGTGAAAGGACTTAGAGGAGCCCAGCCCATCCTCCTAGATAAGGAGTCTCTGGATGGGGATCAGGCAGGGCGCCCGGTATGACTGCTCAACCCTCGGGTTGCAAGATAACCATGTGGGGAAATTTAATCAAAATAGTCTTGCCTGGCTTTTACCCCTTTACAAGAATACTCAATGGGAAAAAGGAAAATAAATAACAGAGGTGAGACACTTAGACTTTTGATGTGACTTCCCACTCTATATTTAAGAAACAAATTGAATGCTTTTTGTTGTAAGGCTTCTATTCTGTTGGTAGGTTTTCCTCCAGGATACGAAATAATAAGAGACTACAAAACTCCACACCAATTGCTGAGCCAGCTACAAATAGCCAAAGATGTACCATGAAAGAAGGGGAGATAATGACATTCTGAGAACAGAAGGCTCAGGAGCAAAACGTACAGGTGCAAAAACAGCAAAGTCAGAGAACAAAGCAAAAGAGGACAAGCTCCAGTTAGGAAATTACAATCTTTTGCTAAATCTTGCCTTTTTCTTACATAACCAAAGCAATTTCCATAAGAGAGAAAGTCATTCTGTGACAGAGAACTCACAGAAGTGACAAGGAAGGACATACTCATATAACATCTACCTTCTAGGCTTCAGGAAAGATATCAGAAACAAACCAAGTATGAATCAAAATTTGGGCACAACTAGGGTCACTTAGACGTCAGTTGTGTGAACTGTGACAAATAGTAACAAATGGATTGGGGTGATCCTTTCAACCCATGATATATTTTTCCAATTAAAAATAGATTTGTGTGCAATGTAAAACAAAAACATGGAATAATAAAATAAATCATCGTCAATAGATGTATTTTTTAAATCCATCAACTTCCATTTCCAAATCCCATGACACTTGTTCTGATCAAGGAAATGAAAGAAACCAAACAATTCCTGAGCAGAAAAGAGTTAACACAAAAATTCCTGACAACTGAAAAAGAAATAAATCATCAATCTTCTGCAATGGTACGCGTTATCTCATGGTGGCATAATTACAACTAATCATGAGTGAAAATTGGTACAATCACATTTAATTGGTTCCAAAGGTTATTATCTATTTCAACTTTTACCTCTGAATAACATTAACACAGAAGTGACCTGTACATGGTTATTTTGTCTTCTAATGAGAAATACTAGATTAGACATTATTCTACCTAGTTTGTATGACATGTTTTCTAAACTACTTGTGAAATACAAATAAAGAAAATTCTCAATAGTATTGGCATAGTAAAAAATGAAATCTATTAATAAGGAGATAGTTCATCATAGTCAGATGTAAATATATTTAAAAATCAAAAGTATGTTCTATGTTGACAAAGTTATACTGCAGAGCCTATGAATTTCTCCACAGAGTTTTCATTAGTGAATAATTAGTATCAAAATATGACAACTGTTCATAAGAACTATGGATAGTGAAGAAGACAGAGGGGTGTGTGACAGGAAGCAGATGGATCATTTAATTATTTTTCAATTACAGGTAGTATATTGTTTTTTTTAAATGTGCAAGTCCTCCAACCATCCATTTTGCAGATGTTCCTATAATACATAATTGAATTATGTCACAAGGGGAGCATTTTTATAACAACTTAAAAAAAGGTTAAAAAATGGAAGGCCAGGAGGGAAGACTGCTCACCAAATTGAGTGTAGCTGTGGGATGAGTTTGTGTAGGTAGGAGCTGTAGGCATCCCGTAGCCATGACAGAAAAGAGGATTACCTTTGGACAGGAGCTGAGCAGCTGGACAGGACTCATGGTTAAGAAGTTTTCTTTCTTAGATAAATAAAGTCAGACTTAGCAATCCATATGCCTCCTAGGAATAAATTCATATGGCAAAATATTATCCAGGTTGCAGTTGTATCTTAAAAGAAAGCGATTATATCCCATGTTAGGCTCTGTGAAACTCACATTCTCCAGTGTTGTCATCAATCTTTTTTTAAACTTTTTTTATTGTGAAAATACTGTACAGAGGGGTTACAATTACATGGGCAAGGTGATGATTACATTTCTTATCAAGCATTCTTTATTTCTCCTTCCCACCCCTTCCCATCTCCCTTCCCCCTCCCCGCACCTGCTCCCCTCCCTTAAACTCCTTTTTATCTTTTTCGTCTTTCTTTTCAATTTCTTATCTTTCATCAATCTTTTTAATTGAAATTTTATTGAAACAATTATATATTCACAGGCCGTGGTTGTGGGAAATAAAACAGAGAGATCCCTTTTGACTTTGCATCATTTATCCAATGGAGACACTGGACAAAACAGTATATAATATCACAAGCAGGATAAGGGAATGATTCATTTCTGATCAATATTCCTTATTGGCCTATATTGTTCATATTTCTCCAGTTTTACATGTACAAGTATATGAATGTGTGTCTGTAGTTGTGCACATATTTAAAGTTTTTAAAGTGTCATTCATTAGTAAGAGTAATCTAGCTGGATTGTTATGTATTTCTATTCTTTCCCCTGTCAGAGTAGAGGTAGAAAGGGGACAGACTGAACCAGTCTGTCAGATAGCCTGCACTTACTGACTGCCACCTATTTTCTAAGCCTTGGGAACTTACCCTATCTGTAAGAATCCCAAGCTGACGAGATCTTTTGCGGACTGTACTCCTTGCTTTCTAAACAGCATCTCTGTGTCAAATATATTTGCCTCACCCACTCTGTGCTTCCCTTCGCAAATACACCTCTCATTGTCCAGCAGTTTCATATCTCAAAACTCTATGGAAAACCCAAAGTAAACTGTATTTTATGTGAATAGCTCAGTTTCTGGCCTGAGACAGATCTGGGTCTAGTTCTAGTTTTGCATCTCAGGACATCAGCTCTCCAATTTTGGATAATTTATCTAAACTATCTAGGAATTAGCTGCTATATTTAAAACATAGGAAGGATAAGAACCTCTACCACATAGGATTAGGATAGAAAGTTAAGTGTTTCCTGCAAGAAGTCTGGTACATGATATATACCAAAAAAATCTTCATATTAGATTGGCACTATACACTCTGTGATCATAAGGTTACACATTGTTTTGATCCTTAATAAATGCAATAACATGTTGGTTGAGGAATGAACGGAAAATCGTTTTGTAGAGAGTAGAAATTTTGTGTCATTTAAGTAAACTATTTTGTCAGTCTGGTGGTTTGGGACAGACAGAAGGCCTTTTAATGAACAATAGATACTTTCATTCATGGTTTGTTTGTAGGAAAGGGGAATAATATGCTTATGACGCGCATGTCTCCAGAGAGGCTTGGATTCCACTTCCTTCATGTCTACTAGGGAGTGAGAAGAGGTTCACATATATTGGAGCCTGTTGGAGAGCTGTGCTTCAATAGGGTTGTTTGGGCCTCCTAGGTGAAAAGAAAATTGAAGTAGCATCCTTTTCTGTACCAGAGAGAAGTGCTCATGGTACCAAAAAAAAAAGACTTGGAAACCATTCTCAGGCAAAAAAGGAAAAGGTAATGTAGGGGCTGTGGTTTGGATGTCCACATACTGACATTTGGGAAACAGTCTATGGTTTCTGAGGATAATTGACAGATGGCTATAGGTATAAGTTCCCTGTACCAATACCTCCAGATCCAGGATTTTCAGTTGGGACATAGTGCTTTGTGGTTCTACCATCTTCTCTCAGAATGCTACTGGTAGACCACAAAGTGTTGACAAAGAAAAGAATGCAATTTTCAAACTGCAAATGGAAAAGGGAAATGAAACAGCATTGGCTGCAGACATTAAATAAAGCATAGAAAATGTGAGTCCATCATATTCTGCTTTGATCTGTTTCAAAGAGAAAAGCAAGAAAGAAAGTGTAATGGAATGGCAGGGTTTGGAGTGGGGTGGGGGCAGCTTGTTTTGCTTGCTAATGAACTGAAGGGTGAGCTGCTGTATGAAGGGCAAGGCTGAAGCAACATGAGAGCTCATCTTTGCATTGGCTCCTTTCCAGGGTGAACTCTCTTGGCAAAAGTCACCATTCATTGGGAACTTTCTATGTGCTAAGCACAGTGCTCAGTGCCTTCGGTGTATGTAAGATGAGTAATATTGGCCCTGAACTACACACAAGCAAGGAGAGTTCACCATTTGCCTAATGCCACCTAGTAAGTACTTTACTGACTGGAACTCCATGCAAAACTTTGGTAAAATGTTTCAGAGCTCCAAACCCTAGATTTCAGTAGTCTAATCTAACTTTGTGCTCATTTATGATTGCTCCAGGAAATCTCTGTATTATTCTCTGTGCACGTCCTGTTGTATTCACACATCCTCATTGTATTCTCTGTGTTTGAAGAAAAGGAGCCAGTTATAGCAGCGTGTGGCCATTTACCACGAATGGCACCGGCAGTATTTGAATGGACAATTGATGTTGGCATTGATTTATGTGACTCTGAAGCTGTGATTCGTTTGGGACTAAGATCAGGTCTCTGCTGGTAATATGGAAAGGCAATCGTTCAACTAGAGACTTGCTGGGCCTCTACTGTGTGAGTCCTTCCCTCAATCATGGAGAAGGCAAAGTGGCAAATCAAGTTTGGAATTATCACAGGAGTTGTAAAGCAACCCCTAACCTCCTCTCTGTGGTAAAGCCTGGTGTGGTATATAAACCAGGGTAGCATGCTATTATCTAGGAACAAGCATCAGAATTTCATATCAGGTGAAAATACATATCTAAAAGAGCAAGTGTTCAGTGCAAATGGTGGGATCCAAGATCCCAAGGATGGAGGAATTAGTTGGCATTGACAAAGCTCTTGGGGGAAAAAATGAAAAGATGAAAAAGAGAAGGAATGGAGGCAATGAGAGAAAAGAACAGATCTGACACTAGGTCCTGAGTGATGATGTTTAGAGAGAACACTTGAGGCTCTTGCTGCCCTGTGGTGTGTGAGATAACACTACTCTCTGAAGTTACATATGATTTATGTAAGTTCAGAGTTGTGAAGAAATCTAGGAAGGGACTGGCTTTGAGATCTCGGGCAGTATGAATAACAGCAAAAACTCTGGATAAAGAAATCTGGAGCCTAACAGGCAGAGGAAGCCTCCGAACAGTAGTTTTCTCTGTATTCTCAGAAATATTGATCACAGCTCCGGACTCCACACATTGTGGAATTTTGTTATAAATGTTTTCTCAGGTAAAGTAGATGTTCAAATCAACAATGGTTGAAGGGCTCTTAATAGCATCTTGGTTACATTTGTTTTCTTGCATACTCTAAATGAGGTCCTTGGACCTATTATAGCCTTTGACTGTAAATCTGAGCTTTCCAGATCCTCATCTCTAAGAAAGTACAGTTGGTGTACCCACAAAGACCACCTAGAAAATGGACTCCTTCACCTTTCCTACCTCTGGCTGAGTCCTTCACACTGGGTGTGTTTGCCTCTTATCAAGCAATGTACAGAGAGAACAATTGCTCACTCTGAGGTTCTCAGAAGTCTAGTTTATACAAGAACTGGGCTCACGTGCCCCGAGAAGCCCAGGCTCCTTGATTTTGAGTTCAATTTTGGGGATAATTTGCTTTAAGCCAATTTTATTAAATTCAGGCAGGAAGACAAAACCTGTGATATATAGTCCTGTTTCCCAAGTGGTGTTTTAGTTTATAGCTTTTCTTTAGAACACTGTTTTCTCTTTAAAGTATATATTTATTCATTTATTCTACTCTCTGGGTAGGTGACTGCCAAGGCCAAGGCCTTTTCAAGGAACTTGTCTGGGAAGGTGGGGGAGGTACAGAATCCATGGAATTTGGGGACAAACTTATTAGCCATACAGACTGTGGATTTTCTAAATGAAAGATTTCAGTGTCACAGGGATAAACTAGCAATAGAAAAACACCTTCTTGTCTGTAATTGGAGAATGCTGAACTGAAAGGATTTAGACACAATCTTAATGTGAATCAGTCAATCACTGCCGAAGGAAACTAGGAGGAAGTCTACAGTTTTATTTAAGGCACACAACAAAGGTCTCACTTGGATCCTGATCATGAGGCCAAGTTCTGACCCCTAATTTATATTTTTATCACATTGAATTTTAATTTTTTATTTGTTAAGATTTATTGTAAAGGTGATGTACAAAGAGGTTATGCCTACATAACTACCTCACTACCCTAGGTAGTGAGTACATTTCTTTTTGAATAGTGTCACCCCTTCTCTCTTTTTCTCCCAGGTAATTTTCCCTCCTGATGTCCCTCCCCCACAAGCTATATAGTTCATTTTCAACATAGTGTCTAGAGAGTATCACTGCTGTATTAGTTCACCCTTTGTCCCACCATTTCTGTGCTCTCCCTTACCTTCCCTGAAACAAGCTTACATACAAGACAAAAGGTACTGAAATCAAAAACAGTGGCAACAGGGGAAAAACAGAAAAAAAACAAAAAGTAAAATACAAACACTCTTGATTCTATTTCTTGGAGTTCATTTCAATAAACTTCATTTCATATGATTATATGCACCTAGCGATTGAACCCTAAGAATATCCTCCTTTTGGTCTCACTGTGTGAATGTTTAGCATCCTGCTTAATTTATCATGCCCAAGTGTAAATTTTGTCCTTTACTATCCATTCGGTTGACTTGTAGATTTATAGGCACATTCCAGTTATTACAAATGAGGGAACCATGCAGCCTCTGTTTCTTTGGGTTTGGCTTACTTCACTTAATGCAAAGTTTCAAGTCTTTCCATTTCCTTACAAATGGGGCAATGCCATTCCTTCTGATGAAAGCATAGAATTCTATTGTGTATATATCTGGATTGATTTTGTATCTTGGCTATGGTAAACAATGCTGCAATGAACATGGTCTTGCTGGTGGCTTTAGTGTAGCCAGGTTTGTGGTCAAATGGATAGATGTAGATCATAGAGGAGCTCTATGTGTAGTCTTTTGAGGAACATCCATGCTACTTTCCTGAGTGGATAAACACATTTACATTCCCACCAACAGTGCAGTAGAGTTCCCTTTTGGCCACAAGTGTTTTGTTAGTTTTCTTTTTTTAATTTTTTTGTTTTTTTATGTTTTTATTGTAAAAATAGTGTACAGAGGGTTACAGTTATATGAGTAAGGTAATGAGTACATTTCCTATCGAGCATTGTTACCTCCTCTTTTGTTTTTCCCTTATCATCCCTTCCCTCTTTACCTCCCCAACTCCCCCACCCCTAAATTGTAAACTTTGTTTTCTACATAGTGTCTTGTACATCTCATTGTTACAATGGTTTTCTTGGTAATAGCCATTCTAACTAGAGTGAAGTGTAATCTCAATGTTGTTTTGATTTGATTTCTTTTATGGCCAGAGATGTTGAACATGTCTTCATTTTATCTATTGGCCATTCTTACTTCTTCTGAGAAGTTTCTTCAAGTCTTTAGCCCATTTTATTAGTTAGGTTGTTGTTTCTTTGAGGATTTTCTGGGGGAGGGGCCTTAGTTTTTGAGCTCTAAGTATATTTTAGATATGACGTCACTGTCTAATGACTAGCATCAGTAAAGATCTTCTCCAATTCTGTGGGCTTTCTACTCATCTTGCTAGCAGTGTCCTTTGCTATGCAAAAACACTTCAGTTTGATGCAATCCCATTTACCTAGTCTTTCTTTGATTTGTTGTGATTCTGGTTCTACACTTGGTGGTGAGGAAACCCAGGGCACTGACAACTCTCTCTTCTAAGCATGCAAGTTCTTGGCAAAAAAAAAAAAATAGTTCAGTCAATCTATCAATATTCAGGACCAATAGTAGCACCCATAGGAGAAGCAAGGAGAACAGAATTGTTGCATTATCCTCTGTGGAGTCAATGTACTCAAGAGTCAGATGGTGGTTTTAAGGGGAAACACAGGAGTCAATACTCTGCAACAACCACCTGTTCCATTTCGGGACTCCAATCTAGCCCCACTTCTTCTCATTGCCACATCCCACCACTTTAGCTTGTGTTCTCAATCTCATGTGATCTTTCTTCAGATCAACTGTACTTTTCTGAGAGAGTTCGTTTTGATTTACACTCTGATTCATATGCAATTTGTCATTGTACATCAATTGGTGAGGACAACTTTTGAAACTGCAAAGCAGGTGCACTACCATTTAAGGTTACACTGCAGCACCCCCAGCTCCAAACAAGCTAGCCAGCCCTCTCTCTATCAACTAGAATCCCAACTGCCCATCAAGAGATGCTTGCTCTGTGTAGACCTCTTAAGTACCTTTAGCATACCAGTACCTTCATTCAGACAGTTAATTTTTGTTCTGATGGTGTTAATTTGTCTTATACTATTGCTATCATTATTTGTCCTATCAAGGTATATACTTGCTCTAATTAATTAATTAATTAATTAATAATCTTTATAAAGGCATAAGATGATATTTAAAACAACCATTGTCTATACAATGTTGTTAAGTGCTTAAGCCACATCTTGGTCTGCATCCCCATAAAAGCAAGTGTGTTCTCTTGACTCATACCAATGAAAAAGTCAAAAAAAAATCTTTTGGAAAAGCAAAATCTGAAACCGATTAAATCATAATGTGTCTGTGGTGAAGCTCAGATGTATGCTTATAAATCTTTCCATGCTCTCAACATGAAAGAACATTCAATCTGTTTCACTTCAAATGCTTCTGCTCACTTTAATATCATTCCTAGAGAAAGAAAGGCCTGTGGGGTTTCTGAAGGTTGGCTTTCGAAATATCCAATTTTTCAGGCTCCGTGTAAAAATGTCACTAAATTGATTCCCACTTACTTTTACAGGGCAGAGACTGGAAAATCAGCAAAGGAGTTTACATGTGCTAATTCACTAAAGAGTTCAGCAGGCTCCCTTTAGAAAAGACCAAATAAAATTCCTAGTATCTGAATCTTAAGAACTTTCCTCTAAGAGTCCTTTACAGACAAGGCATTAAATTTTACAAACTTTTTGAGGGCCACAATCACCCTGGCATACCTGAGAATGAAAGGTTTTGCCTCCAACCTGTCTACTGGAATGACTTCAAAATCTTGTTTTTTAGTAGAGTTCAATGGCTCTGCATTGAAAAAAAAAATTGTTTTAAGAGCAGAAAAGGTATGCTATCTACCTGCCCCTGAATTGCTCTTATTTGAGACATTAGACATAGCGCCCCATGAATGCAAGGAAGTACTATAATATAGCATCACCATCCATGTGAATGACTGATTTTAGCTCAGGTTTAATTCGCATCCTGTCCATAAGTAATAATAAACAAAAGAAAGAGCTTTACAGATGTTTGTTGAATTTTAAACAAGGGAATTATAAATACAACAAATTCACTCCTGCCAAATCACTAAATGTTTCACTGAAAGGCTAGAGATTTTTCCTATATTTTGGTGTGCTCCATTCCAAGCCATAGTGAAATGAGACTTTTGGAGGAAAAACAGACATACTGTGCTGTGGAGTTGGGATCAAGAAGGTCAGGTCTTTTGTGGTGTATTTGTCTGCAATTGCAAAAGCAAAGAACACAGGTCAGAGATAGTTGCAACTATTCCAACTTCATTTCTTGTAAGAACTCGGTGATATCTGACCTTCATCCAGACCCAGAATTCATACTATTCACCAACCAGTTCATCTTTATCCAATTACCTGGCAGACTCCAAGTGTTAGAATTGGGCAGATAATCAAAAGAAAGGAGAAAAATCATCATAAGCTTTGAGATATTTACTGGTATTAAGAACTCCACCAGGGATTTTATATGAATTATTTCTTTTAATCATGTGATAATTTTTGTAGTACACAATCCCAACCCTCCTCCTGAGGTGGAGGAGAATTCCAATCTCTCTGCCTAAAAGGACAACTCTGGGAGGACATCCTATTTGAGATACTCTTCTAGGAGCAGCTAAGGAAGGACTCTTGTAATTGCATTGTAGTTCATCTTCTACAATGTTCTGGTTTTTTCTTCTTTCCCAACTGTGGTTTCTGAAAATGGCTCCCTAATAAATTTATTACATTAAAGTCTGAGTTTTGAAGTCTAAATCTTGGCTTTTCTTAACTCTAAGATTTAGTTTGCCCAATCTACAACTGCTGAAACAGAAGTGATCCTAGAGAGGAAACTCTGAAGAAAAATGTTGACACTGGATCACTTAGCCAGGTGAAATGAGGATTCCATCCCCGGTTGTAAGTGGAGTAGTGGGAATCCGTGGCCTGTGGGTATGATGCCATTGTACCCATGGGAAATGGAATCAGGCTGGATAGAAATGCATGGTGATTTGGTATTTCACACGCTAGAAACCTATACATGTACTAGTGATTGTCAGGACTTTGGAGGTAGAGAAATGGTGTTAAGAACTATTACTAGAGAAAAACACTAGAAGAAAAAGGGTAGTGCAAAAACCAGAGCAGACAGAAACTTTCATCTCCTTCAACTAGAGGGCACAAAAAGCAAAGCATCAGGCCCATGACTAAATATAAGAATATCTGAGGTTCATACAGTGAGAAAGACCAAGTAGAAGACTTTTAACTACAGCACTATCCCAATAGTGCATCCAAGCATGTACAGTATTGTATCATGAGAGGAACAGCAGAGATTAGCACTATACTTCAGGTTCTAAGGAATGTATGATTCTTCTCAATGTCTACAGAGACAAATTCATGCACAAGATCAATGGGCACACACCATGTAACTGAAGCTGTGTTACTTTGCTCTGATAAAGCTGCTACAGCAACTGTAACTAGAGCTATTACTGGTTTAGTTTGTAGGGGCCTACTATCATTCTCCAAGAAAGAAAAATAGAGAGAAAGGAAGTGAGAAAGAAAGAAAGGGAAAGAGGGAAAGAAAGAAAATGAGCTAATACAGAATGTTTGAATTGCTACTATACCGACATGTAATGGCTAACCAACAATTAAAAATGAAAATAGTTTTGGTAATAGTAATAATATTCCTTTAAAATAGTGATAGTTATTGAATCATTGCTTTGGAAAGGAACAGCTCTAATAATACGGCCTGTTCTAGTACCTCCTGGGTGTGCGTCACTTCCTCTGCTGTGTGTGATGTCTGGAAGTGAGGGGTCAGGCTCTGGGACCAAAGCTGTGGATTTCCACTAGTTGTGAAATGTGTTCCTACTTGTCTCAAGCATAGAATCACTCTTCTCTTCTCTATCTTTCCATTGCCAACTAATGCTCCATTGTCAACAGCATTGTTATTTTTCTGGATTCTGGTGGCTGTCAGAAGACTGTGATTGCTAGTTTGATGTAATATCCTTGATTTTTTTCATTTAACATGTTTAGCTCTATGAGATTACTAAAAACTTTATCTTACCCCTAAATGGAGTGGAACAGTGATCATTAGAAATTAGGAAGAAAGCAAGGAGGATAAGAAGAGGTAATTAAAGAGTACCAAAAATATAGTAAGATAGAATAAATTAGTTCAAGTTTTCTACAGCAATAAAATAACTGTTTTCTACAAATCCATTACATCATTTAAAACAACTAGAAGATTTGAATATTTCCAACACATAGATATGATGTGTTAGGTTGCATACTGTAGCTCATACTCAATAGGTAATGATTGGTAGGATTATGTTTTGAGGGTAGCCATGGCAAAAAACATAGTGAGATCCCCTTCATCTCAAGCAATAACTTGGTGGGGAGGTGTATGCCTGTCATCCCAGCTGTGCAGGGAGTATAAATAGTATAAATAGGAGGATCAAAGTTCAGACTGGTCTAGGCAAAAATACAAGAGCTGGATATGTGGCTTAAGAGCACAAGCTCAAGACATGAGTTCAACTCCCAAAACCAGAAGGAAAAGATGGTAATGTTTGAGTTGAAATTATCAGATTGCATTTCATAAACATGTATAAATGTGGATGCCTCCATTTGAAAAGTATAATGAAAAGGTATCTCCTTCAAAATAAATTTTAAAATGACATTGTGATACCAGTTGTGACATTTCTTTAAAAATCTGTCACTTTAAATGACACATCAGCCCATCATGTGTCATAATGAACAGATGTTCAGTTTATGGGAGAGTATATTCTCTGCTTTGCTCATTGGTGTTACTCCTCTATGTGGTAACCTCTTAGGAATCCCCTGCATGTCACAAGGCACCTGTGGGGACCCGTCATCAGATTGACAAATTCTCAAGACAAAAGACAATTTCCATTAGTAAAATGTATTGTTTCTAGAACTTAAAGTACTTCCTGCAAGAGGCGAAGCAGTGAAATGTATGTCTGGATTCTATGCGCAGACGTCAGAGTGGCCTGAGGGGCTGCTCATCTTGCTGTCCACCCTCTCACATGTCAAACGTGTCATGAGAGCATGTCAGGTTCAACTCTGGAAAACAAACAACCCACTACAAATGGCTTTCTTGTCAATTAGTGAGGATGGGCCATTTGCTTCAAATCTTACCTTGCGACAAAACAGGGTTCCTTTTATTCCCTAAAATGTTTTTTTTCTAAAATGGCAGTATTTTAAAGACATAAAATGAAATTTATAATCTGATGTAGTTATAAAATTAAGACACATTGTGGCTTCATGGTTTTGGTAGACAGAATATTATAAAATTAATATACTTAGTTTTTGTTATCTTTTTAATCTTTTTTATTGTAAAGATACTGTACAGAGGGGTTACAGTTCCGTGAGTAAGGTAATGAGTTCTCTTCCTATAGAGCATTGTTACCCACTCCTTTGCATTTCCCCTACCATCCCTACCCTCCCCACTTCCCCAACTCCTCCCCCCCCCAAAGTTGTAAAGTTTGTTTTCAACATAATGCCTTGTACATCTCATGGGTCTACCTGTATCCTTGCTTTAGCATTTTGTTATTTCCCTTCCCCTTCCCAAATTAGAAAAATGTATATACATGATGCAGGACAGCAGAATCAAATACAGTGACAACAGGATAGTTTTTATTATCTATAGTTGTACAAAGAAGTTGTCATGTAACAAAGCAGTTTATGAATACAATGCATCTTGATCAATGTCACCCCTTTCAACATTCTTACCCATCCACCCTTTACCTACCCCTTCTCTCTCTCTTCTGAATTTTGTAGGATATACCTTGGATTCTTGCTTGCATTTTCCCCCTCTTCTCCTCTTCATTCACCCACTTTTATTCCCTCAAACTCACCTTTCAAGTACCCACCTCCTGGTGTTTGTTTTGCTGAACTTTGATTTTGCCTTTCTAAGGTATTACACAGTTTTTGGGTTCTTCCTTGAATCTACCATATTTCATTTAAAACATTTGTATACACTTTCATGCCACCCAACATATTTACTTAAAATTTATAAGCTAACTCTATCTTCTACACATAAGGGAAAATATGTATCCTTTGTCTCTCTAAGCCTGATTGCATTTAATATAATTTTTCCAGGTCCTTCCATTTATTTACAAATAGTACAATATCATTCTTTCTAATGGATGTGAATTCTATTGTGTATATATACTATATTTTCTTGATCCATTGAGGGGCATCTGGGCTGATTCCATACCTAAGCATTTCTGAATAGTGCTGCAATGAACATGTTTGTACTGGTGGATTTACTATATCCAGACTTGTAATCTTTTGGATAAATGCCCAGGAATCGAATTTCTGGATCACAAGGTTATTCTATAATTTTTTAGAAAACTCCTTCCTGCTTTCCAAAGTGGTTACCAAGTTTACATTCCCACCAATAACCTATTAGAGTTCCCTTTTGGCCAAATTCTCGCCAGCATCTATTATCATTTGTTTTCTTGATAGTGGTCATTCTAACAGGTAAGGTAGAATTCCAATGTTATTTTTATTTGCATTTTCTTTATTGCCAGAGATGTTGAGCATGTCTTCAGGTGCCTGTTGTCCATTTTTACTTCTTCTAAGAAAAGTCACTTTAGCTCACTAGCCCAATTATTAATTGGGTTGTTGGTGTTTGTGAGAGTTTAATTTATTAAGTTATTTGTATTTTCTTGCTATTAAGACATTGTCTGATGTGTAGCTGACAAAAATCTTCTCCCATTCTATAGACTGTCTTTTTAGGCCCTAAATCACAAAAGTGATCCTTAGCAGAAAAAAACAGTGCTGGCAGTATAACAATACCAAACTTCAAACACTACTACAGAGCTATAGTGATGAAAACAGCTTGGTATGAGCACAAAAGACAGCCTAAGGACCAATGGAATAGAACAGAAGACCCAGAAATAAACCCACAGGCCTATAGTCATCTAATATTTGATAAGGAAACCAAAAATGTAGGCTGGAAGAAAGATAGCCTCTTCAACAAATAGAGATGGGAAAACTAGATATCCACATGCAGAAAACTTAAACTGAACCCTTATCTCACCTTGTACCAGTATCAGTTCAAAATGGATCAAAGAGCTCAATGTAAGACTTGAAACCATGAAACAATTACAGGAAGGAGTGTAGTATTAGAGGAGTGTAGTATTAGAGCTCAGTGTAAGACTTGAAACCATGAAACAATTACAGGAAGGGAGAAGTATTAGAGCTTCTTGGTATAGGAAAGAAATTTCTGAGTAAAGATCCAGAGCACAACAAATTAAAGACTTAATAAATGGGACTGCACCAAACTACAAAGGATATAACCAAAAAACTAAAAAGTTAACATTTTAATATGCTTGGCTCTCTTATTAACTTATTGTAAAAAATGAAGTCTAAAGCCTGAAATTATATTGAAATGATTCAGATATTTTAGACCTCTTCTTCCCAGTAAATGTTACAAGAGATGAAATGTCAGTATAGGAATTAGGTCTGAGTGAATTTTGGAAGTAAACAGTCTTGAGAGAAGTGATTTCTTTATTCATTAGTAAATAGAGAACTGTGTTTCAAAGTTCCTCCACACTAAGCAGGGTGCAGTACTCAGGGTACACTACTTAGGGTATTGGGAGAAACATGGTTCAAGGCCAGCCTGGGCAAAAAGGTTGAGACCTGCCCATCTCTAGCAATAGGCTGAACACAGTGCATGTGGCTATGATCACAGTTACACAAATGGCATAAACAAGAGGATCACAGTCCAGGTCTACTCAGGAAAATATGTGAGACCCTATTAAATGAAAAAATTAAGAAAAGTGAGACAGAGAGGGAAAGGGAAGAGGAAAGAAGGAAAAAGACAAAAAGGAAGAAAAGGAAGGGAGGGAAGATGGAAGGAAGGAAGGAAGGAAGGAAGGAAGGAAGGAAGGAAGGAAGGAAGGAAGGAAGGAAGGTCTAGAGATATGGTACAAGTGGTGTAGCACCTGCCTAGCACTGAAAGGCTTAAGTACCAAACTCTAGAACCAACCTTCACCTATAAAAGAATTCCTCCAATTCTGTCCAAAATCTTTTGGTAAACTGAGATTATAGAACATTTTAGCGAGCTTGTTAAGGTGCCATTGAGATATATATATATATATATATATATATATATATATATATATATATATAACTTGGAGTTGTACAATGTTTATATGCATTCATTATGAAAGCATTAGCACAATCAAACTAATTAATATATCACATAATTGGTTACTTTTTGTGATAAGAACATTTGATTAGTTACTTTTTGTGATAAGAACATTTAATATCTACTTTCTACATACAGTATTTCCAGCATAGAATGTATTATTATTATTAACTGTAGTTACCATGCTGTACATCCAGTCACCTTAGCTTGTAACTGCACTTTCATAGCTTTTTCCCCAATCTCTAACTCCTGGTAGCAGTCTTTATCTAGTCTGTTCTTTGATTTTTTTAGATCCCTTCTATAAGTGAAACCATGGAGTATCTGTCTCTCTGTGCCTGGTATGTTTCCATTAGCATAATGTCATTTGGTTCTACCTGTACTGTGACAAATGGCAGAAGTTTTCCATACTATTTCTGTAGAGTGATAGACAGACTGACAGAGCAGTAGATAGATAAATAGATAGATAGGTAGATCGATAGATAGTTTTATATAATGTATATTTTTCATATACTATATATAATTTTCATTTTTCATATACTATATATATATATAATTTTCATAGTGAACAAGGTCTTATGAGTTATGAGTTTGGGATTATGCTTTAGAAGTTCTAGGAATGGAGAGTTGATCATTTCCATCTTCAGACAGCTGTGATCCCAGGAAATCTCTTCATTATGAAGAACTGAAACCAACCTCAACATAACTTCTATGCACTGGCCTACTTCTCTAAAGTTTTTTTGTCTTTCACCTAATAGACATCTCAGCTCTTCCACGTCCTGGGTAAATAATTTCAGTTGCTTCAAACTTCCCCAAGGAAAAAAAGTAAGTTGCAGCCAATACAAACTACCAGAAAGTAGACTGGCAAACTTGCCAGGCACCAGTGGTCAGGCCTGTAATCCTAACTATTCAGGAGGCTGCAATCTGAGGATCACAGCTCAAAGCCAGCCCAGAAAGGAAAATTCATCAGACTCTTATCTTCAATTAACCACCCCCCAAAAAAAAAGCCAGAAGTAGAAGTGTATGTCAAGTTGTAGAGTGCTAGGCTTGAGCAAAAAAGCTCCAGGACAGTGCCCAGGCCCCAAGTTCAAGACCCAGGATCAGCGCCAAAAAAAAAAAAAGCTTTTGTAAATTAGAAAATTAAGCTAGCACTTGCTGATGGCAGCTGACATAGTTTCTAATGAAAGGAAACTCGAGACAGTTTCAGTGTTGTAAGCTGAAAACTTTGTTATTTTTCTTTTTGTACAATACCAATGCCATAAACTATGTCTAAGTATGCAAAAGATGCTTCCACTAGGTTTTGTGAGTCAGACTAAATTTCATAAGTGGCTCTGTTCTACCTTTTAACTACTTTGTGATTTAAAGCATATTTTTAATCATAGCTTTAAAAGTTATCTTCACAAAATAACCAACGTTTAGAATAATGGCATACAGTATTTTTTTAAGGTACAAAATTACCTTAGTCAAGGTCTTTAGATATTCAGTTTGCATTATGTCTTTTCAGTTCATTTAGTTCCACAAAATTTTTATGGAGCTTTATAGTGGTGATTGCCAATTATCCAGACCCTCTTTCTATGCACATTCTCAGAAGAATCTATGAAATAATGGGGATTTGAACATGAACCGATGTGCTTAAGTTATCACCTGATGAAGATCCTGTAGACGCAAAACTTCTAAAGGTTAAAGAAAGGGAAGAAACATGAATAAATACATAGAAGTCAGAAATGTGGTGTAGAGAAAAGAGACTCTGATTTATGTACAGCATACTGGAAGGTGGATGATCTATTAAGGTTAAATATCAGCCTTCAGATGCTTTTACTCAAGGCAAATCCCATGTCTAATGACTTTATGAAGATATTTTGAAGGTCTATGTCACCAAAGTAGGAGTAGATTATCTTTGGGGTACAAAAGATACAAATGAAAGGTCCTACACACACACACACACACACACACACAATATAATATATATATATATATATATATAATTCTAAGTAGAAAAAAAAGATGTCCCTAAAACTGCGTGTTACTTTTTTATTGCTGTTGAAATCAGTACCATGAACTCAGTGGATTAAACAACATTTTACCTTGAAGTTCTATAAACCATCATTAAAAGCCAAGTGTTGGCAGGACTTTATTTCTTTCTGAAGGTCCTAAAGTGAGATCCACTTCCTTACTTTTCCCAGTATCCAAAGGCTACCTTTGCTCATAGTCCCTTCCCCTATCTTTAAAGCTTACAAGGCTGCACTCAACCTGACTTCCTCTAGGAAAAGCTTTCCATTTTTAAGGACCCCATTATATTCTATGTCACGTAGTCAATCACATCTATAAAATCCCATTTCTCATGTGATGTAAGATATTTATAGGCTATGGAAATGAGGTCGTGTATGGTCAATCTGAAGATCCACTTTTCTACCCACCACACAGTGCAAGAAAGAAGAGAACACCTTTCAGGGGGGAAAATGGCTCCCCATGGCCTCCATCTGCTACAGATTAGTACCCTCTATCTGATGCACTGCTTCAAGACAAAATTCCGTGTGTCACTGCAAAGAGATGAGGGTTGATGGGAAATGACCCTGAATAATGGCTCCAGATGAGGCCTAGAGAAGATTGCCAGGGACTTTCCTAACTACATGACACATGAACATATCTCAGTATCACAGCAATCCCTCACAGTGGGGATCTAGCGTCCTACCTGACAAATGAGGAGCCACATAACGGAACCTGAACTTTAGCCACTAGAATGCTCACCTCTTAGTGTTGACTGGTGGATTGCTAGTAATTTATGAATAACAATATTTTTCCCAAAAACAAATGTCAGTGAATTATATTTGAGCCAGGATCAGCTCTGCATCATTCTTGCAATTATATCCTGATACAGAATTCTGGTTATTGTATGTGCAAAAGAAGAACCATGCAATAGTCAATATCCAAATCTACATCGGTTCTCGTAGGTAGTTGTTCCTTAGGCATAAGGACCACCTGGTATACTTTGCCAAAATATAGGTTATCCTGCCCTAGCCTCAAAGATTTAGTAAGTATCTGGACCTTGGAAACTTGATCTTGCAAAAAGTACTGGCCAGGGGCTGGGAAGGTGGCTCAGTGGTAGAGCGCTTGCCTTGCATGCATAAGGCCCTGGGTTCGATTCTCCAGCACCACATAAGCAAAAAAAAGAAAAAGAAAAAAAAAGTACTGGCCGGTCAGCAAAGTTTCTGATGAAGAGTGTTCTGTCATGAGACAAGTTCATTGTAGGGCATTTGGGAAAATTGCTGTTGCAGGGTCTCCCTGAGCCTCCCCCCGACCCCCCCCCCGAACCCTGTGTGACCAAGTCACTTCCTGCACTGTGTGGCAACTGCTTAGTCAGTTCCCTGCCTTTCCCACTAGACTGCAAGGTCTTCAAGGTGAAGATCATGTCTCCCTCATCTCTGTTGCTGACACTAGCGCTTCACAGGTGTCCGGGCAAATAGCTATCTATAGCTGGATGCATGGTTACAGGAGCAGATGAATAATGAGATGCTCTCATAGCCCACAAAAGTGTTTTCCAATGGATGCATTTAGGATTCCAATGCCTCCATTTAATTGACTAGCTACAGACAGCACTGGGGGAGAAATGAAGAGAAACAATGAGCACTATGAAACTCGTTCATAATTAAAGGACATAGAACACAGACGTGTGAGCAGGAACTCCTATAGAACAAGAGAGCTCGTGGCCTTGTCATCGGTAAGCCATGGCTTCTCCTACCAGGAAAAACCTGGTGGCACAGATAGTATGTCCTGTGCTGTGAGTGTCTGACTTTACAAGTCAATTGCTGCTGATGGCCCAAAAAAGAAGCCCATCTTAAATAGAACAGCTGAGATACTGGTTCTGAGTGATTGAATGTGAGAAGTGAATGGCAGGAGGGGGGGGGGTGTGTAATCAGGAAAGTTCTTGTTTTGAAATCTTACTACTGATAACTCATAATACAAGTTTCTTTGAGAGCCTTTCAGATTTTCAAGGAAACGTTCAAATAAAATTGTTCATTTATTGATTCAATTCTGTCCCTCTAGAAGTAGCCATGTAGGTATCAAAATGTTTGTCCTTTCCTGTAGGAACAAAACCTCCCAGCTCTTTTCACAGAAGTGAAAACAGATTACCCTTTGATTACAGGGCCTGAGCCAACACTGGCTTTGCCTTTCATTCCATTTGCATTGTCACCCTATACTTCGTGCAAAGTTCAGCCATGCCTCTGAGATACTTCTGCCATTTTAGGGCAGCATCTGTAAGCCCAAGGTGGGATCTTTCTTGTTTCGCAGCAGGATGCTGTCCAGGTTCAAGGTTTCTCTTCCTCCTGACTGAACTCCATCTGCAGGGCTTACCCAATTCTGCCCCCTGTCTGCCTGCTCCTGATGCCTGATGCTGTTACTCCTTAAAACTATGGGTCCTCTCCCATAGACCGACTACTCCACAGCCCCCGTGCTGACTTCAGCCTCCTCCTAGCCACCCACCTGTCTGCTCTGGGTCCTGGGCTGCATCCAGTCAGTCCCCAGACAGTCGAGGCTTTCTTACTGAATTTCCATTTACTTTGCTTTTATAGTCTTGCTTGGCCTACTGTCAATGTCTGGACACTATTGCTTCAGGATCTGTTGAGGTTACATTAACCCTGGGAGAGATTTTCCTATTTGATATTTTTTAGACAAATGGATTGGTCTGATGCCAGCTACTTCTTAGGGCCACAAGCACAAGTTGACCTATGTGTCATCTCAATCTGTTATTTTTAATCAGAAACATTACTTACTGCTGCTGATGTTTCTTTTTTTGCTTGATCTAAATCGTGAGGTTAACCATTGCAGCAGGAAGACCCTTACTCAGGCAGGCAAGCCCACTTAGTTGCCGGGAGTGACACCGCCCACTGCAACAAAGCTGTTAGCAAAGAAGCAACTTTATTGAGAAGGTTCCTACACTGACTGGCCAGGACCACAGCACAGGCTCGGGAGCTGATACTGCGACCCCGAACAACCCCCATTCTTTGGTTTAAAAAACAAAATTCATAGCCGGGCGCTGGTGGCTCACACCTGTAATCCTAGCTACTCAGGAGGCTGAGATCTGAGGATCGCGGTTCAAAGCCAGCCCGGGCAGGAGAGACTGTGAGACTCCTATCTCCAATAAACCACCAGAAAACCGGAAGTGGTGCTGTGGCTCAAGTGGTAGAGCGCTCGCCTTGAGCTGAAGAGCTGAGGGACAGCGCCCAGGCCCAGAGTTCAAGCCCCACGGCCGACAAAAAAAAAAAAAAAAAATCATGAGGTCAAGCCTGGTCACGCGCACGCAGGTGACCAATGGGATTGCAACACACACAAAGGATTGTATGTCATACCGATCACACACAGGTGGCCAATGAGGTTTCAGTTTGTCTGTAATGACTGTTTAAACCATGGCTGTTTAATCACTTTGGCTTAAAATAGCATGCAAATTTAGCAGGTAAGGCAGGATTTACCTTTTGGTGGGCAAAAGGCGGAGTTTACCATAAGCACATGCAAAAGGCAGGGTTTACCAGCACCTGGTGTTGCCAGTTTGAGCCAGATTACAACCTGTTTTATTGGTCAGTCTTTAACTCAACAGTCAAGGGTGGGTTAGGTTGTTAGGGGGAAGAGGACCAGGTGCATTAATTTTTCATTCCGGGAACTGGGCTCATCTGGTTTGGACCTGTGATTAAGGTTGTTTTTTCTAGTTTGAACATTGTTAAAAGGTTTTCAGTCTCAAATCCCTAAAACAAAGGCAAAGCTCAAATGGAATCACACCTGTGTGGGCCCCCTCTCAGGGTCTACTTCAGTCCCTCAATTTTGTCATCTACCATCCCAAAACAAAAAACAGTTGTTGAATAGTTTCTCTACCTATAGCAGGTACTTAGAAACTGATTTTATTCGAAAGCACTAACTCTTTACCTGGGTCCATGAACCAACTACAAGCAAAAGAGAAATCTGTCATCTCTGTGTCACCTGTGCTCTGAGTCTCCCCCTTGCAACCACCTGCAGTTCTAGGAAGGACAGGGCTATACAATAGCCTCTTTAGGTTAAGGAAGTAAACACACACACACATACACACACACACACACACACACACACACACACACACACCGGCAAGGAAAGGATGGACAGAACCTCTCCTAACAGACCACCCTTCAAATGAACATAATTACTGATAACAAGGAAGCTGTGCCAAGGGCAGGGGTATACATCCCAGGGAAACCAGACTGCTCCTCTTGCTATAGCAACTTCCTTGGATCCTCCTTTCAGAACTAGATCTAAAATAATGCTAAACCAGGCCACACTTTGCTCTGGACTGTTCAATAAGTATGCCTATCCCGTATCCTCTTGCCTTAATTCCTTCTCTATTTAAACCTACAGCTCATGTCTGTACCTGGCAGAGGGGCTGAAATGCTTACTTTATGTCTTCCCAGGTTGTGCCTACGCCTACACTATATAATACATCTCCTGTCTCTGTCCTTCACCACTGTTCATCTCTTTATGTGGTGTCTTGGGGTTAAGTCTCTGGCCTAGAACTTGCAATTATAAACACAGCCCCAGACATTATATCAAGGTGACACTGGGCCTTCAATGACTGTGAAGATCTATTCAGTTATTCTGAGATAGTAAAGATGGACATAGGTGGGAAAGTTCTCCTTGATCTACTCCATTCCTTTTTGTCTCAAAACCAGAGATTATGTTCCTTCATTTTCATCTACATCTCTCAGGTCTTCCTCCTAATAACTATGATGTCCCTACTCCAAGATCAGGATTTTTTCACAATAATATAGTTATTCTGCATTCTGGAAAACAGGTGATATTCTATAAATAAACCAATGTAGAAGAAAGATACTATAACATCTTAAACAACCTTAGTTACACAAAGCAATTGTGCCAGAGAGTGACTGGAACGGACTCACAGGATAATTTGTACAAACTGTCAGCATAATACCCGCATACTGCAAGTGGCCAAAATGATTCGTTGAATAATTCTCAGGAAAGTTTGGGAAGGAAAGACTTGGCTCAGCATGACTGTTTCTCCCTCAACACACTAAAGAGAAACTTTAAGCTCTTATTCTCAGGAGATTTTACTATGTGTTATTTCCTTGATCACTCCCTCGTTGAATTTTAGGATTTCTCTTATGGAATATTTTTCATCCTCTAAGAAACACCTTTACTGTGTTTTCATTCTGCCCAGAAATTTGAACTCACATTTGGGAGTAAATGGTGACTCTGAGGACAAAGTGTAACTCATGAACTTTGACCCTAGGTACTCTCTGCAACGCAGGACCCCTCCATGTGACCACCAAGTAGTGTGGCACATTTGTGGTGATATAAAATGCAGGTCACTGTGTCCTGGAATTTGTCCCAGCAGTTATGGTAATGCCAGGTAATTCCCTGGTGCATATTAGCATTTACAGCCGATCCCCAGAAGTCAGCTAAGAGAATAATCAAATGTTCTTGTGTCAGCACATAAAACAAATGCCTGGAGGATCAGAAAGCAATCTTCTCTCCCATGGTACATTGCTATGTAATTTTCTGGTTGCCCTTGGTATTGGATTTTTGAGATATTGTTAATACTAGGGACAGAATTGTAGCTTTAACTCCACAAAAGGTACGTTGACCAAAGTCCTCAGTAAAACCAAGTCCCTTCTGCTTGCCTTGGTCACAGAATCTCTCGATACTAGCCTTCAAAGGGCTTTAAATATAACCTATTGTCATGGTTCCCAAACTTTTCACAGTTAACTTTTGAAAGATTAAGCTTGAACATTCCTCTGTCTGGCTCTCTAAATATATGGGTGTGTACCTTATCAGATATATACACATGCATATATGTATATTTGTCTATTATGTATATAATAGGCAAAAGACAAGCACCCTGCCTGAATCTCAGAAATCTCATCTCATCCTTCTAGCTATTAAATTCATGAAATTAAGAAGCTAGTCCTTTTTTGTTTTGTCTTCTTGTAATCAGAGAAGGGGGATGGCGTTAGGATCACACAAGTTCACATTTGAGGGTATTTCATAAATAACAAACTACTATGTATATCTAAGGTACTATATTAAAAGGAGAAGCACAAGGAAGAATATGAGATTACAACTAATCGATGGTTTAAAGTATACTTACAAAGAAAGAGAGAGCCTTACATAAAGTCCCTGTTTTGTCAAAGCTTGACTTCCTAAATGTTAGGTCATCCCCTGCTTGGAATGTTTAAGATAACACTATGTATGATCCGAAGTGAATGGTAACACATTTACTTCTAGAAAAAAAAAATTGAGATGGCTTGCCTAATTGGAAGGGTTTGAGTAAGTTTTAGGAAAGTTTTTGGCCATGTCTGCTGAGTGGAAGCTACGAATACGCTACAGTTTCCCTCCCAGGGGATTAGTTTTACTCCTTGGACTCTATGACTTCTTCACTTCAAGTTTTCTGTTCTGGAACCTGAGATGGAATCCACTTCATTTCACACAACAGCTCAATCCCTGTATTTCCAGTTTGCCTGGTAACACCGTGGTGTTGGGAGCTCAGGCTTGCATTTAGCACCATGTGTGCCTTGGTCCTCTGAGCCACACTCGCTCTTCTCAATGCTGCCTCATGGCGAGCTGCACGGCAGCCCTTCCTCAATATTCCTCTCTCTTTTGTTCTGCACCATACTTGGCATTCCATTAAGGCCCCCATTAATTGTGATGATCTAAGAAATCCAACACTATGATATTGTAAGTGTGCCTTCCCCCTTTCTGCTGCATTTTGGATATGAACTTATAAGTTCTGTGTAGGGGAAAAAAATTCTCTTTTGGCGATACCAAGGTTTGAACTTAACACCTCATACTCACTCAGCTTGCTTGTTTTGCTGGTGCTCTACCACTTGAACCGCACCTCCAATCTTAGGTACCATGTAATGGAAAAGGAACAAGAGAGCCCTTTGAGTTTTTTGTTGTTGTTGTTGCTCTTGTTGTTTCTTTTCATGTGAAGGATCAACCCTAGGGGAGTGCTCTAGCACTGAGCTGTAGGTCAACCCTAGGTTCTCTTTTCAAGGGCACTAATTCCATTCATTATTCTATGCTCTGGACCTAATTACCTCCCCCAAAAGCCCTCCTTCATGAATTCTAAAGGCCAAAACTACTTAATCCAAAGCAGCTGCTATGGTTAAAATAGTTCCTCTACTTGGCAAAATAGGTGTGTCCTGTTGAGAGGCAACAATACTTGGAGTGACTTCCCTCAGAGGCCTCCCACAGGATCTATGGAGGGACTAACTACCAGTGAACTACCAGTGCTCTGTGGCCAGTGCACAGGAGACAAAGGATGCTGGAAATTCTCAGTGCTTTATTTCATCCCTGAGGGTGTTGAATGAAGTGTGAAGAAGGCCTCTCACCGGTGTATGATGTATGATCTGGGAGGCTGGAGAAAGCAAGGTGTTTTATTTAGTGTAAGGAGCTATGCTAAAACCCATGAGCATAGTGGTCCAAGGAAGAGAAGAACTAGAATTGAGATAAACCTAGCAGCCTGTTTCTCTCTAACAAGATGCACTCTAATTCACCTTGAGATCCCTGCTACAGTCAGTCTTCAGCAAGGAAGTGGTTCTTAGTCTTGCTGGATCCACATGGGTGGCATAAAATAGTGCCCTCTTAACCTCAAAACATTTGTTGTGTGATGCTGCAAACTGAACTCGGGTACTTAAACTTGCTGGCCAAGCACTCTTCCACTGCGCAAAATCCTCAAACCCATTCAGTATATTATTTAACCAGCACTTACAAGCCATGACTGGCTCTGTGGAGATCTCTAAATTCCAGCTTCAAATTCCTAGGAGACAGAAAGTGACTGACTCAACTTAAATCAAGTAGCAATCAATCTGTGTCCAGAGGTCAGGCTCACAAACACGGCTCCCAGCCTTTCCTCTTGACCGGGAAAATAGCTCCCATGACAAAACCCAACAGCAGTGTATAAAACAAGAGCTACAAATCCAGTGATAAATTGCAACAGACTCGCCTACCTTTCCCAATAGTCAATAGGCATTTATTGGTGCCTCCCACAAATGTTCCAAAGTTATGCCTGAGATCAAGTGAAATAGAACCACAGTGCTGGGCTCAAAAGAGGCTAACCTAGAGATGGAGGAATTACAGCATTCAGTACTGTTCTACTGCTTGTTAGTGGAAGAGATCTCCCATTTCCCCTCTTAAGGCACTTTAGTTTTCATTTGACTAGTTTTTCTAACCCAAAGTCATGCACAAGTATTATGATCTAGGCTGCACTGCTCATGAAATTATGCACTGAATAGATCTTTTTTCTCTATAATTTCTGCATCCAAAATTTACCTGCCTTCTGTGACTGAACGAATGAATGCAAAACGTTTTTCTCCACACATCAAAACACACTATCCCCTAACATTTCGCAATCTCTACCCCGCCCAGTTGCACAGATAAATTCCACTGTCACGTTTATAGCAGCTCTTGTATAAATCTGGACATTTTATTATTGAGACTTTGCATTGACAAAGTTCCAAAATTAGCTCACTTTGTATCTTGTAAATCATCACGCAGGGTAACGAAGACTGGCAAGGAGTGGCAAAGCATGTGCTACTGAGCACATCAGTCATAATTTCCTGCCTGACCTAACCCTCTCCTCCAATGACTCCCTGGACCACTGTAATACCATAAGATCACATTTCTGGAACAAAGTTGACAATTTGGTTAGTTCTCATGAATTGACCCCTAAAAGTAACAACTTTGTGTCCAGATCAATTCTGACACCTTGTCTGGGTATAGTTGGACAAAAGACCAGGATTAATTAGTGATGTAGGTTATTTGATATCAGAAAGAAACGTGTTAGCACACATGTCAGACCTTTCCTACCCTATCATTCCAAAGAGACTATGAGGAAATAGGAGTATATCAGATCAAACACTTTCATTTCTCAACCTTTTGGCTAAGATTAAGCATAGTTCAAACCGCACAGAGCCTAGTATCTGAGCCAGCCCAGTTACTACTATACCAACATTAAAAATACAGTATTACACCAATATTATTGAGGGATATAATTAGAGAATATTACACATATACTATTTCTGAAACAATCTTTGGTATTCATTGAACATGAAGCATAATCTATGCACTCGTCTAAGTATTCTTTATGTATTTTTGTCTTTAACTTTCACAGTCCTATGGATTCGTATTATTATTAGCTCACTGTTACAGAAAAGAGATGAAGTGACATGTGTGTGGTTATAGGAGCAGGGAGTGGTTGAGCTAGGAATCCAGGCCAGGTAGTCTAAGTGTAGTACCCTCAACCTCTGTGCTGTAGATTCAGAGGATAGGGAAGTCACACTAACTGAGAAAAGGATGTGTGACAGTCGGGCCAGGACATTCATCAGCTGTATAATGCATTCTTCACGCCTGTCTCCTGGTTAACCAGGATAAGTCATTGCTAGGCACCTTCCATGCATTGTATCATCTAAGCTCCAAAACACGTTCTAAGAATTTTTGTGATTCTTGCTAAGCACACGCCTTCGGGATGGGAAGCAAGTGGTTAAAATTGCAAATATAGGAGACATAAGTTTTTAGTAGGCTATGAGTGTCAGTAACTGTGACCATTGCCTTTCAATCAGTGTACAGAGAGCACACAAGACAAATGGAAAAAAGAAAGGTCTGTAGATTTTCATTCATTCCCAATGCTGGGACCCTCAGATAAAAATGAACAAAAAATGGTGTTCTATGAGAAAATGTTTAATGAACTAAACATAATCCTTTATATTCAGATATACCAAATTATACCCTATTCTGCAGGCAAATGCTTTATGCAACTCATTTGTATTGATAATTCATTGTATCTCTTTCTTCTGTTCAATTATGACTGGTTTATTTTAAAATGTATTCTTTGGAAGCTTCATTCTGAAGGAGCTGGTTAATCAGAACATGGAGTCATAATAAAAAGACAAGAGCCTCTTTCTAGCAGGGGAAGAAATCACAGAGAAAATGGACACTAGACACTTTATGAGAAAGCAGTTAAGTCATATGAGAGACAACACTAACTGAGAAGAAAAATCGCGTTCTTGGAAAAGGACTTCAACTAAAAGACATGGCATTTAATGGCATTTGAGATTTTTTAAAATTCAATTTTTAAAAGCATACAATTCAGACTCTCCTTCCTATGTCAAGTCCCTAACCATTCCTCGTTACATTTTTAAACTATAATTGGTGACCATAAGAAAGACTTAAAAGGATGAGAAATTTCTGGGCAATAAGCAAAAGACCCGGATGGAAGGACCCAATGATCCCAATGAACTGCAGTGTGAGTAGGAGCTTCATCACACATGTCTTACACCCAGCTTCCCTCCCCAGAGACTGGCTCTCAAAGACTTTTCTGCTTAGTCGGGCCTGGAACCACTATCCTCCCAATTTCTCCCTCCCACAGCGCTTGGGATGACAGGGTTACCCCCACTGCACCCAACTATTGGTTGAGAAGAAGTCTTCAGAACTTTCTGCCTTGCTGGCCTTGAACCAAGCCCTCCCATTCTCAGTCTCTAGGATTACGGTTTGAGCGAATAGCACTCAGCTAGGTTTTGAATTTGATTAGGCTTAATATTTTTCTCCTTTTGATTGTGCCTTTGTAGTCTTCTTGGTGTCTGCTCATGTCACGTCTGCCTTTTAGCTCTGAATTCTCATGTCTTTCTGGTCCTTGCCTTCTGCTCTCTCTCGTGAGCCTACTTAGTACAACGTTCTCCTAAACTCCTTTACCCTGACCTGCTCCATGCTGTACCTCCCTATGGTTATTCTCTCTTGTCTTTGCCTTTAGAGTTCTCTTCCTTTTTCATTTCTCGTTCTCACAATATCCATTTTAACGTATCTTTCTTGACTTAGGCTATCAAAGGGTCTAAGCTATTTCCATTCAGTAATTGAAAATCAAAGAAATTCTTCTCCAGGTAGTTATTGTACAGCCTTCTCTAGAGACCTCCTTGCCTCTATACTCCTAACAAAACTCCATGAGATATTCTCTACCACTTTTCCAGTCTGCAACCAAGCCTTGGCCATGCGGATAAATAAACTGTCTGAGAAGCCTTTCACAACAATTCCAAAGCATACTTTACCATTTCATTGTGACTGGCTGCTTCTGGAGCATGAGATATGGCCTCTCAAGTCTTTCCTTTTAAATTTTCTACCTCCTCTCCTCCCCCCTCACTGCCCCCAACTTAGCTTCTGTGATATAAATTTCAAAGGATAACAATGCCTAGAAAATAACTCCAGGCCCCTGACATTGACTGCGCCCTCTCCATGACTACATTTCACTCGGGGAAGAAAGGATGTTTTTGTTGTGTGCATTCATTTTATTCTTGTTTTAAAATCTGACTTACGGTCATGGCCTTGAGGAATATCAGCATAAAGCCTCTCTTAACGTGGTTCGACATGGAGATCAATCTTATATATAAATGCTACAATTCTACAAGGAGTACCAAGGATTAGGAAAATCAGTGCTCTACGCCCTAGTAGTAAGCCTTCAACCGGGTGACTGATGGGAGGCCAGCAATGGCACAAGCCAGAGCTCAGAGACAGTCTTAAAAAGTGGTGCCCCCAAGCCGGGCGCTGGTGGCTCACGCCTGTAATCCTAGCTACTCAGGAGGCTGAGATCTGAGGATCGCGGTTCAAAGCCAGCCCGGGCAGGAGAGACCATGAGACTCCTATCTCCAATAAACCACCAGAAAACCGGAAGTGGCGCTGTAGCTCAAGTGGTAGAGTGCTCGCCTTGAGCTGAAGAGCT
>NW_012267252.1:11090878-11121880 GCF_000151885.1 Dipodomys ordii
AGTTCAGGCCCCACGACCGGACCCAAAAAAAAAAAATTGCAACATATCAACCTTTGAGAAAGTATCATGATCGCAGATATATATATATATATATAGATAGATAGATAGATAGATAGATAGATAGATAGATAGATAGATAGATATAATCTCCACTTTTAAGGAATTTATAAGAAAAGATTTTAATATACTAAGCTGTTTTAAAATTGTAAACTAAAATTCCAAGAGCAAAATCTGTTGGGTACTAAAGTAGAAATAAAATTAATAGTTATACAGACTACTAAAAAAACATTATTACTAATTTTGCCAATCCAAGAAACTACTATCAAGGAGGATTAAATGATTGTTTAGAATAGTGTATGGTTCAGAATCAGTTTAGGAAAAGGAAAACCACATTCTATGTCAATAGAAGAACTTTAACAGAAGATATGGGTAAGATTATTACAAGGTTTTCAAGGAGGGAGAAGTTAGTCTTCTCAGAAAGAAGGGAAGACCAGATCTTCTAGCAAGAAGGATTCCACAGGAATTAAGATTCTCAGCTATACCTATTCCTACCCACACAACTCCAGTCCAAATTTCAAGATTTTAGCCTTTCCAATTTAATGCCAGTATGACTTAATGAGAACAAGAATTCAACTTAATTCATAATTCTATAACATGTCCCACAATTAAATTTGGGGTATAATTCTCAATGAAGTGAGACTTATGAATATAAAATTTTTAGGGTGTGTGTTGGTGTGAGTGAACACATAGGTGTGTTTGTGTGTGTGTTATTATACCAGTTAGCAATTTTTAACTGAAACTGAGTCAAGCATATGTCTTTACCTTAGATTATCTCTGATTCCTAGAAAATGTTTTTCATTGAATATAAGTTAGTATAAAAGGACATCAAGTATTTAAAAACTGAAAGACAGTTTATTAAAATTAGTTTATAGTGGGAGTTTTATTTATTTTTCTAAAGTGATTCACCATTTATAAGAAAATTGCACACTGGCATCCAAATGCACTAAACCACCCAATTTGTTTATAAATAAGAGAGTAGAGAATTCTGGAGTTTCTCATTTGAATGTCTTACTGTTTCATCATCAAACTTACCCTGGTGCCGATAAAATAGTTTTAGATAATAGTTCAATTCTCCTTCAGCAGCAAATGAATGAAATCCAGAAGTGACAGAAATAAGGACCATTATTGTATGAATTAATTACTGAATGCAACCCATGCTCTCTGCAGCACTGACAAAATGAGTCTTTTGGAAGGAGTACAAAAGAAAGTAATAGAAGAGGACCAAAAAAAATGAGGAAAAACTGACTCTCAGAGTAAAACTACAAACTGGGTTGCATTCAATACAGCAGAAACTGCTAAGTAATCCTACACAAGCAGAAGGGAGTATTCTCAGAGTCCACATTCTCTTTGGCTTTGCTGCCTCTCTCTGTTCCCATCATCCACCTTGGCAGTGCCGTGGATATCTGCAGTGACTCACACTGTGAACACACTGTGCTTGTCCTGTGAGCTTCTGCTCTCCTGCAGCTTAGAGCCTCTGCTCTCATGGAGATTACAGCCCCGTACTATGGACAGAAATAATAAACACTTAAGGTATTAAGTGCATCTTCACAATCATTGTGTATACTATAACAAGAATGTTCCTGGTATTAGCCTGGCTAATACCAGAATGAGGAGCCAGGAAGGCTCACCAGCAATCTAGAAGCAGGAGCATTTCAAATAACCACCAACTGTGCCAGGCAAACAACAAAAGATTCCTTCACAGGACAGCTGATGAGCTGAAGCATCTATGAGGATGAAGCACAGGTTACCAGGGAGGCATCTACAGTTCATACCCAACCCAGAGCTTCACTTGCTCTTGTACACAGCTGCAGTGCAGGTCAAAAACCCTACTGTTACCTTTGCAGCAAATAACTTACTGATCTCTATATGACTTTTGGCATAATAGGCAGTATTTTCTGCCTTGCTCAGCCTGCACTGAGAAATGTAAAACTTAACATTTTGGCATATTCCTAAAACAAAGGCAAGGGATGATTCAGTAGTTGGGTGAACTGAATGTTAGCAATATATCAGAGAGACTTTGTGCTGTGATGAAGACTACTTGGGATATATTTAATATAATGGGCCTTTCATTTCCCTCATAGATTGTTTCAGAAAATGTGCCTCATTTCAGAACAACGTCTGTTTGCATAGCAATGACATTTCAATCTTTTTTAAAGAAGAAAGAAAAAGAAACCAAACTGCCTTCCTACTTTGACGCATGATCTACAAATATATTTGGATTTTAGGCATAAGCACAAAAACAGTAGAAATAATCATTCCGTTGAAAGATTTATTTTTCTTTTTCGTGTATACTCTTCTTCCAATGTAAACATATATGCTGAAAGACAAACTCTTATTTTTGCATGGTTTGGTTACTACTCGCGATCATCTCTCATACATGTCCTGGCCTGTGATATATTCTGAATGACATAGTTAGAGCAACACTTTTGTCAGCTGCTAACTAATTTCACTTATCATCCATTTTCCCTGAACACAGTTAGGAATAATATATCTTACTACATCTAATATTTAGCACATTAGTAAAGATGGTATCATAGACATTGCATTTCAAGAAGAAAACAAAGACCATAGGAACCCTAAAAGACAAGTGACACCTTGTTATTCAAAAATAAGGACTAGCCAGGTGCTGGAGAATCACACCTGTAATCCCAGCTACTCAAGATGCTGAGCTACTTAAAAAAAAAAAAAAGCTGGAAGTGGAAACTACGGTCCAAATGGTAGAGCACTACTCTTGAGCAAGAAAATTCAGACAGTGCCTAGGCCCTGAGTTCAAGCTCCAGGGACACGAAAAAGCAAGGAAGCAAGAAAGGAAGCAAAGAAGAAAGAAAAAAGGAAGGAAAGAAGGAAGGAAGGTGGGAAGGAAGGAAGGAAGGAAGGAAGGAAGGAAGGAAGGAAGGAAGGAAGATATAGAATCAGAAAAGGTGCTCTGATGGATGGCAAAAATCTCAACTTCAGCTATTTATTCAACACTTTTTGAGAACTATGACTTTTCACAGACTAAGAGGAATCCTTGAAATGGATAGACTGGAAATGGGTAGAATGGTTCAGTATAATCCCGCAATAGGAAGATGGAAACAGCAGTATATGAGTTCTAGGTCATTCTGGGCTACAAGATGTTTTCCAGGCCAATTTGGGCTGTATAGCAAGACCCTGTCTCAAAAAGAAAAATAAATAAATAAATAAACCAGAGTCCTCAAGTTCCAGGAAAGTTTCACTTCATGTTGCTCTTGAATATGAGCGTCTCCTTGATTATGAAAGAAACTGAGTTTGTAATCCCTCTATCTTCATGAGTTTGAGGCTAACTCCTCACTCCTTATCAATGGAATGAGTAACTTTACAGCAGAGAAACCAGAAAGTCCTGAAGAAAAAAATATTAAAGAAACCTAATAAAGGGGCATTCTACAAAATTCTTTACCAGCTTAACTAAAGGACTTGAAAGTCTTCAAAGATGAGGAAGACCAAAGAAAGTGGCCTGCCAAGAGAAAGCTAAGGAGACATGGTAATTATGTGAAACCTGGCATTCAGAATGGGATCCTGAACAAAAAAGTCATGGAGCAAAGCCAAGAGAAAATAGATAAAGATATGGTATTTGGAGAATTTAGGAAGAATTCTTGTGCATATGCCTTCCTGGGGACGGTCAGATCACAAACCCTTATGTCATTCTCTGTTTCAATTCTGGGCTGTGGTATGAAAAGTTTTGCTCTGCCTATGCAAGCCTGCCGCAACGTGTTGCCCCTGGACAGTTCTAAGAGCAGCAAGGCCAACGGATGAGTGACTAGAATTTCCAAAACTAGAAACTCAAAGCAACCTTCTCTGTGCCTCACGCGGCCTTTCCTCTGAGCATGCAGGGAGAAATCAGAAGTGAAAGAGAGGGTAGGGCTGGGGAGAAAGTGGAGAGGAGGTAGGGAGAGAAGGAGAGAGAGCGAGATCTGGAGTCTCTTGTAAAGACATCAACTCTATTTGGTTACAGCCCTATCTTTATGAGCTCATTTAACCTTAATTCCTCCTTAAAGAACCTGGCTTAGCCAGTTTTGCATTCATACAACAAAATACCTGATATAAATGGAAAAGATTTGGCTGGGTGTGATGGCTCAGCCTGTAAGCTGTTTGATTTGCAGAAATTGTGAGAATCATGGTTGGAGGCCAGCCTGGGATAAAAGTTATCAAGACCCCATCTTACACATCTTTAACCCCATCTACATGGTAGGCATAAGTAGGAGGTCATGGTCCAAGCTGGTCCTGGGCAAAAGGGCAAACTCTATCTAAAAAAAAAAAAAAACCTTTTTAAAAAATGTAAAGCAAAAAGTGCTAGAAGCTATCTTCAAATGACATAACATATGCTTAGCAAGAGTTCAAATACCAGTACTACCAACAGAGAAAGATAGAGAGAAACAGAGAGAGAGGAGAGAGAGAGACAGAGAGACAGAGAAGGTTTTGACTCACAGTTTTAAAAATTCCAATCCATAAGCCAGGAATTCTATGGCTTTTGGCTTCTGGAGAGAAAACAAATCATAGATAAAATATATAGCAGAGCAAAACCTCATGAGCCAAGAAGCAAGAGGAGGAAGGTCAGGATCCTCCCATTAGGCCCCACCACCTCCTTAGGCTTAATAGCGTTTCCATAGTGCCTTCTCTGGGGACAAAGCCTTTAACACAGGGATCTTTGGAGGATGCATCCAAACTATAGCAAGTCTCACCTTCCCATTCAGTCATGCTGCGTTGTCGCTTCCACATGTAAAGTCTGAGTTGACAGCATTTCAGTTCCACAGGAATATGGAAACACAGGACACGCAATTAAAATGATGCTGTCAGGCATCATTAGTTTTCTAGTCAGAGAAGCCAAATTTGAAACTCGAAGATGGGGGAGAAGGGAGGAATGAGTATCCCAGAGTCTAAGCCACTCACCTTCTGTAACCTCATTTTCCTAATATTAATAAGTGTTGATCAAAACAATACCCATACATCAGAATTGCCACAAAGGTCAAAAGTAATTAAGCCTGTGAAAATAGTTTGTGATTGCTAGAAATTACATCATTGTCCCCAATTATAACCAATTATGGTTCTGGAAGGACGTGGGAACCACACAAGTAAGAGATTCCGAAGAGAACAGCAAAGCTCTGGTAGAGTTTCGACTCACAGAACAACCCTGGGACAGCTATGGTCATACGGACTATGATTAGCTGCCTATTTTCTCTATCTCTTCAGCCCAAGAAGAACGCAAGTCATTGCCTTTCTCTGAACAGGTCATAACACAACATTCCATCAGGTGAAATCTGCACCCTGGGGCATTACTGCAGCTAATAAAAGGAATTTAGGAAATTAGTTTGAGGCAGTTGAGTGCTACTAATTGCCAAGTTTCTAAAAATGGAGGCTTCCACTTAAAGAATTTGTCAGCAAATGGATTGGATACCCCAGTGAGAAAGATTTTTGCATTGTACACATCAATTTCAATGATGAAGGACAGAATTTCTTTGATCCAAGCAACAATTCTTTATCTCTAAAGTGATGCTGTCATCCACAGCAAAGCCAAGACCTGGCCCTAAGCCGCCTCATTTGCAGTCATTCAATGCGTTTAACAGAGAGTTTTGAGCACGGGCTGTGGTGGGTTCCAAGGCTACAAAGAGAACATAATAGAATACATTTCCTGCCAGCAAGGACTTTACCTGTTGGGAAGAGATAGACATTCATCAATTTCACACATGTAAAAAAATAATAATAAAATTATCAGTCTCAAAGATTATACAGTATTGCGGGAAGTTGAGCTGGGCGACATGGGGACACAGGATGCAGGATCTGGGAGCTGAGTGCTCCTTCACTAGCAGGTGATGGGAGGAACAGGGAGAAGAAAAAAAGTCAGGTAGAATACACTGTGAGAGGAGGGAGTGGGGCTAGCATGAAGGGCCCAGGGCAGAGAGTGTGCGTGGTTGGTGTGCTTGAATCAAGACGGGAAGGTATGGCCTGGTGTGAGAAGAAGCTGGAGAGGCAGAAGGTGGAAAGACTACCCAAGCCCCCATAAGTCATGGCAAAAATTACTATCTTCCTCACAGCAATAAGAAGCCACTGAAGTGCTTTAAAGTGGAGAAAGGAGGGTGACATGATCAGATTGCTGTTTTGGATCCATCCATGTGCTTATAGCATGAAGAAAGTTTAGATTGGAAGGAAGAGAGATTGACAAGAGTTGTATTCAAAGAAGCTGGCAGCTTTTCTGCCCAGATCCCATAGTGGCCTGGAGTTGGATATCATTGGCAGAGATTCATTCGTTCATTCATTCATTCATTCATTAAATATGTCTTGAGTTCCTCTATGTGCCAGGTTCTGAGGGAACTCATCTACAGATAAGCAGAGGTAGAGAAGCTAAAGTAACAGTAAAATATATCATAAACAACCGCTGATAGACATAGGATGCAAAAATATCCTTATTTTTGTTGAGACTTGTTTCTAATTTTCTGACTGATCAACTACAGCATAGACAATGGAGAAAGAAGAGAGTTTGGGGAAGAAGGCTGAGCAAGTAGACCTGGGTCCTTGACATTTGAAATGACTAAGACATCCTGAGAGATATCAAGAGGACATCAGGCTAAGGGAGTCACAGCTCAGACACGAGGCGTGTGGACACCTGGAGAGATGAAGCCATTGGACAAGCTTTGACTCTAAGTGCAGAATGGGAGGGGCAAAGCAGGCCTTGACCTGGAAGGACAACCAACACACAATAGCTGAAGTTAGAAGAAGATGAACTTGAAACACCGCTGCAAGAAGAAAAGGTAGTAAGAAAGATAGAAGCAAAACTAAGGCCATGTAGGGCCAGGAAAGCCAAAAGAACAGCAAGAGATGGTCAACAGTAGAAAATCTGATGGATTAAGCTAAAAGAGGACCAAAGAAAGAAAGAAAGAACTTTTTGTCTCTTCCATCAAAGGCAGAACATCAGAATAACAATCAGAGAGAAGGGATCAGTTAGAGAGAGGAGAACATTCTCCAGAGACATTTGGACACAGACGGGCACTTGAATGGGTTTCCAGTTGCTATGCGCAGTTTTACTTCTGCTCTGGCATACTAGGATTTCTTTCTACTTCCTGCTTCACAGAAAGCATAGGAACTCAGACATTGGGTTTTCTGGGGAAGATCCCTGGGCACCGCTCACAACAGCCTCCCTGGCTCTGAAACACAAATGGGCAGGCTGTCTTTGTTATATCATCTTAGAGAAGGAGGCTCAAGACAATTACAACCCACAGTCAGAACGCTGTCTAAAGGGTTCCTAGACCAGGAAGGAAACATTTCACAGCCAACATAAGGTCTTTCTCTTTATTAACAATAATCACTGCTAGGGGTAACATTTCAATATGTGCGAATGCTTCTGGTAATGAAGTTGTATGCACAGTAACAAATACACTGCTTTACAGGGCAAGATCTGTGCTCCTAAATACTTCCTTTCATTAACCAAAGCTGTCTACTTCCTTAAACACTAACTCACTGAATCCTGCCACTTAGATAAACTGCCTGAAACAGACATCTATATTCCTTATGATTCCACAAACCTTGCTTCTCTATAGCTCCTTTGTGTTTTATTGCATGAGCTTTATGGTAGTAAGAGGTTGCAAACTGTCATTTGTCACTTTGAGGTGGCAGTAATTTAACATCTAATGAGCAAAACTCACAAGCCTCCCAGGAAGTGCAAAAGTTCTGGAAATAATGTGGGGGCACAAATGGGAAAGACTTTGCAAAAGGAAGCTATTGCTGCTCAGAGGAAGAAATCGGGCAGAAAAAAAGCAGCTGCAGAGTGTGCTTGGGAAGGGAAGACAAAGAAAGAGCTTTAAAGGCAGATTACTGATAGATGTAGACTAAAGAAGAACAGCAGATGCCATGTTCAGAGAAAGAATAAAACAGCAATCATATTATTATCCTGGGGTCCCAGGCATTGTGCCAAAGGTTTTGCAATATAATTGATTTGATCATTATAGCAATCCCTTTGATGGTTAAATAATCCAACCACTCTGAACTTTAGTTTAGAATTGTTCAGAATAGAAGTTATATGGAACAAAAGACACAGGCAACAAAAGCAAAAAATTAATAGATTATATCAAACTGAAATACTTCTGCACAGAAAAGGAAATAAAAAGGTGAAGAGACAATATGTTAAATAGAAGAAAACATTTCTAACTATGTATCTGACAAAGGATATTATTCAAAACAAATATGGAAGTCAAGTAACTCAATAGCAATAAAATTTAAAAAGCAAATAGATACTATCTCAAAAGATGTATGAATGGTCAATGGGTATAGGAAAATACAACTAATCATCAGGGAAATGCACGTTGCAACCTCTTCACACCTGTGAGAATGGCTATTATCAAAAGGACACGAATGATAAGTGCTGTCAAGGGTATGTAGAAAGGGAACCATGTACTGATAGTGGGAATGTGATAGTGCAACCATTATGGAAAACAGTATAGGGGCCCCACAGAAAAAGAAAATGAATATAGAACTACCATGTATCCATCAATTCATTTTTAAAATGTTCAAAATAAAATGATGTGATCTGGAGGTCTTAGAAATTGTGATTGGGGACACAGGTTTCTATCACTTGGAACCAGTGTTCTGAGGGAGACAAGAAAAGTAGAGCTTACATGTTTGTCTACATGTCCAATAGATAAAGAGAAGAATATACAAACAGACGGAAACTGACATAAAACAGGAGTCCAGAACACTCTCCAAATGCAACCTGAACTCTAGGTACAGTGTAAATGTCTGTGCTTTCCTTACTTTTGGACACAGGACTTTCCGGATGCCTGTATCAAAAAGTGAGGAGGCCACAGTTCACGTGGTGGCCACAGATGGACTTGTGCATTAGCCCTGCTTCCAGAAAGACCTGCCAACTCTGCTCTTCTTGTCATTATTCTTTTATCCTCATATATAGAATCCAGCAATTCTGCACTTTGGTATATACTTAAGGGAAGTGAAATCAATATGCTGAAGAAATACCTAAATTCTTGTGTTCATTGCAGCTCTGGTCACTACAGCTCAATATACACAGTCAACCTAAGTGTCCATCAGTGGATGAATAAAGAAAATTACTCTATCTTTTTCTACATAGAGTAAAGCATAAAACCCAGGACCAACTCTATACCCTGATCTTAATCACTAGATAGTTACATCTCTAAGAAATAGTGTGTGAAATTTCTGAGTTTATTTATATAAATCTCCTAAAATGAGTGACAATCATATGCTTTCTAGTGGATGCATGAGAATGCAAAACACAAAAGATTGAGACGGAGGTCAGACTCCCATACTCTTTCTATCTTCTTGCAACAAATGAATCATGGTGATTATACACATATTTTTAACATCTGAACAGCACTGTGGTATTTTTCTGATCTCTTTGCTACAAGCCACTTTCTGCATCATATACATAATCACTCACATATACGCAATGTCATGAATTTTGCACCCTTCTAAAATTTGGACACCATAGATGTATTTCCTGTAAAACTTGCTGTCAAGTTACAATTAGAGGAACAATAAATCTTACCATCTTGATGACAGCTTGTGCAACTGAAACCAAAGGATGGAGATGGCTCTGAGAAAATGGGATCTTTGACAGTACAATTTTAACACTGTCAAATTATTCAGCCTTTCCCTTAAAATTCAACTTCATACTCCACACAGATAGTACTTTTTTCATCAACCATCACGCTGAAAATGGTTAATAATTCTGTGATCTGATTTTTCCTTAAAGAAAATGGTTAATATAACAAATTCATGAAATAATATAACCGGATAATCCCACCATCTAGGAGTTTTATACCATTGTGTCAGTCTCAAAGTAGTGCGTTAGCAAGAAGGGACAAATCAGGGGCACTGACAATCATCTGAAGGTTATAGACTCAGCAACACCATTGGATGTAATATGGAAGGATGTTGATTTTTACTTGGAAAAGAGTCTTTTCCAATCCATAAATAGCCTTTTACTATAAAACGTTTTTTAACTTAAAGAATCCCATTCGTAAGCTGAAGCAAACGCTGTTGTGTAATGATAATGAAGTTACTGATGACAATAACTGCGTTGACAGTGCTCACAACAGACAAGCACTGCCCCAAATGCTTGGCACCTGCTATCTACTTTAATCCCCTTATGCATTATAGATGTGAGGGGTAATATTATAGGGGTATATAATATTACAGGGGTAATTGCATACCTCAGTAAAAACTGAGGTATGCAATAACTGAGCAACTGTAATAGCTAAGGTCATATAGCTAGCATGAGACCAACTACTACAATAATAACACTTTACTGCTCCTAGCAATAGCTACTAATGAAGTCCAATGAGCCCCATAGGAAGCATTTTTTGTTTGTCTGTTTGTTTTTGGTGCCAGTGCTTGAACTCAGGGCCTGGGCACTGTCCCTGAGCTTCTTTTGCTCAAGGCTAATACTCTACCACTTGAGCCACAGCTCCACCTCCAGCCTCTTTGGTAGTTTAGTGGAGATAAGAGTCTCATAGATTTTTCTTCCCAGGATGGCTTCAAACCATGTTCCTCAGATCTCAGCCTCCTAAGTAGGAATATAGGTGTAAGCCAACCAGCACCCAGTTCAAAGGAAGTGTTTTATCATTTGATCCTCAACCAAGAAAATTAGCTATATCTTTGTCATTTCATGTTATGTAAGGAACACTATAAACAAGATCAATAACTTCTTCACAAAAATCAAATGGTTCCTAGTACCTATTTTTAACTCTATTAAAATATGCCTGTATACATTACATAATATTTAATTTTGCAGTTGCTCAACTGTAAGTAATCCTGTCTACTTAGGAGGTAGACATCAGGAGATCATGGTTTGAGGATAGTTTATGTCCAAAAAAGAAAATTCTCAAGGCTCCATCTCAACAATGGCTGGGTACAGTGCCACATAGTGTCATCCCAACACAGAGAAGAATCAATAGGAAAATCACATTCCAGGCTGGCACAGACATAAAGTGAAAAGCCATCATAAAAATAACTAGTACAGGACAATGCCTTTTGGAGGTCAAGATCCTAACGTTTTTAAAGGAGATTGTGAGCAATGCATTATCATCACTGTAATTATTTAATGTATTCAATGTATTTCTTATACTAGGAACTGGTGGAGTGATTCAAGTAGCAAAGAACCTGTGTAGCAAGGGTAAACCCCGTACTACAAGAGTAAAATGTATTGAAGTCTGATCATTTTCTGTAGGTTACCTTTTCCTTGTTTCTTCTAATAGCACTTTATTCCGGCTTCATCTTAGCAGACAAGAGCCTCAATAGATACAAAACTTGTTTGGCATTAATAGAAAAATTTTCTAATCTCAGAACTCCAACTTGTGATCTGTCCATTGGCAACCACACTTCTCTAGAGGAAAAACCTATGTCTTTATCCTGAGAAATTCCATTGAGAGATGCTGGGGCTGTGTGAGACTGGTGTGGGGAAAAGTTTTGCAGGGCCTCTGGCTTTTTCGTGCTGCCCCTACTTGCCAAATTGTATTTGTGAAGCAGAGGGAAGGACAAAAATCTAAGTATGCCAGACACAGTCATTACAGCCTTTGTTTTCTGAGCCTCCGAATAATAAGCAGATGGCACAAGCCATCCCTCTCTCCTCCAATATAACTCTCAAACCCAGTAGTATCTCCATGGCAACCAGAAAGTGCATCCATGAGGACATGTTGCTCCGTCTTTCTACCTGTCTTTGATTAAAATTCATTAACACCCTTCTTTGTCAGAGCATGATGGTTTCCCGCAAATCTGAACTCACTTTATGCATCATAAAACCCCAGGAATCACTCTACACTCTTTGAAGTCATTGCTGTGCAGCTCACCACCTGCACGTGAACTTGTATAAGGTAAGTTCAGTGATACCTAGTTCTGTTCTCCTATGTACAATAAAGAGAGAACTATAAAAACATCAGCAAGATTCAATGAGATAATATACAGAAAATAAAACTTACGACAATGACCTTTAGAAAGTGCCCAACCAGTATTAGCCTCACCATTGGAGAGTACTGGGAAACTTGGCAACCGTTGGTAGTATAAGGCACTGGTTAACTAGCATGTGCCCTTGGCTTTTAGTCCCAGATTCTTTCCTCGGGGATACTGACTGTGCCTTCCACAGTGTGCCAATTATCTCTGACTGAGCATCATCTGAGAGTTTTGATGGGAATAATTAGGGAACATCAGATTACATAACTTCTTGATGTAACACAAAACCCTGTGTGCTACAAGCCAGGTACTATTCATGACTGTAAAGACTGGCTTTTTTTCATTGGCCATGGGGCTTGAACTCAGGGCCTGAGCACTGTCTCTGAACTCTCTTTTCCTCAAGTCTCATGCTTTACCACTTTGAGCCACAGAGACAAGAGTCTCACGACTTTCCTGCCTGGACTGGCTTCTGCTCATGCCACTCTCATATCCATCCTCTAAACCCATGGCAGGGTTGAGCACCAAGCCATCCCAGGGGACTTTTTTTGCTCATGGCTCTGTTCCTACTGATGTCTATCAGTTGATGTTAGGTGAAATGAACCCGAATATAAGTATTCGAATGTTCATTCCTTCTTGCTATTGTTTCTAACATATTTATAAGATGATTTCTTTGTTGCTTTGTATGTCCCTCTCCCACGGTATAAACCCTGCTTTCATTGTATTTGATGTTGGTATAATTTGAGGAGGGGAAGGGAAAAAACAAATCGTTTAAATAGGGATATAGGTGGACCCATTGCAACAATGAGATGTACAAGTCGTTATGTTGAAAAATGAACTTTACAACTTTGGGGGAAGGGATGGGAAGGGGAAACAAAGGAGGAGGCAACAATGCTTGATAAGAAATGTACTCATTACCTTGCCCATGTAATTGTAACCTCTCTGTACAGTATTTTCACAATAAAAAAAAAAAACAAAGAACGAAACCGAAAGCAAAGTAAAACAATAGAAAATAACCAATTCAAGGGCTCAAAGGGAGAGAAAAAGCCATCCAAAGAAAAAAAAAACAAAAAAAAAAACACACACACACAAAAACACAAAAAAATAAACAGAGCAACCAGAGCTCTCAAAAACAACGAAAAAAACAAAGAAAGTAAAAGAATAACCACAATCCCAATGACACCAACAGACAAGGAACCAGCACAAAAAACAGGGAAGCAGAAGAAACCCTAACAAGAACCTGGGAATTCAACCTAAGAAAGAGAGAAAAACAAGGGAAACAAAGAAACCAGAAACAAAAAAAGGAAAAGAAAAAGGTAAGAAAGACAAATTGAAACACGAAAGTACAAGACCACTGAAAGAACACACCAAAAAACAAAGAATAGCCATCACCAGGACAAAGCCCAAGAATACACCAACAAAAATCAAACAAGCAAGGCCGAAGCAGAAACGAAAAGAAGAACGGAAACAGGGCAAGCACAGGCGCCGACAACAAAGACCCAAACAACACAACGGGACCAACCAGCACGAACCCAAATAAAGCACCCACAACTTCAAACTTATCCCCAAAACCAAACGCAAAAAAGAAAAAGAAACCAATTTAAAAAAAAACAATTCAAATTAGGAATCCTTAAGATGAACCAAAAAAAATTAAAGAAGTCAAAACAACCAAAAAAAAGCCAAACAACAACTGCGTAAAGATCTACCTTAACAGATAATCTGAAAGACGCCAAACAGATAAACACTAGGCACGAACAAACCAACACAGAACAAAAAAGGAAACACAAGACATAGAATCAGATGTAAGAGGCCAAAACTTTGAGATCACACAAAGAAACAAAGTAACCTACAGAAAAGAATTGCACCCAGAGACCTGAGAGTCCACACACAAAGAAGCAGAGATGAAAAAGTATAGTCAAGAGACAGAAAAAATTAACACACAGCAGCACAAAACCCAAATACACCACCCAACCGTGTATATAAATAAACATGTAAAGGTATACTTAACAATAAACAATCGCCAAGAGAAAAATAAAAAAACAAAGCAAACGCACCAATAACACAACACCAAAACAACCAACAAAAACAAAACAGGAAAGGATCGGAAATCCACAAAAAAAAAAAATAAAGACACACCAAAGAAGCAAAACAGAAAACGCTGGTCAACAAAAAAAAAATAGAGAAAAACATAACACAAAGACTATTTTTAACCTCTATAATAGCTAAAAAGAAAGCCACAGGCAAATAACAACCTGAAAAACTCCAGATACAACAACAAAAAAATCTAGACAACAAGCATCACCCATAAAGAAAGAAAAACCAACAATCACCAAAAGAACAATAACAAAAAGAAAAAACGAAAAACCAAACCAAAAACCAAATAAAAGTTACGCTGAGAGCAAACACCATCAAAAACAAAAAAATACATAAAGAAAGAAAATTTAAAAATTATTCAAAGAAAAAAACTACAAAACAGACAAAAAACACAAGAACAAGAACACAGGAAAAAACAAGAAAGGAAAATATCAAGAAAAGGCAAAACAAGACAAACACAAGAAAACTGAAAAAAGCCAACAAACAAAAACAGAAAAGACACGCTTAATAACATACTAGAACCAAAAGACAAAAAATAAAAAACAACAAAACAATACACAAAGAAACAACGAAAAACCACCAAGTCAACAATCAAAACAACAGCACATCTAGCAACAAAAAACAAACACGAAAACCAAAAATCCAATAAAAAGCTCAAAAAGAAAAAAAGGAAAAAAAAAAGAAAAACAACAAAACAAGCAATCGAAAAAGAAGAAAAAACAAGAAAATTCAAAAAGAAAGGAAAAAAAAAAAAACCAAAAAAAAAAAAAAAAAAACTGCAAAAAAAACACAAAAAAAAAAGTAAAAGAAACCCAAAAAAAAAAAGAGCAAAAGGACTCCAACAATGAAAAAAACAAGGAGAGAAAAAAATAAAGCACAAAAGGTAAGAAAAGAAGAAAATAAGAAAAAGAAAACACAGAAAAATGGTAGGAATTACTACTTACCTTTCAAAAACGTTGAATGTTAATAGTGTCAATATTAGAATCAAAAGGGACAGACTGGTAGACTAGTTTAACAAACAAGACCCAAAAGTGTGATGCCTACACAAAATGAACCTCCCTGACAAAGTCAAACAGAAGCTTAAAGTGAAAGCATAGAAAAAGATTTTGCAAACAAATGCAGCACAAAAGCAAGCAGGAGTAACTACACTCATATCTGATAAAGCAGACTCTAAAATTAGTCAGAAGGGACAAAGAGAATCACTGCATCTTGATAAAACTAACAGTCCATCAGAAAGATCTGACTAATCCACTTATGCACAGAATGTTGGCACAACTATATAAAGGAAACACTACTATGCATAAAACCTCAGATAGACCCCCAACATGGTAACAATGGGTGACTTTAACACCCCATTTCACCAGTAAGTCATCCAGACCATAAAACAAATCAACAACAAAATTTCATAATTAAGAATTTCACTTAAGGGGCTGGGAAGGTGGCTCAGTGGTAGAGCACTTGCCTTGCATGCATGAGGCCCTGGGTTGGATTCCTCAGCACCACATAAGCAAAAAGAAAAAAAGCTGGAAGTGGTGCTGTGGCTCAAGTGGTAGAGCGCTAGCCTTGAGCTGAAATGCTGAGGGACAGAGCCCAGGCCCAGAGTTCAGCCCCCACAACCGACAAAAAAAAAAAAAGATTTTCACTTAATTCTGAAGTTAATTCTGTTAGATCAAATGGAATAAATAGGCATCTATATAATTTTTTTCAAGAGAAGCTTTCAGAATACATATTCCTTACAGAATACATGTTCCTTACAGAACATTCTCAAAAAATGGATCATATTTTAGGACATAGAGCTTATCTTAACAAATACAAGATACTGGAAAAAATTGTATTTTATCAGAGCAAAATGAAACAAAACTAGAATTCAACAAGATAAACTTCAAAAATATTTTAACATATGGAGATTCAACAGTTCACTTTGGAAAATCAATAGGCATTGAAAAAGTAAAGTCGCAATTTAAAAAAATCCTAGAAGCAAATGAAAGTAGAAACACAATCACTAGAATCTTTGGGACACAGCAAAGGTAACACCAACTCCAGGAAACAGCGAACATAAATCCTGGGTTAGATTCCTGGCTCTTCTAACAGGCCGTGTTGCTTGGCAATCTGTTTACTTGGCAAGGGCTTCCACTCAGGCCTGGGCTGTTTCAAACACTTTTTACAATAGCTGAAATTCTGCACAAAGAGTGATTTCATGCTGTGTTGTGCTTCTTTTTCAATATAAATGTCACAATGCTTCTCATGGAGGTATAACAGTGATGAGCCATATTCATCAGTCATTCTAATGCCTTGTTTTTGAAGAGCACTTAGCAGCTATTTTTCCCCCAGAGTACTTACTATAAGAGCATATTGCTTCAGGCTGAAAGCCTGGGCACTTCCTCGCAGAAGTGAGGGGCATCGTAGGAGTTTTCAACTCATCTTGACAACCATTTGGGGGATGTTACTGGCCATTGCATGATATCAGGAGGGAATCAGGTGGGTTCTCTGTTTTACTCAAGAGAAAGGAATAACAGATATACCCATTGTTATACTCTGTATTATGTTTGCAGCAACAAGCAATACTATGGAATAACATGCATTCTTGTTTGAGTAATCATTCCAAAGGTGTTCATTATTATTAAACAACATACAGAAAGTCCAAAAGTAGATTGTGGTTTAAACAATATTACTTCTTCATTACCTAATTTAGATATCTAACAAAAAGTCATAGTTAAACATTACTAATATTACCCACATTCACCACTTGAAATGCTTTAATAACATGGACATGTGAATAATTTTTGTTACAGCCATACAGTCTGTCCAAGAAGATTACATATAACCATCACATTGCAACATTGTGCAGATGAGTAAATTGAGAGCCAAGATGGGTTAAATAGAAAAATCTTAACCATTTGTACAAGAATTGTGACAAGAACCCGTTCTCTGTTCACTAACACCAAGCTTACAATTTTTCATAACTGTAGATAGCCAAGCTGACATTTGAAAGTGACTTTTGACATTCCTCCTCCCCAATTTGGTGTTGAAGTTTAGGGTTGATTTTCAAATAAATTGATTTTTCTTTCCTGGCCAGCCAAGATTGTTCCATTCAGTGAGGCCTGAAAACAGAAGAGTTACTTTTCCCTGGGTAAGATAAGATGTGTGGACTGTACAATGTGCTAAATGCATGCATCCCAAGATTCATGGTAAGGTATTAGAAATACTCTCATACTTGTCCTCTGTCAATGGTGGCATCCGTTTGTCAAGAACCATGGCAGCGATTGCAACAGATATAGAGCTTTTTTATTTAATGGTTTTATTATCATTAATTAATTGCACAAAGGGGTTCCATTTTAATATTGGTCATAATCATCCCCTCTGTCGCTCTCCCTCTTCTATACCCCAGACATGTTTAAAGTTACTAATTTTTTTAGTTAAAGTGAATGTTAACATTCAAAGAAGCTTCACTGCAGTATTTCATTTCATACAGACCACATACCAAACTTTAGTCAGATCTTATATGTGTTTATGTATATGTTTATATTTTAGCTTTAACATCTCCATATGAGAAAATCATTTGACCTTTGTCTTTCTGAGAATGGCTTACTTCATTTAAGATGTTAATTTCCAGATCTAATTGTTTCCCTACAAGCAATGTGATTTTACTCTTCTTTGTGATTCAATAATATTCCATTGTACACACACACACACACACACACACACACACACACACACACACACACAAAAATCAGGGACATAAGCAACTTCTATTATCCTTATTTAATATCTGGGCTGTTTCTATACCTTGGCTTTTGTGAATATATATCCTCACCTACAATCCTCCCAATAAATGTCCAGGAGTAATATTGCTAGATCTTAGTATGACTGTATTTGTAGTTTTTAAGGAAATTCACATATCTCACATAGACATTTATAGGGCTTGCAGGAGTTTAGACTCTCATCAATACTGTTTTGGGGTTCTTTTCCCCCATTTTTTCCTCTCATCTTTCTTTGAGAGGATTTAGATTCAATCAAGTTGGGCTTGCCCTTAAGCCATGTTCCTCCAGTTGGTCCACAGCAACCAAGGAATGGCAGCCATCAATAATCATCTTTTTCTCCAATTCCCATGAATCTTATTAAAGTCAGAATACAAAAAGAAAGGTTTTAAGGTCTTTTGAAATACACAGTAGGAGGAATCACTGAGATATATAGTTCAAGGTTTGTTTTGAACTATACAGGCAAGGGAAATGTCAGCTTGCTCTTCCCCAGGTCTGAACTGTGTGTCTTAGGTCAAGCTTACTGTCACCACAAATACTCAAGTATCCCAAAGATTCCAACCCTGTCCAGTTTTTATCATTCTGAATACATTGCCGGCTATTGCACATAACAGGCTTTTAGTAAATCATGGCTCTTACATTATTATTAAGGCTAGTAAAACATAAAACTTCCTGGAAAATAGTAGGTGCTGAACAAGTGTTTATGGAAGGGTGCTGTGTGTTTCAAAATCTTTTTCCTCACAAATGTATGGAAAAGCTAATGCTTTCAATGCTGTATTACATTTATATGTAAATTATGTCTCTGGTCATTCCAGGGTCTCAGAAAGCTCCACAGATTAATGTCAATAGTGACACTTGGGTATTTTGAAGACATGGATGTTTCCATTATACCCCACCAAAGGCTTTGTGGCGCATCTGAGCAAGTGCTATCTCACTGATTAAATGTTGGCACTGGAGATCATCTGGTCAGTAAGTTAAGGTCAAAGGAGGGCCCAGAGGCCCAGTTTTATTATTTCCCACTCTAAGCTCTGGTTCTGTATAAAAAGATAACTTTTTATGCTCTAAATATTATCAAAACCTCTGAATCTGGTAGCTAACAGCAACTGTATCACTCTAACTCTTTTCATCTGTTATTAGTCTGCATTGAGCAATGCTACTATGCACTGCATCCAACACAATGATTAGAGTACTACAACTATTATAGAGGACAGTTGTGACTCTGGTGTACTTCTGTTTATAAAGTGCCTATAATCTCCTTTGAGAGACAAGTATAACTGTTAAAATATTCAGGAAAAAACAGCATAAAATAGATAGATTCCATATTCACAATGTAAACTAAAGAATGTTAGAAGACATATTAGAATCTGAGTCCTGGTGAATTGAGTGCTCTGTTTTGTTTAATTTGTAAGTCTTCCTTAAGTTTCAAGTTACTCATAGAAAGTTGTTTAGAAGTTGTTTTTCTTATTTTGTTCCTAAAAGAAAAGACATAGATACAGGCTAATCAATGGAACATTTTTGAAAACGAAGATCACAGAATGACTTAAGATTTGCTCCAAGTTAGAAGAAAAAGATCTCTACACACACACACACACACACACACACACACACACATACACACACACACTACAAAAACTAGCATGATAGAGTGAAAAGCAAAAGATAAACTGCCCTATATTATCTTTTATAAAGCTATCTTACCTTGGAGAGCAAACTCTTACTTTCTATTGCTACTACTGACGTTTGGCAGGTATTTCCATTTGATTTGTTCAAATCCTTTATTTCCTAATGAGCATTTATATATCTGAAACAACATGTAAATAAAAAAGCAATAGCCCCCTGGGGGAACATGGGTAAGACACTGTATGATGTCTACATGTGAGAGAATGCCAACCTAAATAAAGAGTAATGAAACTTGGGAAGAATAGTGGAAAAGATACCTATGTCACTGTATGTCTTTCATGAAATACATATCTGGGACATCTGGATCGCAAGTACTTCTGGAAAGTGTAAAGTTCTAAATATATTCACAGCCATCTCTCCTCAGGGCAGAGGTTTTGCATCAGAGCAATGTCAAAATCTTTAAGTGAAAGTTTTACCCAAACTGAAATGCACTGGGATTCCATCAGGTAGAATCCATTGAGGAAATTGCTTCCTGCAATGTTATATGATTCATTCATTCACACCTCTGAGCTATTTAGAGGAAATTATCCATGGGATTTTATCATTACTTTGAAAGTCACCGCAATTGTTTTTCTGTCAGTATAATTTTAAGCCACATAGCATCATTAGTTGGGAAAACATCTTTGAATAAAGGTATCTATCTAGTTTTCCCACTGAAATAGTATCATGTATGTTAGAGAAACAGTACTAGAGACTGAACTTTTAAGCACAAGTCATCTTTTGGACTGATAGTTAAGCCCACCTCCCTTGCTATACCCTACTGTGCATAAACAGGAATTCATAACTTGAGGGCTACCCAGAAAATGGGACGATATTTCTAGAAGTACAAAAACATGGCTACAATAACATGCCTATAAATAGCTGCAAGACAATTGTGATGTACACTATGCTTCTATTGGCCTATGCACATTTATTAAATTTTATGTAAAGGTGATATACAGAGGGGTTACAGTTACATAAGTCAGGCACTGAGTACATTTCCTCTTAAAGAGTGTCATCCCCTCCCTCATTCTGTCCCAGTTTTTCCCCTCTCAACTTCCCTACCTCTCCCCCACACCTCCTTAAAGTTGTATAATTCATTTCCAACATAGTGTCTAGTGGGTTTCACTGCCTATGCACATTCTTAAGCTTCCACATCTACTAGGCCCTAGAAGCCTTCAGTTTCTAAGTTTGGCAGCCTCCTTGAGGCTAGTCAAGGTTTGGCTACTGGTAGCCTCCATAACCAAGAATTAGAAGGTAGATAAGCCAGTTTCATCTCAGCACAAATTGCCAATTCTACTCTTATTTTGAATCCTGTTCTTGACGTTTATATCATCTCTTTCTCTCTCCTGGATGGGAGTGAAGTTCAGCATGAGATGAGTGTGAGATCTATAAATGCCCCATGTCATTTTGTCACCCAGAAAGATCAAGGCAAGAGTTTGTTCAAAATCTCAACTTGCATTCTCATCACACTTCTGACCAGTTACCACCAGTTGTGCCATTCAAGTCTTCCTCAAGAATGGAATATAATCTTAAGGATCCATATAAACTAAGCAGAGATGGAAAATCAAGGGCAAGTAGAACGAAATAAATAGACAGAAAACAATTCTGTTGACTTTTCCACTCTAGACTGTCAGAACTCTGGTTTTATGGCTGCACATACTAAGAGTTAGAGAAACATTTAATCAGATTGATGCTCACGAAGCCATGGCATTTCCACAAGTTTCCCTAATCCATCTGTGACAAAAAGGGCTATAAGATCGGACTCTGCTTTGTCAAGTTGATAGTTTTGTAATTTTGAGTACATCCTTCAACAACTCTGAGCTTTTAAGACATTAAAAACTCGCTAATGGAATGCTGAGAGCTAAATAAGATAACATGTACAAAGTACTCGTCCAGTGCTAAGTTTATATCCAAATTATATATTTGACACATATTATGCAATATATATCATATATCAGGGTCTTTTCCTCATTGATTTAATAATTCACTTTTAATTAATTTCTCTCCCCTATGTAGAAATAAAGGAAACAAAGTATTTCCACTATCTTAATTTGTATAATTACATAATAAAATGTTTTAACCCAAGCTCTCTCCTTCTCTCTTTTTCTCTCCCCTCGACCTCTTTCTTTAAGGCAACTGGTACATCTATCACCTTCTGCCACTGGACATCAGTTGTTCTATATCTCAAGACCTTTGGACCCCAGGACTTAACTCCAGACCCCGAGTTCACATTCAGTCTTAGACTGAATTGTACAACCAACTTTCCTGGTTATTCAGCTCATAAACACAGATCCTAAGACTTCTTTTTCTTAACTACTATTTAACCCATTTTAAACACACAAGTTAGAAAAAAAACCCACATGTAGTTAAAAACACATTTAAAACCCAGCAATAAGTTACCAGTGAGCTCTGAGGACACAGACCAGAAACAATTGGTTATGACTTTACCACATCACAGCTTAAATGACACAGTGGTATCAAGTGACAACACAAAAAGAACAGACCTGTAGATCTATTGAAAAAATAACACCTCTTTAAAAATATATTTTGGAGCCGGGAAGTTGACTCAGTGGTAGAGTGCTTGCCTTGCATGCAGGAGGCCCTAGGTTTGATGCCTCAGGCCCACATACACAGAAAAGGCCAGACATGGCACCATGGCTCAAGTGGTTGAGTACTAGTCTTGAGAAGAGCTGAGGGACAGTGCCCAGAACCAAAGTTCAGGCCCCATGACCAACTGTATATATATATATATATATATATATATATATATATATATATATATATAAAAACAAAAAGTATAGACTACCACATGATATTTTCAACCTGAGAAGGCAAGTGTAAATACTGTTAAGTTCTGGCTGCTGGAGTTGGGCCTCCCCCCAATGTCTGGGACACAAAGGTTCAACTACTACTGGACTTTGGAAGGCAGATCCTAAGATTTCTTGGTGGCCATAATCATACAAATCAATTTCCATCATTTGTATGCATGTATATGTGTGTATGTGTGTTTGTGTATCTCCTGCTGTTTCTACTTCTCCTGAAAACCCTGATTCATCCAGATACATCTTTTTTTAACAAAAATAAGAAATTTATTCTAGCTTTATGATTACATATAGATGTCTCGCTACATAAAACACTGGAAAATTCCCCTCTACTTTTAAATAATCACACAAATAATTTTAGTGATGGCCTTTCATTCCATGTTGGAAATGCGCCATTACTTACCTATCTCATTTCAGAACAATTAGGTTGTTTGCATTAAAAGAAATCAGTACAGGAGACTATGACGCGGGGCGGGGTTGGGGGGGAGCAACAGAAGGAAGGTATAAGGGAGAGAAGAGAGATAATGAGATAAATTTGTCCAAAGTACATTGCATACACAAGCTAAAATATAATGATAAACCTATGATTTTATAAAAGGGAGAGAGAAAGAGAGCTTAAATAAATGTGATTCTATAGCCATGGACTGGAAATCTTCCTCTTTTTAACAAAATAAGTGTGTATACACACATGTATGTGCATGACATAGTTTCAAGGAATATATAACATAATATTACTATCTCTGGGTGGTAAGCTTGGAGTGGATTTTATTTTAAAAGTTTAATAAAAACTAAGAGGCTTTATGCAGCTGGCCTTTAAGGAACTAAGACTGGAAACTGTGAAATAGGAAAATGATCTAAGGAACTATATTTTATTTTTAATAATGTTATTACTTGATTATGATTAGTAAGCTAATACATAGTTAGAGCAAAATCTTCAGAAACTACATGGAGAAGGAAACACTTAGATGAAAATTAAAATGAATCATAATCTTTCCTTGAAAGAATATATTTTCTTATAAATATTTTCTGTTCTTTATTATGGATAAGCAGCAATAGATAATAATATATAATAATACACTGCAATACTTTTCCAGCTAGCTAGCCAGCTGCTTTTTAACAAAACATATAGGCTCTATTATACTTACTAATTTATGTCTCAGTAAGTTTTTCCTATTATACCTTTAAATAGTCACATATATAATATTAATGGTTGCTTAGTATCCCATAATGAAAATATGCATCATTATTTACTTAACCAATTTTGGAAACATTAGATTGTTTGCTTTAAAATGCAAATACTGCTTCAGTTAAAGTTATGTGTCTATTATGTATGCATTTCTTTGCGGAGTGGAAAGAGGGGGGTGGAATCTTTCTTCATACTATAAATATTCACAATGTGAAATTTTCAAGTTCAAATTCTGGCACAAAGTGTAGTCTTGTAGAAAGGATTTCCAGATTCTCTGTCTTTGCCATGATCCCTAACCAGCAGACACACCTGCTTCATAGCTCAAGTTCCTTCTGCATGACATTTAAGGAAGTGGATGTTCTTGAAGTTAAAGTAATAAATCTACCAGAGAGATGTCCATCAAGTCTCACGAAAGAGGCTTATTGTGAGAGACTTGAGTAGAGATAGAGAACTCTAACTAGATTGTCACTAAGCTGTTTGAGAAATAAGTAATTGAGCCTTGATTATGAGCATTTCCCACTTAATTTACACCCAACCTCTCGGCACTTCCTTTGGAAAACATTAATATGTAGGTTCCAGAAGAAATACCACCTTCTATGGCTGTGAGATCCCTCTACCTCCTGTTGCTGTGTCTGTTGCTTTTTATATAGGCCACCAGCTGGCAGCCACTTAGGTCAAAAATAATAATAATTACCAGACTTAACCAAACAAGACAAAACAAACAGCTCTCAGATATGTCACGTCTACTTAATTATAGTCCATAGCTATCCTGAAACCAAAGGGTACTTTTCTCACATCCCTGGGTTCCCAATTAACTCCATTTTCCTACTTACAGCACAAGTACTCATTAGTGTGAGTTAGTCAAGCAGAAAGACAGGTGGGAAATGTGCATCATTAAGGTTAAGATCAAATCCACTCCTTTTCAATTCTTACCCCATTTTTCATTATCTTTCCATGAAAATATCCTCCTTATAGACTCCTAATTGCCACCCTCCAATGAAATTGTAATACTTCCAATATCCTATTAATCTACGTGTACACATTGTTCTTTTTACCAAAGCCCAAAAGAATAAACTTTCTGCCCCCTTGAGAGTAAATATCACCTCTATTGAGAATGAATGATCAGCAATATTTTATCACTTGCCTTTAGAATCACAGAATCGCAGAAATATCAACAGGATTCTGCTCATTGAATTATCCCTACTCACTTGTTTACAGTCAGCTTATTTGGAAATACTCCTTTTCCCACATGCAAACATTGAGGCTATACTCGAGTTGTTCTATCTAACGTAACTTAGACCTAAAATGTATCTGAGATCTAGGTAATTTCTTTAACAAGTTCTTTAAGTGCACACACTATGTTCTGAACCACTTGTTAGCTCTAATCTTTACATACCAAAAACTTTTAAATCTTACGTTTGTTGAATGTTAATGATGTGCCAGGCCTTATCCTAGTTCTATATCTCATGGATTTCTCATAGTAACCCTATGGGTTAGATATTGGTATTATCTCACTTTTACAGATAGAAAATAGCTATGGAAGAATTAAGGGATTCCCCTGCCAATGCACAAGTGTTTAAGTAATCTGAAGCCAAAATTATCATTCTTAATCATTAGTCTACACAGACATAAAACTGCCTTTATGCATTAATCATCTATGGAGGCGGATTTTTTTGTAAACACACATACACACATATACTTATTTGTCTTACTTTGGGATAAATTATGTTTTAAAATATGGAATTTAGAGTCACATAAATTCTGGTTGGCTTTTATTGGTTTTTTAATTGTAAAACTACTGTACAGAGAGGTTACAGTTACATGAGTAAGGTAATGAGTACATTTCTTATCGAGCATTGTTACCTCCTCCTTTGTTTTCCCCCTACCATCCCTTCCCTCGCTACCTCCTCAAATTCTTCCTCCTCACCCCCAATCTGGTTGGATTTTAAATTCTCCTTTTTTCTCAATATTTTGCCTAGAAATTTCTTAACCTCCTGATCCTTATAAAATGAACCTAATGGCTCTTTGTGAACAAAGTTATTTGAGGGATAAAATGAGATACCATAGACAAATTGAACATATAGTGCCTGCCCAATAAATATGCATTCTTTTTCCCATCCTTTTTCTTTCTCTGCTTTAACATGCCAGTGACAACAAACCCACTACATGCATTTTTGAGCAGAATATAGTTCACTGTAGTTACCAACATGGATACTGAGTTATACTAGTGTGTTTCTTTCACAAATCACAACCAAGATATGACCAGAGTGCATACTCTATTGTTGCAACAATATTGGAGAGAAGACTATTAGATGGAATGCACAACCATAAAGATTTAGCCATGTACAAGAAGCCATCATCAAGAAGTAAAACAAAATCGGCTTAACATCAAGCTGAATTTTTTAAAAAACAGTTGGAAATAAAAATAAAAAAACAGTTGGATCTTCAAAGAATATTTCGTTTTGAGAGTAAAAGAAAAATGTTATCATGTCAGTAAACAGTGCTTATTAAAAAGTAAGAGAATACCAAAGTGTGACCAAGGAATATTTCATGAAAACTCTGAGATGTTGCCTAAGTAGAATATATCACAAGTTGATTTTCTCTAGGAAATAGATTCTGAGATGGAGATTGGCATGCAGAAAATTAGTTGGAGAATGTTTCCATAATCAGTACCTTTAAGGGAAAAAATAAAGTTGTGGAGATGGCGGGAATGAACTGGGATTAGGTCATGAGTTCTCAAATAGTTGCCACAGGAAAGGAATATGAGCTTGGATAAAGGATCTCTCTTTACCTGTGGGAAATTCATGTGGATGGAGAGACTGATGTCATCAGCTACTCGCAGTCTGAGCAACTGGGGGGATGAATGCCTCAGACCCAAAAGGTGAAGAGAGAAGAAATGAGTGTAACCACAACATTCACTACAGTCTATCCCTTGGAGCTGATGAAATTCATTTTCTTTGTATAATAAACTCTGGGAACATTTCCTTCAAGATTCTGATCCATCTCTTTCTAGAAAAGAATCCCACCTAGATAGATAAGAGTCTGTGGTGAGTTAATTCTGTATCCTCAGGAATACATTCTTATTAACATCCTCGTTTTATTTGGAATTGTGCCTCCATAACTCGTGTAAAAAATTTTGCTTGCCTACAGAATAAAACTGACAAATAATAGATGTAAATGGGAAGACAGTAAAAATAAAAGGGGGGAAATAAACCCATGCAGAATGGCTCCATTTTTAAGGTTTGTGCAGCTGAAAAAAGGAAATGAGGCATGAAGCATGGAAAGAACATAAAGAAATCCAACAGTAGAACAACAGAGAAAGTGGCCTTTGTAAAGAAAGCAAATTGGAATGAGAGAGGAACCAATGAACTCCAAAGAGTATGAGCTCAACAGGTATAGAAGGAGCATGCGCAAATGTAAGGTCTGGTCAGACATTCCTGAGAGACACCAATTTCCTGCTTCTTCTGTGCTCAAAATCTGGACTATTTAAAAAAAAAGGAAATTTTAAAGTTACAGCTTGTCTTACTGCAGATGGTTGAGTACTTGAAACAGGAATAGGAAAACCACTAATAGGAAGGATGAGTATAGAGCAGTTCTGGCAGACCAGCGTTGTACAAGAATAATGAAAGTTTCAGCAGGGAAGTTGGGTGTATGGGCTGTAGCCAGATGATGAGCAGAGAAAAAATATTCAAGGTGAGAAGAGAGGCATGAATGATAATGTAGTCTATAAGGGGGTGGGGGGGTGAGGGGAATGTTGAGCACACAGGGCCTAGCCTGCCTGGGTCAAAAACCCCATACAGGCCAGGCCCCAGTGGCTCACATCTGTAATCCTAGCTACTCAAGAGGCTGAGAGCTGAGGATCCTGGTTCAAAGCCAACCCAGGCAGGAAAAGTCCGTGAGACTCTTATCTACAATAAACCGTTCAGAAAACCAGAAGTGGTGCTGTGGCTCAAGTGATAGAGCGCTCGCCTTGAACTGAAGAGCTGAAGGACAGCACACAAGTGCGCAGGCCCAGAGTTCAAGCCCCACCACCGACAAAAAAAAAAAAAAATCCATCAGATGCCACTCAGACTTTCTGAGTTCTTTGGTCAGTTCCCTTTGTCCAGTTTCTGAAGCTTCTCAGATTCTATTATTTATATTTTTATACTTTTACTGTTAATATTCTATTTTGCTAACTAGGCTGGAAACTCTAGAAACATGGCACCATAATTTGTATCTCCAGTCAATCCGATGTCCTTGAAATGATTAACTCCTAGAATATGCAGTCATTCATTTAGACTCTTAGTTGTTTTTCTTCTTTCCTGATTAAAAATAATAATAATAATAATTTCATGGATTACACTGGATGTATCAAAATGAACCAAGTTATACTGAATTTACTTGAAGAAAAACAAACATACAGGTGACAGCTTATTGGCACTCAGTCCTATCTCCAAGGCCCACAAAGAGCAGAAAGAGAAAGCAAGAAGGCAGGATGGCAGGAACATTACTTGAGCGATGGAGCCTTCTAGTCCCAAGTCTACCCAGCTACTGGATTCAAGTGACAGTTGAGGTGGTTCTCCTATTGTCTTTGAAGTAAACAAGAAAGTTGCTTCAGAACCAAGCACTGGTGAGTGTTTTACTCTGCTTGGAATAAACATTCATTCTATGAAACACTCAGGAGCCTGAAGACCTTCTCCATCATCTTCTGATGGTTGAGCAGGGAGCAAATGGAAGACAGTCACTTCAAATACCGTTTGTAAAGTGCTTTTTTTTTTTTTTTGTCGGTCATGGGGCTTGAACTCTGGGCCTGGGCATTGTCCCTTAGCTCTTCAGCTCAAGGCGAGCGCTCTACCACTTGAGCTACAGCGCCACTTCTGGTTTTCTGGTGGTTTATTGGAGATAGGAGTCTCACGGTCTCTCCTGCCCGGGCTGGCTTTGAACCGCGATCCTCAGATCTCAGCCTCCTGAGTAGCTAGGATTACAGGCGTGAGCCACCAGCGCCTGGCTGTAAAGTGCTTTTATAACCAATACAGTCTGAATGTTTCATACCTCCATACTACTCACATCTGATACCTACTTCAAATGCTAGTTCAGAACCCTCATTAGTGAAAGTCATCCCATCATCTATCCCAAGGGCATCACCATTGCCAAGTGGGCCACATCATCTCTGCCATCTCTACAAAACTACACAGCTGCTCAACGCTGCTGTGGTGATGTGAAAGGCAGTAGAGGGAACACATAAATGAATGATGGCCGTGTGCCACGAGCTTTATTTATGATAACAAGTGACAGGCCAGATTTGGCCTGAGAACAATAGTTTACCAGTCTCTGCCTTAGACAACTCCAGAATAGTTTTGTTCGCCTGTAGAATGAAGGTATCAAGACCTCTGACATCCTTGCAAATCTGACCTTCTCTAGAGACGGGTATCTCCCAACTGGCTCTGTCAGAGTTTACAAATAAGCCAAAAAGGCAAAAGCTTAATTGACGCACAAAAGTCAAACAATCACGGACATAGGCAATGAATGTTGACTATAAAACAAAATGAGCTTTCAGTACTAATATATTGAAAAATTAGAAAATGCCACTCACCACCCTCTATCGAATCGGCAGCTTAAGAATCCATGCCCTTTACATGGAATGCCAGCAGTGGCTTAATTGACATGTCCCCAAAAAAAGCAAAGAAAAATAAATTCAATCACGACTCAGTGTGTTACTCATAAACATAAAAATACAATTTATTAGTTTCAGAGGGAGTCATTGATCAGTCCATATATTGCGAGAAAAGTTATCGTTCCTTCCCAGTAATTCAGTAAAATGAGAATTTTAATGTGTTTGAGAAACACATCTTAATGTTATGCTGAAATAAAGGTACCTACTTGCCTTACATGCCTTTATTATCTCAAAATAAGCAATCAACACAAACTTATATGTCTGTGCACCCATCTGGTTCTCTATAAATATTAAATCACTAAGTAGTTTGCCATTTGAGACTTGAAATTCTTCCCAGTAGAGGAAAGCTCTGTTCTCACTGAACAAAGCAAATCCGACTCGTTATTACTAAAACAATTCCCCTTTCCTTCTCTATTATAAAAACGTGCAATTTGACTTTAGCCTGTTTCTATTTTAATTCACACAAGTAAACTTGGAAGAATGTTCATCTTCAACTGTGTACAAAGTTGGCCCTAATTAACACAAAATGCTGATGAAAAACTAGAGGGAAAATATACCTGAATAGCCTGCCACTAAAAGAGATTGATATGCTAACATTATAACAAATGGATTTAAAATTATTAATGGTCAGGTTTGCTTTTCCTGCCATACTATCCCCAGCCTCCATTCACAAGGTTTTGTTTGCTACTGAGACAAATAACTTTAATCAAAACAGTCAAAGGTGTTTTTCTCTATATATCATTTGTCCTAGATAATACCACAAATAAATAACTCTTTTTGCAAAAAGAATACTAATAACCATGAACCCAAAGTCATGAGCTTCGGTTCATGGAGTTCAAATTTAAGCTTGCTGGGATCACATCTGAGTTCAGGCAGGCCGCCATGCTAAATCAAAGTTGAGAAAAGCAAGCTGCCCAGGCTAAGGCTGCAGCTCCTCCCGCAAAGTCATACCTGCAGAGGATCTAACAAGCGAGATTTTGTTTTTAGGACAATGTTTTCCTTGCAAAGAACAGTGGAGTTGTATCTCTGGGACTTGAGCTATGTCAGTATCAGCAGAGAATGATGAGAAAAGGGATTTACTACTTAAATGGTTTCTCCATAAGTCATTGGCCTCAGCAGAGATGCATACCCATAATTTATAGAGGAAGTGATCAATCACTGGAAAATAAATTCTGCCTATTAAGTAAGCCAATGGCTGCCCCTAGTCTTCTGAACATAAGCAGGCAGCTCAAGGGCTCTGCTTCCTGACCTGGCTTTGACCAACAGGAGCAACCAGGATACATTTGGCTGTCCTGCCCTCACACAGGCTTTGTGGCAGGGGCCTCTCACTAAGTCGAGGAGCATCAACCTCTCCAACAGTACAATCTCCTTACATCATTTACACCAAGATGCTGCTACTTTCCTTCCTTGATCACATTTTAATCATGTTCAAGCCCAAGTTTTAAACGATCCATTGTTAAGACTAGAATTACGTGATAGCCAGCTTTATGTGTAGGCCCAGTGGAATCCTCTTTGGTATGGATGCTGGACTCTGACTAACATGCTATGACTCATCTGCCCTCTTAAACATAGAGCTTCCCATCAGCCCAAGCTCTCAGACTTTTCTTTCTACTTAAGATCCTGTGACATCTGAGGATCAAGATTCAAAGGCAAGGGGGGACCAAGATGGCGATGGGGCAGTAGGGAAACGCCACAGCTCTCTCCAACCAAAAAGAGAGTTCGAGTTCCAACGCTTAATCTCCCCAAGAGACCGACAACAACAAAAAGACTCAGAGAAAAACCAGAGGTGAGAAATAACAAAAAAAGAAAGAGAAGAAAAGAATTTCAGAACAGAGAAGAGCGAAG
>NW_012267252.1:11127480-11162286 GCF_000151885.1 Dipodomys ordii
AACAATGTTCAAGAGGAAGTGTACTCATTACCTCACTCATGTAACTGTAACCCTCTGTATAGTATCTTTACAATAAAAAAAAAAAAAAAAAAGATCCTGTGACATTCCACATTTATTTAACACTCCAACTTATCCTTCTCACCTCAGCCTCCCTGCTACGTGGCCCTCTAAGACATTCACAGGACAAATAGCCACAATTTCACAGCACCTAAGATTCATCCCTATTTTGTCCTAAAAGATATTTTACAGTTTCCAATCACCTAAATAGGAGCATCGTGGCTGCGCTACAAGGGGATGGGAGAATATTAGGACAGAAAGACAAATAGGCCAGAGAAGTCATGCACCCAAAGCTTAGTTTAAGATTTTATCCTGAGTACAATCAGAAAGTACTGAACGTTTTGGAGGCGTGTACTGATCTATGCCATAAATGATTAGTATGTGGAAACAGATCAAGGTAGGGAACAACTTTAGAAGTAGTTGGTAGCTGTTGCTTGCACAGAAATATTTAGTGGGACTGTACTTAGGGTATATAGTGAAGGTTCAGAGAGGTGGATGGACTCAGTTCTGTTCAGAAAGACAGTGTCCCAAAATGCATTGAGATTGCATGTGCTATTTGAGGAAAAGAGAAATCACCAAGATCTTCACTCGCTCATGAATGCAACATATTTATTGACTTGAGGAGGATTGGAAGAAGTAAGAAAGGGGAAGAAGTCCATGTTGTTTTGATAAGTCAAATTTGAGGCATATTTTAGATACAAGTGGAAATGTCAAACAGAAGATGGAACTGCTAGAAAAGGGCAGAGTTGGAAAAATACATTGAGCAATTTTTGACCCATAAATATGTTTTCCAAAGTCTGGGATGCTACTTGACTACAAATAAAGGGAGGGACTGACATCAGTAATATTTTGCAAGTGTCATAATCATGGAGCCTAACCAGACGAGCAAGGGGAGAAGGATCTGTGAGCAGAAGATATCTGTGAGGAGAGGATTGAACGTCACTACAAGGGCATGAAGTTGCTGAACTGTGAGAGCTGGAGTAAGTGGGATAGGAGGTTGGGAGCTGGGACACAAGATGGACTTGAGGAGGCAGAGCAGAGACCTCACTGCAGCAGGCTGGCCTACACATTCCATATTGCTTGCCCTGGCCAGGTCAGTGCTGATGCTGTACTCTAAAGTAGCTTTCCTATTTTTAGATGCCAATGCATCCATAGATATTGTCCCTCTGAGACTTTAAAGCAGCTTAATATGCCTGTGGGATCCCCATACATTAACCATTACTCAGTGGTTCAAAAGGCTCCAACAGTTGTTCAGTTTTAATTCAGTGGGTTGGTGTCTGGTAAAATGGTGCTATGGCATAAGTTTTCCATTTCTCAAAGCACTCCTATAAACTTAAACGGTGACATTAAATAGGAAAAAAAAACACCCCAGCCTCTGCAAGCTGTGGTTAGCATTTACAATAAAACTAATGGACAGACATTCTCCTGAACTCTCTAAGTAGGTGGGGAGCAACTACAGATATTCCAGACCCTTCAACAGAATACTTCTTTTCTATTCAGGAGAGAACAAAGGGCAACCAACGTATGTCTCAGTGCCCAGACATTGTCCTAGAGCTATTTTCTTCTTGATGTCTAACCGCACTGCTTTCTTTGGCTCTTGGACTCTGCTGTGGTCTAAGCTCTTGCGTCTATTATCTATACAAGATCACTCTATGAGAAGCACCTCTCCAGCTAGCTCTGGGTCTAAATCTCTTGGCCCTTCATCTGACTCTTCCTGCTTCTCCTCGGGGAGAGGACTAACACATACCAACAGCTTCTCTGGGGATCTGCTCCACGTATGCCCCCTAGAGCAGCTGCATCTCCACACTGACCAGTTCCTCCTGTTTCTCTCTCCTCTTAAGAACATATTCCCATCGGCTTTGTAAACATGTGCGTGTCGGCATAGTTTAATGGTTGGCAGAAGTGCTACTGTGTGCCTTATTCCTTTTCTTTTTATCACTTCTAGCATCTTTGTGTGGAGTCTGATCTGAACCTTTTTTAATATGGAATTTGGTTATTCTTCATGTCTTTAGAGCTCCCTCTTCTGCTGTTTCTGTGGAGTGTTCACAGGATGTTGGATTCCCTTCTGAAAGTCTCCTGACTCTTGTCTCCTCCCCTGCTTTCATCCAGGCTTCTTTTTCTTCCCCCCTCCCCTCAACCCCTTTATCTCGATTGACCCCGCACTACTCACTTTGGAGCTTATTCTTAGCAGTTTCTATTCACCTTGGAGCTTTGTCTTAGAAGGAAGTTTTGTCTGGTGAGCTTCGCACATTTGTGGAGCCCAGTCTTTCAAGAATTTTCAGATCTAGACACTTTCACTCACCACTAGTGAAGTCTGAGAAACACCTCCCAGCTGAATAACTGCTCTTATTTAGCCTCTGGGGTTTAAAGGAACACCTGCCTGCCTGCCTGCCTGCTTGTCTGGGTGCTGAGACATACATTGGCTGCCCACAGCCTTCCTTTGCTTTCTCCTGAATAGACAAGTATTCTGGACCTGGAATATCGGTCCCTACCTACTTAGAGGTCATGAGAATGTCTTGTCAATTAGTTTTATTGTAAAAACTGACCAGAGCTTGGGGGAGGGCTGTGGTATTTTTTCCTACCTAATGGCACTGTTTAATTTTATGGAAGTGTTTTGAAAATTTTGAAACTTGTGTCATATCACCATTATACAATACACTCACCCACTGAATTAAAATATTAAACAACCTTCTGAAACGCTTGCCTGCATCATTCCCATCAAGTATATGAAGAAACTAAAGCCAAGAGAGAGTAAGCCAATTTTCCCAAGGTCAAAGACTATAAATGGCACACATCCATACAAATCCAGGTCTTTTGTCTGCATCTATGTCATGTTAAGACACTGGAAAGATGAGTAGAAATTAAGCAAAAAAGAATAGGAAGAAGCTTGTTCTAGGTTGGGAGAATAGACTAAACCAAGGCCCTAGTGTTTTTATAGATGAATAGAAAGATGCCAGTATGGCTACAGACGTATGAGATATGGAAGAGACCATGAAATGAGGCATAAAAAAGAAAACTAAAGTAGATGATTCAGGACTTTGCTAGCCATGAAAGGGACTAGGGGCTCTATCCTTCATAGAATGCAAAAGCCCATCAAACAAATCAGTGCTGTATATGCAATACTCTGAGAGGTCAGATCACTTTTGTTCCATTTAAAGACCCAAACTGGACATCTTTGGAACTGAAGAATGATTTACCTACAAAGAGGATGGCTTAGTATGCACGTTTTCTTCCCACTAGCAAGGCAGGCCTGAAGATGATACTTTGGTGCATGAAAATGAGACCGATTTCATGACACAAAAAGCCAGAGGGCTCTGTTAACAGGGGCCCTGGACAGTCCTTGCTCAGGAGCTCCTTAGAGCAATGAGCTTTCTTCACACCAATTGCTACTGGGAGAAAAGTGGTATCAGAGCCATGGAGCCAGTAGCACAATCGAAACTAAAAAGGTACACTGTGTTAGATTGAATAGGGCTGCACATTTGTTCAGGAGGCTGTGTCCTCTTTCACACTTTTCAGAATTCTCCCTCAGAAGGTCAGCCATATTCACCTGTCAAGATATTTTGGGCAGTAATAACTCCCCTTTCTGCTATTCTTATCAATTCCCTTTTGTTATAGTCACCAAGGCTTTGTGCACTGGCTTTGTGAAAGTCTTCTGTATAATGTAATATTCGGCACTTCTCCTATTCTCATTCAAACTTCAGCAAAAGTATCAGAGCAAATGGGAGAAAGTATGATGCCTACAACTTGGGTGTTATTTTTATATACATCTCAGAAAGTAAAAGTGCTTAGATGCTGAAATCCCAGGGAACTGTCTTCCTGGGGTTTCATATAGTTGATATACATTCACACTTCACTGGCCATTTAACATTAGGAGCTGCTTTGGGTTTCCATGTAAAACTCTGCCATCATACTCTCCTTTTGAAAGCATTGAGAATTATTTGTGGAAAAGCTATTGGGATAAAAGAAAGTCAAGACAGGTCTACTCAGCTAAGAACAAACTGGAAATGAGCATGTGTTATTTGCTACCTATACCTGCAGCAGCTAGGGAATGTGTCTGATCAAGAAACCTGGAGCAGGGCCCAGTGGCTCATGCCAGTAATCTCAGCTACTCAGGAGGCTGAAATTTGAGGATCATGGTTCAAAGGAAAATCCATGAGACTCTTATCTCTAATTAGCCACAAAAAGCAGAAAATGATGCTGTGGCTAAAGTGATAGAGCACTAGCTTTGAGCACAAAATCTCAGAGACAGTACCCAGCCCAGAGTTCAAGCCCTATGACCATCAAAAAGTAAAGAAAGAAAAATTAAGGAAAGCAGGCAGGAAGGAAGGAAGGCAGGAAAGGAAGGAAAGGAGGAAAGAGGAAGGAAGGGAGGGAGGGAAAAAGGGAGGGAGGGAGGGAGCCTGGGTTCCAAGAGCAATGGTATCTACTCCATGAGTAATGGGGTACTTATCTCTAATATTTCTAGCACAGCCTTTGTCTAGATGAAAGTGTTTAGTCTTTTCAGAAGTATTCATGAAAGCTATGATTTTTATTTGCTCTGAGATTGTCCCAAAGGTAGTGCTCTGAGTTTGGCTTTATCAAAGGCTGTGGTTTTAATGTTCACACCCTTGAAGGGATAAAAGCAGTTCAACTTTGCCTATTTTTGCCTTTTCTAAAACTGATTTATTTCTTGGACAATTTTATCAAAAGCTTCTGATAGCAACCAGCCCATACTTTCAGATTTTGCTAGAAAACTGACCAGTATAATGTCAAGTTCACTGAGAACACTCAGAACACAGACATAGTGTCATGTACTTATAAGGCCAGCACTCAAGAGATAGCGACAAGGATACAAGTTTGAGGCCAATCTAGGCCTCAAACCTGTCTCAAAAAGATTTTTAAGTTTCAAAAAAAACACTTTCTGCTTTTCAGGTTCCATAGTAAATAGTTTTACAAAAGTTTTCACGTGGCTGCCAGGCACCAATAGCTCACACCTGTAATCCTAGCTACTCAGGAGGCTGAGATCTGAAGATCACACCTCAAAGCCAGTCCCAGCAGCAAAGTCTATGAGACTCTTGTTTCCAATAAACCACCAGAAAACCGGAAATGGCATTGCAGCTCAGGTGGTAGAGTGCTAGCTGAAGAGCTCAGGGAAACACCCAGGCAGGCCCTAACAGTTTCTCCACTTCCACCTGTCTACCAAAAGCTATGAAGATGTTGTAGATATGTAACTCTTTGAAATGGGAGTGAATTTAGCATTGGAACCAAGAATATAATGAACACAGAACATGACCCAAGCTGAAACAATAAAAATGCTTTTCATGGAGCTGGAGAACAGATACTGTCTTCCTAAATTTAGTCCTGGATTTAATCCAGCTCTTGTACAACATTCTCTGATTTGAGGATGAGCAATTAGTAGTTTGTTTGTTTTTGTTTTTGTTTTGATCAGTTGTGGGAGCTGAACTCTGGGCCTGGGTGCTGTCCCTCAGCACTTCAGATCAAGGCTAGTGCTCTACCACTTGAACCACAGCGCCACTTTCGGCTTTTTTCTGCATATGTAGTGCTGAGGAATCAAACTCAGGGCCTCATGCATGTGAGGCAAGTGCTGTACCACTGAGCCAACCTCCTAGCCCAAGGATGATCAATTAGTTAAGCTTTCACTGATTTTTTTCCCTAGATTCAAAATGTTCCTATTGCCTTAGGACTGCTGATATATGCAGGTGTGTGGATAAAAGAGAAAAATTTGTAGATTAAAGTAGGATTTCCAAAGAGCATTGAATGTTTAGGAACAGTGAACTAGAGCCAGCAAACTTCACCTTTATGGTATTTGTGTATACAGAAAACAAAGCAAACACGATTTTGAAAGTATGCAACAACGTATATTTTGACAGGGAGTAAGAGGTAAAATTGCTGTGTCCTACAAGAAGGACTAATGAACCAACCAAATTTACTCACCTTCAACTTCTTCCCAGTAGTTTAGATGGCAGGTAAGAGATGGGTTAAGAATGGAAGTAAGGTGCCTGGAAGCAAAGTGTCAACAAGCACTGTGACCTGGAAAGGAACATACAGCAGCTACAATGCCATCATGTGATTTTAAGCCTGACATGAACATGATATTTTTCCTACTCTGCCAGAGCTACTCTGTGGATAAAAGAAGGTACCTGAAGTTCTCTTCATATGTAAAGGTACATGCAGTCATATTTTACTCCAGGAGAGCTAAGAAGCCCTCTACTTAGCACAACAATACTTCTCAACATTATCAAGGGATTTATAAAAAATGTAAAGTATGAATTCTACCCCCAGAACTGCTGAATGAAAGAATTCTTAGGGTGGAGGCAAATAATTTGTTTTAATGGGTCCTCAAGGGGATTCTGATGCTCCCAGAAAATGAAGAACTTGTGTATTATACTAAACCTAAATAAAAGACATGGGGTGGTCCCCAAAGTGTTGTATCTCTACAGTGGTGTGCTTTCCCTGTGTTTCCTGCAGAGATCACATCATGTGCTTTCTGATCAAGCCAGACCCTAGTCCAGTTTTTGTTACTATAATAAGACATCAGAGGCAAGCTAATTTTATAAAGAAAAAGGGGTTTATTTAGCTCACAGTTCTAGAAGTTTAAAGTCAAGATTAAGTGCGATATATCTGGTGTCTGGTGAGGGCCTAAGAACAAATGATGACACAATGAGTACAAAGGAGGAAGAGAATGCATCTTAGAAAATGAAGTCAGCAATGCTTGATAAGAAATGTACTCATTATCTTGCCCAGGTAATTGTAACCCCTCTGTACAGTATGTTCACAAAAAATTTAAAAAAAAGAAAGAAAATGAAGTCATAGTTAGTGGGAGCAGAAACTTGCTTAGCCACTTTGGAAAGCAGTATGGAGGTTCCTTAAAAGACTGCATATAGAGCTCCCCTCTGACCCTGCAATTCTACCTTTGGGCATTTACCTAAATGTTCACAAACAAGGCCATACTAAAGCTACTAGAACAGCTATGTTTATTTCAGTATTATTCACCATAGCTAAGATATAGAACCAACCCAGATGCCCCTCAGTAGATGAATGGATCAAGAAAATGTGGTATATATACATACATATGTATATATACATGCACATATATATACACATATATGTGTGTATATGTATGTATGCATATATACATATACGTATACATCTATATATGCATATATATGCATACACACAATGGAATTCTATGCTTCCATCAGAAAGAATGATACCACCCCATTTTTTAGAAAATGGAAAGACTTGGAAAAAAATCATATTAAGTGAAGTAAGCCAGACCCAAAGAAACATAGGTCTTATGGTTTCCCTTATTTGCAATAATTAGTATACATTTAGGATAATCTTAGCAGATGAGCAAAATAGCTCAATAGCTACATACATATGACCATATAAGATGATGCTAAGCAAAATGAACTCCAAAACATGAACACAAGAGGTTTTTCTTTGTTGTTGTTGTTTTTAATGTACTATGCAAATTTTCTTTGTTTCTTTTGTATGTTCTTCCCCCTGTGGTGTATCCTCTGTTGTCACTGTATTGGATTTTGGTACGCTGGTACTACATACACGTTTATTTGAATTAGGGAAGGGAAGGAGAACAACAGAATGGTGAGACAAAGGACAAGGGGGAACCAATGCAACAGTGATTACACAAGACAGTATGTTGGAAATGATCTGTACAACTTGCAGTGGAGGAGGGAAAGTAGGAGAAAAATGAGAGAAGGGGTAACAAGTTTGACAAGAAATGTGCTTATTACCTTACTTATGTAACTGTAACCCCTCTATACATCACCTTGACAATAATAAAAGAAATCCCAAAAAAGTGAAGCAAGAGAGCACACTGAACTCCCACAACTACTTTCGACTGCCTTAAGGGCCTGTCACTAATGCCACGCCTCTTCAGTACTCCATACCATCCCCCACATCAACAGCCTGGGCCCTAACTTCCAATACAGGAAGCTTTGGGGAACAAACCAAATCCAAATGATGATGATGATGATGATGAAGCAGCTTCACTGGAAAAAAATACATCCTGCAACAGTAATGAAGCAGATGCACCGTGGAGACTTGGAAAGGGTTGTCAAAAAGACCATCTCCTCCACCAATCCTCAACCACAAAAATGAGTCAATACTTCTCTTGTAGTTGCTCAAAATCCTTTGAGGAGACACTTGCAATAAATTCAGGTTGTTATTGTTTGATCGTGTTTTTTTAATTAGAGTTTCAAGTAGAAACTTTAGAATGAGAAAGATTTTCATTTGAGTCTGAAATATACAACCTACTAATTGTACACCTTGTGATCTTAAATTTAAGATGTGCTAAACCTTAGACTTCAGTTTTCTCATCTGTCAAGTAGGAAGTATAATGTCTATAAGCTATGAACATTATAATTTGTTCAAGGTGTTTAGTACTATATATATGAGTATGTATGTACCTATGTGTGTATATGTACATATATATTACACTTAGTATATAAAGTAAGTACTTCTCTGTCTCTCCTGCTGCTTTCTCTTTGACTTGTGTAATAGGATTGTATGAGTTTTTGCTTTGGTTTTGTGCTGGTATTGGGGCTTAAACTCAGGGCCTGGACACTTGCTCAAGGCTAGCATGCTACTATCTGAGGCATAGTTGCACTTCCAGCATTTTGCTGGTTCATTGGAGTTAAGAGTCTCATGTACTTTCCAGCTTGGTCTGGCTTTGAACCAGAATCCTCAGATCTCAGTATCCTGAGTAGCTAGGATTACAGGTTGGAAAGATTACAAGTTGGGAGCCACCACACCCATAATAGTTTTGTGCATAATCCTATGTGCATAATAGTTTTGTGCATAATCCTATATGCATAATAGTTTTGCACATAGGATCTGCATTTGTGGGAGCTGTTTTTCTCCTTAGAAAATGAAGGTCATCCATTCAGAGGTACTCCAGTTTCTAGTGACATGTGTATTAACTGTGTTAAACTTCCCTACTGAATTAGAACTGCTTTATTCCTCATAAGCCCTTTGAGGACTTGACTTCAAAAACAAAGTTCTAGATCTCCTACCTTTCTTAATTATCTCCTATTGGGCCTAGGTACCTCATCTTTCTTGATTTACCTCGGGCTTTTACAGCATCAGCCACTACTGGTACATGATGTTCCTTCATGCTGCCTTTCAGGACCTACTACAGTCAAAAATTGGATATATGAATCTCAACTTCCAGACCACTTTCTCATGTCCCCAGTATGAGCACCGCTGGGAGAGAAGAGCCACCAAACCTACAATAATGAAAGTTTCACAGTCCTGTTTAGGCACCCTGCAGGCTCCATGTCTTCCTCTAAGGCTCCTGAGCATCATCCACTCCCATTTCTCTGTATCATCATGACCCCTTTACTTCATAAGGCCTCTGGAACAGTGCTTTTTCTTCTGAATTTACTAGCTTATCTGTGTCCTAGGTGATTCTAGCAAACACTAGGTTGCTTGTGTACCAATTATCTGTGTGTCTCTGGATGATTTAACTTCCGGATAATTGGTGACTTGTGTTTATCTATGGAACCCCACCAGAGCTCTTCATTCTTCCTCGTGTTTAACTTGGGCCTAAATATCCCAGTGAGCTCCCCATTATATAAGAAAAATACAAAGGCTCTCTAAGAGCCTCTTAATTTTCCCAAGACATATGTTATGGTTGTTCTCCCTTAAGTAGTGCTATAAGCATTATTTAACAGCATACCAGCTGTTGTGAAGAAAAAAAGATATACTCACTATTTAGTGAGCTTATCGGTTCAAATACCAGAAGATGGGGTCCATAGGCATCGTTCCCCATCTCCAGGGTTGTTATTTGATACGCCGGTAATTTCTTTGTAAAGGATGTTTTCACTACATAGAGAAGGGGTTATTTGGATCGTGTGTTTAGTCAACTCAGGAACCATCAGGAAGATACTTGTGAGACCTTTGGAGTGTTGTTTCGATGACTTAAATGGGTAGCAAATTAGCTTCTAGCTGGAAAAGTCTCCTTTGACTCACTTTGATTTTATTTTTTGACTCACATTTATTTTAATCCCTTCAAACAACCATCACAAACCTCTGCATAGTGGGGTCGTTTTCTGGCTGGTCCCAAATAGGTGTCACCTTGCTAAAACAGGTGAGAAACAAGCTCTGTTTCAGAGCATGAACTATAACCTTCAAGGTCTTTTTTTCCTTCAGAAAAGAGTGAGCTTCCAATGTGCAAAAGGCACCAATAGAATCTGGGTCACAGTGACAAACACAGTAAACACAGTCTCTGTTCTCATGGCGATTACAATCCAGGGAAGTGGAGACATCTACATGTGTGCCACGATTATGTGTTTATACAAGCTTTGCAGGTATATCGACATGACAGGGTTTTATAAAAGTCAGTCTGGGAGCAAAGGTAATCAGAGATTTATATTAGATGATCCAATTAAGCAATGGTGTGAAAGGTGAATAGGGTTCAGAGAAAAATAAGAGAGTAACAGCATATGGAGGCCCATATGGAGCATAGCATAATGAAATGAACAGAATCTAAACAAGACTGGCCAAACATGGAAAGACCCAAACAAGGAGACAATCAGGAAGTATCTTATGATTCTAAACAATTTTTATTTCATCCCAAGATCACTAGCAAATCCCAGAGGGGGTATTAAACATTAGCTTTGGAATTCAGCAACAATGAAAAGTAAATCAAGACTCCAATGTTTAAAGCATACTCAACTTTGCCTGATCATGACTACATGGTTCTTTGAATATCTTTTCCATTTACAGGTGTCCTTTTCAAGGGAACCCCCCCCACTAAGCCGGGCATGTGATACCTTTACCCTTTCAACCTCCATCTGGAATCTTAGCACTTGACTGCCCGTGACAGGAAGGAAAGTGGGAATGGATCTGGTTCTGTTTAGGCTTAGAAACAATATAGCTGTTCTTGTGTGCTACATGTCTGCCCTCTTGTGTTTCCTTCAAGAAATCCCTGACTTTACTAGCCGAAGTTCAATAGTAGAGTTTGAACTAGGACAAAAAGAATAAGTGGGTCTGTATGAAAGTCAAAGTCACAATATGGAGGAGAATAGTTCTCTCTTCCTTATAATTTCTCCCCAGGTTCCTCAGAGCTGATGTTCAAATTTGGGTTCAGTATAGGCCAACATGGATAGCTATAGAGAAGTGAAAAGGAATTCAAGCATCTGTTTGAAGTTAGCAATCAGAGCATTGACCAAACCCACAAAGATTCCTACAGTCAGCATCATGAGGCCCACTTCAGCTGGGAGACACTCAAAACTAGGTAGGAAATTTATTGTTGATTGGGGATTCGCTGCTTTCTCAGATCCATCCTGAAGGGTACTTCCTGCCACCCAGTCCTTGCTTTTAGTACAGCCTACTGTAGCCTGCTTCTTTTTCCTCCTCCCACCAGCCAGCAACTACTACTCCCCTCCCAGTTCAACCTAACTACTTTCCTTTTTTCTTTTTTCATTCTTACTGATTTCTTTATGGCAATAAAATTGAGTAAAGGGAAATCTACGAAGAAATTGTGTGCTATAATATTATTATCTCAAGAAGAACCTCCAAAGAGTCAGCTGCATTACATGGTAGAATGAGTTCCTGAGAGAAATAAGAAGAGGACAATTGCTCAAGTTTTTAAAAATCAACTCAAAAAAAAAAGTCACCAAGGAAGAGCTGGAAGGAAAGCTCCAGACTCAAGCATATTGGGATTTTAAAAAAAAGGATTCTAATATGACTTTTCTTTCCTTGTCTTGCATTTTCTTTAGGCTGAATTTTTGAACTTGTGCTGAAATCAGCTATATCCATAGACAGCAGAGTCGCTGCTTTCCTGTGGCCAAATTTGTCAGGAAGTAGCACAAATGCAAGGGGAAGGATATTAAAGTATTGCTCCTTCAAATATGAGAAGCAATCTATTCCCAGGAGAGAACCCCAGTGTTAGCGCCCAGCTTTTATTCTAGACTGCTCTTCCCTCTGGAAATGGCAAGGAAACATTTCAAAGTAAAAAATTTCCTTCTTATACTTAGGATTTTTATCCAAAACTAGTAAATTTTTATTGCATAAACAGTACCTGTTTATGGTATTGCCATTTCTTAAAGGGCCATTTTTTAATTTTTCTAGGCACAGCCTTGCAAATCACTATAGAATTCTTATCAGATTTAAAATATGGGAAACCTAAGCATTACTACATGCGGACAAATCAATGTCCTTGTTGCCTAGTTCTCTAGGGTCTAAGAAAAGCCTTATGGTGTTCTATATTGACATCATCAGGTGAAAGTATATTTTGACTTTACCCAAAATATCAATGAAAAGAAAATCTACAATGATTTTATAACCCAATAGTATCTCATACATCTAGCATTTGTGCTTTACGAGGTCTTTCACAAGAATCCACTCTTTTGACCTTCAGTTTGGTCATTATTAAGCCCATTTTACAAATGAAGGTCTAAAGTTTAAAGGTGGAAGAATAATTTTCTCAATGGCACAGAACTGGTGTAAACTCAATCTCAGATCGGTCTCCAAAATTGTGGATTCTTCTCATTCTACCACCTTTCCCTTCTGCTTTCTGGAGGCTCACAGAAGAAACATGTAGATAATGATTTTTATACACCCTGATGGTGAGCTTTGTATATATACATATATGTATATATAAATACACATACATGCCAGGTCAAAAATTACACACTCAACTGGGCGCCAGTGGGTCACACCTGTAATCCTAGCTACTCAGGAGGCTGAGATCTGAGGACTGCAGTTCAAAGCCAGCCCAGGCAGGAAGGTCTGTGAGACTCTTATCTCCAATTAACCACCAGAAAACTAAAAGTGGTGCTGTAGCTCAAGTGGAACAGCACTCACCTTGTGCTGAAGAGCTCAGGGACAGGACCCAGTCCCAGAGTTCAAGCCCCACAACGGACCAAAAAAAAAAAAAAAAGAATTACACACTCAAATGCAAACAATGTAGTGATAGAAATAGCATTCAACCAGAGGTCCAGCTGGAACAGCTGCCTGTCTGCTTTCAAACATATTTTTTTTTACTCAGAGGGATACAATCACACAAATTAATTTGGATTTGTATCTCATTGAAGCAAGTAAGCTGCCGTCTGATCATTGAGAAATGGGTACATTCGTACTGCTCTCTAAATAGAATTCTCTCCTCTCACCCCCTTATCTCCACCACACTGAGGGAGTGCCCTTCTGTCTATCTGTGGTGTCTAGCCAGACAGAGCAAATGAACACCAGCCAGCTGTGTGTGACACTTTGGGGCCCTCACTCCTAACCAATAGAATATGGCGTATCATTCCATGACTGGGTTATGTCATAGTAGATGTCATCCTCACAGCACATCACCACATGGCAAGAAACTGCAAGTGGCCTCTTGGAATGATGAGTAGCCTTCGGGAACCGCAGGAAGTCTCTAGCAACTGAAAGCAACCTCCAATCTAGAGCAAACAGAAGCTGTGGCCCTCAGTCCAAAAGCACAGGGAAATGGCCTATGAATCCAGCAATAGAAAACTAAGACATCATAAAAAGGTACATTCACCTAAAAATTAAATAATGGCTCATTTTTAAAACAGTATACCACAATGTTTTCATTATTTTTCTAAACAACTAAATGACCTTGAGTGAGTGGCTTTGCCCCTCTACATCTTGGTTACTGTACCTTTAAGATACTTAACCCCACTTAATAGACATCTCCAGAGACAATTAGATCATAAGGACTCTGACTAAGTGAATAGATTTGTCTCTCAATCGATTCTTCAGATGATGGCTCCATTGGAAGATGATTAAAGATAAGAGGTAGCATTTAGTTGGAAAAATAAGTCACTGGATACACATTCTTGGCTGTATTTTGCCTTCATCCCTTCCTCTATCTCTGTTCTCTGCTTCTTGGATACCATGATGAGAAAAGTTTTGCTCCACAATACCTCCTACCATGAGGGGCTCACGCCTCTGAAATCTTCTCTTCCTTAAGTAGCTGTGTCCAGTATTTTGGTCACAGCAATGAGAAAAGTAACACATCCTCAAAGCGGGGGGAAAAAATTCACATCCAGGATATGAAAATACTAGAAAGCATTAACAATATACCCACCCCACCTCATATAAAATGCTAATTGCATTTTTAATTCCTTCCTTCCCTTTTTTTTGGCCATACTATATAGGCTAGAAAAAATTTCCAGGTCTTCCTACATGCACATAAGAACAGAGGAGAAATATCTCATCAGTGGGTTCACCTTGGTATGTTTCCAATACAGGTAAGGTACAATCCAGACTTCTGATCAATATTGATAAGTACTGTACTTTCATTTAGACATATTGTTTTATCAATTTTCATTAACTTTAAGTACTTTCATTTAGCCATTATTACTTTGCCAATTTTTATTATCTTTATGACAAGAATCTCTATCTCCTACCTATTGCCAGGCAATTCTCTACTCCATGTCAGCATCCTAATTAGGTTACATTTGGTCACATACTGATTTCCATCCCTGTTTAACACAGAGATTGCAAAAGAAACTTAAGATACTCTGGCTGCTGCATTTCAGAGTATCTAGTATTGCATGAGGCAAATCGTATCATCTGCAACCGTGGTGCTACAAGTGACGGGAACTTCCCTATTCCAGACTACCCTGATGTGATTATGGTGGATGTGATTACACTTTTCTCACAGTCTTTCTTGTGAGACTCTCTTTTTCTAGGCAATCAGTGGTCATAGGGCCAGAGGACCAGGACTTACTATAAGATCTTCTCCAGATTCTTACCTCATCTTTCATTTGAATTTCCCTGAGCAAAGGATATAAGAGCTCTAGACATATCCACAAAGTTATCATTTCCTATCTTTCTAATAGACATCAGAAAAGAAAATCTATCCCACAGCTAAAATTAGCCAATATTTGATTTATATAGAGAACAGAGTAAGGATAAGACAAAACCTAGAATGGGAATAATTAGAGATAGGAGATTACTAGGAGTCAGGCACAGGTGCAGTGTCAGAGTGTAAGAATTTATTTGGGGAAGTGGTGCTGTGGCTCAGAGCACTAGCCATGAGCAAAAAGAGTCTCAGGGACAGCAACCAGGCCCTGAGTTCAAGCCCCAGGACCGGCAAAAAAAGAATTTATTTGGCTAGAGCATTGAAAAGAGAACTAAGGGCCACTAAACTCAACCTCATAGGCATTATTGAAAGATCTTTAAGACTAATCATAGCCAGAGATTTCTGAGTCCATGAGTGAAATCAACATGAGCCTTGGGGCATCCTTGCTTGCTAGAAAATGAAGTCAGGGATCTGGAGGTTAAGTCACATTCTCATTTTTCTTGGTACTTTATGTTTCTTTCATATGCTTTACTACTTGAGAGTTAGATCAGTTTATGAAGCTAGGAGTTCATGTCCTGTATTTTCATAAAGATGGAAATACATTTTACAGGTTGGCTGGCCACAAAAATATTATATTTCAAAAGAAATTGAAATGACATGAATCCTAGGGATAGAATTCATCACAGGCAGGGATGTCTATAGGCAAAGGTAAAGTCTGTGACCCATGCCTCCACTCCCAGAAAGAAGACTAGTTTATCCGCTGATGATTTGTGTAGACAGAGTTGTCACTTCTTAAAGTTGTGACTGCCCGGTTCAAACCCAGTCGGTTCTCCACATGAATTCACAGTCAAATCACCCAGGTAGAGTTTGGGAAGTCTGTCATAATAATTTTTAACGACTCTATGTGGTTATACTGTAAAGCCAGAATGCACAACCACTGGTTGAGCTTGTCAGCATATCCTAGCCTTGTGGCTGTAGCGTTGCTTTGAAAATAGGAACCTGGCATGATCAGATTGAAACTATGACTTTAAAACTTTGTCCATTTGGAAGAGGAGATAGAGGAGACAAAGCTCTCTCTCTCTCTCTGGCTGGAGATGGCATTAAAATCATATAAAACTGGAGACCCCGTGACTGAGAGAAGCTTTAGCCAACATATGGAGAAGTAGGTACCGAAAAGGGAGATGGAAAGGTAGGCCCTGATGACATTGTTCTAAGCTATACCAAAGCCAACACCAAGTCTAGAGTTGGAGTTCTATGAACCAGTACATTCTGTGGAGAGAGTGAAGGGGGGGTGGGATGGTTGAGGTGTCTTGTTTTCTGTTACTTAACGAATTGTCCTAATACACTGCCAATAGTAAATTCAAGTCAAATGTCTAGTTTCCCAGGTGGATCTCTATAGCTATGATAATCAGAGTTATATATGTTTGAGGGAGGGGCTATCAGAAAACCCACTGAGTTTCTGGTCCAAACCCCTTAGTTTACTGATATATTAAGGTCTACAGTGGTTTGGAAAAGGGTCCATGAGTAGGTGAGATGCTGTATGACAAAAATCACATTCCCTGACTTGATATCCAAGTGATTTATTCACTACCCTATAGTTTTTCAATGTTATATTGAATATCTTTATTGAGCAATAATTTTCTAAATCCAAGTCTGTGCTCAGCTGTTTGGATTCTTTCTTCTAAATGATTAGTCAGCTCTTAAATTATCCATTTACCTAACGACATTGCTTCCTGTGTAGAAGAAACTGTAAGATGGAAGTGAAAGATGCCATTCCTATTCTTAAGAGTTTACATTCAGTATCATAAGTGCTATCTACCAAGTCTATTGGCAGTAGAAATAGACTATGTAATTGGCAATAGTGTTCTTCAGCACAGTTTAAGACAAGAAAAAAATGAACAAGATAGATAGTCTTGTATCCCCATATTTAAATCCTACCTCTACTGCCTAATACCATTTACTAACTTTTTACCTTTAGTGATTTTGATTTCTCCATTTCTTCACCTTAAGTTTTACTTAGTGTGCACCTTTATATGATGAAGTCTCTGTTAAATGCCTTATGTTTGAGTATTTAAACTATGTCTTCTGTTATTCAGTGAAATAGTATTATCTTCATTATGTATACAACAAGCTATATGATGCACGGTTGAAATATGTAGCACACACTTGAATATATCAAAAGGCACAAAGCACTGAGTGGTAAATGATGGATGTATTGCCTTCAGAGTTTGCAAATTGCCAGCCTGTGGGCTGAATCCAGTTGGCAAGCATGTTTTAGATGATCCATATAGTGTTTTTGAAGACATTCAAATTATTTTCCAACATCCAAAAGTGATGACATTTTACATAAAAATCTACATTTTACTCTCTTCCTGACCAATCAGAAGATCTGGCAGTTCTAAGTCTAACATTTCAACATGGCAGCCTTGGTTGGACCTGAGTAGTGTTCCCAAAGACACACTGTCCCCTGGATCACAGGCCTATCTAGTCTGGATTTTTTTCCAGCTCTTGTCAGTTTCAGATTTTTGGAACTCAAATCAACACTTAACAAAGATATTCTTAGAAATTCTACTTTCACTCCATGCAACACATCTCTCTCTCCCTCTCTCTCTCTCTCTCTCTCTCACACACACACACACACACACACACACATACACACACGTGTCTTCTGAGTCATGTGTATTGGAAAAGACTTTGTAATAAATCCTCAGCCATCTAGAACATCAAAATTCACTTATGGTTCTAAAAGCACTACAAGGAACAGTTCTGTTCAGACTGTTTAAGGTTGGTGTTTCTCTACTATACATGAATATACAAAATTTTCTCACAAAGAAAACCTGGCAACACTGTTCACACTAGTGGGTATTTTTTGGTAAAGTATCTGGAAATTGTGGAACTAGATTTTAAAGAATCCATGTGTCCATAATAAGAAAAGGTATTAAGTATATATACATAAGAAAAGATATTCAATATATGTACATATATAAATATATAACGTGTATATAGTCTGAACACATTCTTTAAACGTGGGCTTCAAAGTAAAGTTAATGCAAAAATCTGAGAGCAAGGAGTAGGGAAATGGTAAATATAACAGATTTGTAACCAAAAAAATATATTTTGATCTCTTGCACAAAATGTTTTTAACCTTTTTTTTCAAAAATAAAAGCTTTATACAATTTAGCTAAGAAAATTCTTCCTACCATTTCTTGAAAAGAAACAGATAATAATGATACCCAGAAATGAGTTGCTGCCAACATTGGAATATCATCTTCTCAGCTTTAATCTCTTGTTTGTTTGGTGTGTCTTTGCTCTTTCTCCATATGCTACATGATGACAAGTGAAAAAACAAGATTTTCCTGTTTGTAATAAACAGAGGAAAGAATCTGAAGACTGATGGTCTACTTTGGCAAACTCCATTCACATAGATCAGTAAGCTTTGAGTCACATGGGCCAGGATCTGCCATTTGTTTCCAGGCTGATGTTACTGAATGAGGTTCGACTATGCCATGGATGTGTCCAGGAGAGTCATCACGTGTTCATAAGAGACAATAATTTATTGCTGTACTAATTGGACAAGGCTGTTTTTCCTTTTTATGAAGTTGGATTTTTTGGTTGTCAGTACTTAATGAGCAGATATTAGTTAGGGAAAATTGGAAAAGAAAAGCAATTTGAACAATCAGAGGTAAGAAGGTCTAATAGTTTGATAGATTTTCTACAAATGCTTTCTCACAAAACATGAAACATATGTAGATGCAGATGTAGATATATACATATGTAAATATATTTTAAATTTGACCAAAAAATCTTTTTGTGTTACTTCAAGCTATTTTTTAATTTAAATTTTTAGTCGAGGTGCTGTATAGAGGGGTTATAGGGACATATGTAAGGTAATGAGTACATTTCTTGTTGAACATTGTTACCCCCTCCTTCAGTTTTCTCCCACTTTCCCTTCCCCCAAAAAATTCTTTTTAACAAGAATTTTAACGCTATCACGAAAAGGGTTAATACACAGCTAGGACAAGCAAAAGAAGGTCAAAGGCTATGTACATATAACCATATAAGATAATGTTAGGCAAAATGAACCCCAAGACAGAGACACAAGTGGTTTTTTTCTTCCTTGTTATTTTTTTTCTAGAAAACATATTCTTTAAAGAATTCTTCAAGCTACCCAAACAGCAAAGGAATAGATGCATTGATTTGTTATGTTCATGTGATGAATGTTATCAACAGTGAAATGAAATGCCTGAAAACACATAATATATGGATACATTCCACAAAATAGAAAATGGTTTAATTTTATTTTATTGTAAAGGTGCTGTACAGAGCGGCTACAGTTACATGAGTAAGATAATGAGAACATTTCTTGTTGAGCATTGTTACCCTTTCCCTTGTTGTTCTACCACTATCCCTTCCCTCCCCCACCTCCCCACGCCTCCTCTGCCCCCGAAGTTGTAAAGTTCATTTCCAACATACTGTCTGTGGGTATCATTGTAGCTATGGGTCATCCTGTGTCCTTGTTTCAGTGTTTTATTATTCCCCTTCCCCTTCCCCAAATTAGACAAATGTATGTACAAGATAGAAGTGTTAAATGTAGAAGCCAAACACAGAAGAGCACAAACTCCGTTTCCCTTAAAGTATAGGAAGAGATATTGTGATCCTGAGTGCTGGTATAAATCAGGACAGTGGTTTCTCCATAAAAGAAGGGGGATGATGCAGCAGAAGGACTCCCTGGGGTACTGACATGTGATCCAGTGCACAGGGATGCTCTGGCCTAACACTACACATATACCATCAATGTGTGCTTTACTAGCTATTCGTGTACAGAACATTTTAATTTTAAGAAAGTGGCACTGTGGCTCAAGTGGTAGAGCGCTAGCCTTGAGCAAAAGAGCTCAGAGACAGCGCCCAGGCCCAGAGTTCAAGACCCACAGCCAACAAAAAAATTAATTTTAAAAGTTTAAAGTTTCATAAAACTCTCAGAATGGATATGGAGCACCTGTCTGCAGCTAGAACGGCCACTTTTTTTCTTTTTTCTTTTTTGTTGGTAAAGGCGCTGGAGGTTGATCCAGGTCCTTGTGCTTGCTGGGCAGGTACTCTACCACTTGAGTCATTGCCCCAGCATTTTTTGGCATTGATTCTTTTCAGGGTAGGGTCGTGCTTTTTTCCCAAAGCCCATCAAGACTGTAATCCTCCTACGTATGCTGCCTTGCGTTTGCTGGGGATGACCGGTATGCACCACCACTTCCAGCAGTTAGCTGTGATGGAGTCTCACAAACTTTTATACCTGAGTTGGCCTGGACCTCATTCTCCCCATCTCCAGCTCCCAAGAGCTGGGATTACAGGCTTGAGCCATCACGTCTAGCTGTCATTTATTTCTGCTCCTCATTAGAACAAGAATTAGACTATTTCATGGACCTTAATTTCTCTTCATCTTTCTTTGCTCTCAGCCACCACTACCATCACTGTCATTTGATACAGAATGTATTTTACTTAGTCCATAAACTTGACTTCACTTATGTTAAGTGAAGTCAGACCTGGAGAGACAAAGGATGCATGTTTTCTCTCATATTGAAAGTTAGATCTAAATTATAAATACATACATATATATATATATAGGGTCATATGCATATGACATATTAACTAAAGTATAATATGTGCAGGAAGGATTCCAGTGGTGTAACTCCTTCGAACAAGTAACCTGCAGTTTGACAAAAGGAATACCAGGAAGCTGGGACTCGTGTGTTAGGGGGCAAATTCAAGGGAGGAATAGATGAATGGAGAGAGAAAGAGTGAGCAAATGCAATGTATATATGTGAAAATTAAACTAGGAAAATTGAGGGGATGGGTGGGGTTGGAAGATATTGGGAAGAATTATGAAAGTGGTGATATTGATCAAGATGTCTTGAACTCATAAACTGACATGGAGAATTGAAATCCCTTTGTACAATTATGTAGAGATAACAAAAAATTTAAATCAATTGTAATTGGCAAATTTTAATCTATTTTAATAGAGATTTTTGAATAACTGTACTATGGAAAGTGATCTATATGCTGACCATAATTTTCCTTTATCATAAATCTTTTACCATATAATGAGAGTCTCATTGCACAACCCAAGCTGGTATCCAATTCAAATCTCCTACCTCAGCCTCCAGTGTCCTGTGATTATAGATGTGAGCTGTCATGCTCAATTTAAAAAATCAGCTGTTTGGAGGAAAAGGACTCCCATGCTAAGACTGAACCCAGGGCTTCAAGTGTGCTAGGCAAGTACTCTACCACTGAGCTACATTCCCAACCTTGTTAATTGCTAAATTTTATTTTTGTATATTTTTGTAATCTATAAGTAGTTGTACAAAGGAGTTGCCATTTAACAAATCAGTCTATGAAGACAGTATATCTTGATAAATGTCAACCTTTTTAACATTTTCATTCATCTCTCTCCTACCCACCCCTTCCTTCACTCTTTCTTAATTTTGTAGGGTATATATCGGATTTTTTTTTACTGCATTCTCCTTCTCTTCTCCTCTCCATTTGTCTACCCTTCTTACCTACAAATACAATTAAATTCTCTACCCACAAAAGTAATACTGTATTTATCTGGAAGCTGTAACTTTTCTCTCTCTCAATTTTTAGCAAAAGAATTCTACAAGATGTAAGAGCCAGAGATAGTACTTTGGATCTCTTGTTTTGCTTGTTTTCAATGGCAAAAAAAATCTTCAAACATAAAAGCCATTCTTTTTATCAAGGAACAGTAAAAAGCAATGAATCAGCAATAATTTCAAATATAGATTAGTGCTACATTTGATTCAAGCTGACATTGGGACCTGTTTCAGTCCAGTTTAACTCTAGGATGTATTTTCAAATACATTTTGCTTCTAGCTATAACAGAATAGCTACAGTTTATCCTCTTCCTCTTTTTCCATAGCCAACTTGGCCTACTAGATAGTGCTAGAACATTCCATCCAAAATTGCAGAGTGCACATTATTTTCAATAACAAGCATAATGTTCACCAGATCCTAAGCTATAAAACAAGTATCAATGTTTTAAAAGACCAAAGTCAAAGAAAGCATATTATAACTACAATAAAATTAAATTAGATATTAACAACAAAAGCCATGAACATTTCCCAATCTTTAAAATTAAATGGCATTGCTGTATAATCTATTTGCTAAAAAAAGAAATCGCTAACATAATAAAAATAAAACCCATTGAATTGAGTGAAAAATAAAAAGATGAGCTTATCTTTGAGTGTGGTAGCTCATCCTTATATCCTAGATACTTAGCAGACAGGATCAAGATCTCAGTTCAAGGCCACCCCAAGAAGAAAGCTAGTGAAATCCCAGCAAAACAAGCAAGCCAGATACAGTGACACATGTCCATGATTCCACCGTCACAGGAGGCCACAGGTAGGAAGATCTTAGTCTGAGACTGGCCCAGCAACATGGGTTTATTTAGGCTTTCCCTCATGTCACACCAAACCTAGAGGACTTCTTTCCTGTCTGCAACCAGGTACCCAGTAGAAATGTCAGAGCCACACTGAGTGTATAACCTCCCTGTTGGTAATCAAAGGGGACTCCAGAAAGGAAAGAGTCTCTGCCAGGCTATCCTGCATCTATGAGATGAACTAGAACTCGGTTCTACTTTCTCCCCCTCCAGAGCCTTTCCTCTCACCCTAGAAGGCAAGGGCCACACCATCCAATCCTATGCAGAATATGCTGACCACATTTTCTCCAGCCAGGCCCCTGGAGAGTAGAAACATATCTGCTTCCTGCTCTTTAGAAGAAATTAACTCCTGGGATAATGAGGTCTAGTGTTAGGCCTTATTTCTCCCCTACATTTGCCTCATCCTCCTGTCAAATGTTTCCCAAATATAAAGCCAGTTGGGTTTTAAGAGCGGTCATTCTTGGATTTAGTTCTTCATCCATTCACTCTTATTATGCACGTGCTGATGGGAATACTGAACTGTAATTTTGAGATCTGGATTACAGACACCAACTGCATTTATGAAAAGTGATGCGATTCCTTCTCCATATTCCATCTACCAATGGATTACCCAAAAAAAAGTTTGTCATGTGTCCAGTTTATTATAAGATACTTTGATAGTCATCATTCCACTAGCTCTTTGCCACAATTCTGCGATTTTTCTTCTTGTAGTAAAGAACACATTTATTCTAATAGTGTACAGTATCTTTACTGGGATAGACAGTTGAATTTTGTGTTTTTATGACACTTATAGCCTAATAGAAAGGAAGGCAATGAGTACACAAATGATAAATGCCAAGTGGCAAGTTAGCCCTATCATATATATATATATATATATATATATATATATAAACATTAACAATCATTTATGGTTATTCTTAGATTTACTGTGACAATTTCATCATCTGCTTTATATAGAGAGACAGCAGGGGAAGATCTAATAAAATGCTCTACCAGAAACTTGAAAGAAGACAATATACCAAGTGAATCTTTGAGAAAATACAGAATGGCAATTTCCACAAAGAAGAATATAATATGCAAATTCTGGCATGGTGAGTGGCAACGCATTGTGTTTGTGGAACTTCATAGTGGAGACTTTGTGTGCTATAACAGGTCCAAGATCCTCTAGCTATTTAGCAGCAGTTGGCTGAACCAAGGATGGCTCCCTCCACAATCTTTCTCTCCAACTGGAAGTGGTCAAGCTCACACTGAGTGAGCTGCCTGACCAAATTGCCCTCCAAATGGGTGCTTACAGCAAATCATCCCTGTTATTCTTGATTTCACACTAAATCTCTTTGGACAAGCCATTCTTATACAATGGCAAATTGTGATCGTTATGATCATCATCATAATATCCCAAGAATAATCAAATGCTATTGAAACAAAAATACACCAATTTAGGCTAGGCTTCAGCTGCTGGAATGTGCATTTGAGTTTATGCACATTTGTGATTTGTGACAAAGTTTATGCTCTTTATGATTCTCTGAAAGCTATGATAGACTGCCCTCTACAATCTAGTTTTGGTTAGTGATGTATCTCCCCTTTTCTCTCTCCTCAGTTTTGGAAAGGAATGAATCAACCTACTGAATCTATGCCTATCAAGCTAGGACTAAAGTCATGATGGATGGTCAATAAGCAATTCCATTGGATCTTACTTTGCTTCTTGGCTAGAGACACAATCTCTAGATTTCCCTGAGTAATTTAGGGAGATAGTCTGGAGTCATGAATTTTCCCTCCCTATTTCAATGTAAGCTGATGAATCCTCCTGGTGTGCTAAGATATGTTAACAAAGTCAATGAAATTCAGATAACTAAGGCCAGATCACCGACTGCAGGATCAAGATACACTAAGTGTGTAAAGGAAAATCTAAAATCTGACCAACCCAAAGGAAACAAATGTAGAAATGAAAGGGAAGATGGATTCTGCATAAGGACTTTAAGCAGCTATTACCAGTTATTAAATAATATATCAAAAACATCTCAGTTCACTGAGAAGAATGCAGGGGAGGAGAAAAGAAACAAAGAACAAATGAAGGGACATGGGTGAACAAATGCAGCAGCAGTACTCAGTAGAAACTACGTTGAACATGAACTATACAACTTGTGAGTAGAGATGGGATGGAAAAACTGGGAGAGAAGGAAGGAAGGGGTGACATTGTCTAAAAAGAAATGTACTCATTACTGACAATAACCCCTCTGTACATCACATTTATAATAACAAAAATAATAAAGAAAGAAAGAACAGATTGCCTAAACAGAAGTCAAATATCAAGAGGTAGGCTTAAACCCAATTAAAAGGTAAAAGGTAGAAGATGTCTGATTAGAGAAAAACTTACTTGTAAAGAAAATATAAAGTACCTGGTTAATGAATTCATCATTTGGAAAGTTATGAATTGGGAGATAGACTGAAAAGTCGAACTGGAGCCAAATTCTATTGGGTTACAGGGGTTGAATCCTATCTTTATGATAGACATTTGCATCTTCTGTTCACAAAATAAACAGTCCAGCCTGTGAAAATGAATGCACTCTGGGAGAGCAGACTTACTTTCCAGACTGTTTCATGCCATAAGAAAAGCAAATCTTTCTCCTATCTCCTAATTTTTTTTCCTTCCTCGTGAGTAACAGGATAACTATGATATATTGGCTGCTCGGGTTTCCACTGCATAAATAAGCTAGCTGGCAAACAAAACATTAACCTTTAAGTTATGTTCTGCCAATCTTTCTTTGGTAAGTGATAATGTACTTGGAAAATGAAGACAGTCATTTAGGTATAATCTTCTGTTGTCATTAAATCAATAAAGAAATTAAAGATAACATTACTTACCACTACTGTCCTCGGAAGGGCGCTCCCTTTTTATTACTGTTGTTATGATTATTGTTTTTCATTTTTTAGTAGCCACAGAGTATGAAGGTTCCTGGAGTTAAAGGCAGAGCAAGGTATAGAAAAGATATTGCTTTTGCCTGAGTTTCATGGAGCTGATATCAATCTTTTATTTCATAAACTGCAGGCTGGTTATTGCTTTAAACACAAGCTTTGGTGTATTAAATGTGGCCCTGACAGGAATACAAATAAGAGCATTTCCAGTGACACTAACCATTGAAACTGGAAAAGCGCCTGTCTTCCCTCCCCTACCCGGGGAGGGCAATACAAGAAAGGTCACAAACTAACCAGACTTGGAGACACATCTGAGCTCAGCTGACTCAAAGAATGGCTCCAAGAAATAGTTTCTGCTATCCTCTGTCTCCCATAAGAAGAAGAAAGGACAAAGGAGTTGATTGAGCCTCAAGCTGCAGTCTGGCAGTGGTGAAGCTGAATAGATTCAGACCTCAAAGTCGGATCTCTGATGTGTGAGAAGACAGCATTTTGCAATAGTTCATCTCTGAAAGTTACATCTGCCTTAAAATTGGAAGGCCTGAGTACATCCTTACCAGGAGCAATCACCAGTAATTGAGAAATGATTTACAAAGTACCAATTGTCTTGATGCTAATTACAACCTAGAGAGAAAGGGGGCAAACAGTCTACCAAACTCAGGCTCATCTAAACTGAAGGATACAATTACCTAGCCAAATAATAGATCTTGTCATAGACATCAGGTCTTTAGTCTTCTAATCCCGTGTCCTTTATCCCATCCCACAGTGCCTTTCTGAAGATGAGAACTATTTAAAGAACACAGTTCAGAAAAGGGGGAAACAATGTTTTTGCATATTTGATGAGGATCAGATTTGGGAACTAACTACAAACATGGAATGGGCTTGTCCTTAAGTCCAGGATGGAGTTTGCCTATGCAACCAGGTATAGTCTGTGCCAAAAATAATAAAAAGCAAGAGTCAAGAAGAAAAGGTCAGTTAAGTTGATGTTAGGGAAATGAATCCTAAGATATGTATTCAAATGTTTTTTTTCTTTCATGCTATTGATTATTTATAAGATTATTTCTTTGTTTCTTTGTATGTCCCTCCCCCATGGTATAACCTTTGCTTTCACTGTATTTGATGTTGGTATAATTTGTGGAAGGGAAGGGAAAAAACAAATCGTTTAAATAGGGATACAGGTGGACCTTGCAACAACGAGATGTACAAGTCATTATGATGAAAACGAACTTTACAACTTTGGTGGGGGTGGGGAGAGGATGAGAAGGGATGGGAAGGGGAAACAAAGGAGGAGGCTACAATGCTTGATAAGAAATGTACGCATTATCCTGCCCATGTAATTGTAACCCCTCTGTACAGTGTGTTCACAAAATAAATAAATAAATAAAAGAAATGTACTCATTATCTTGCCCATGTAATTGGAACCCCTCTGCACAGTATTTTCACAATAAAAAGGCAGTATTTTCACAATAAAAAAAATAAATTTTTTTTAAAAAAAGAAAGAAAAAGAAAAAAAATAGCAATGCTGGGTGCCGGTGGCTCACCCCTGTAATCCTAGCTACTCAGGAGGCTGAGATCTGAGGATCGCGGTTCAAAGCCAGTTTGGGCAGGAAAGTCTGTGAGACTCTTATCTCCAATAAACCACTAGAAAACCAGAAGTGGCGCTGTGGCTCAAGCAGTTGTGCTCGCCTTGAGCTGAAGAGCACAGGGACAGCACCCAAGTCCAGAGTTCAAGCCCTATGACTGACAAAAAAAAAAAAAAAGTCCTGGAATAAATTACTTGTACTTGGAGCCGGGCGCTGGTGGCTCACGCCTGTAATCCTAGCTACTCAGGAGGCTGAGATCTGAGGATCGCGGTTCAAAGCCAGCCCGGGCAGGAGAGACCGTGAGACTCCTATCTCCAATAAACCACCAGAAAACCGGAAGTGGCACTGTAGCTCAAGTGGTAGAGCGCTCGCCTTGAGCTGAAGAGCTGAGGGACAGCGCCCAGGCCCAGAGTTCAAGCCCCACGACCGACAAAAAAAAAAAAAAAATTACTTGTACTTGAATGCCTTTAGTGTCCAGGATCACAAGAATTTATGCTGTTTTTCCTGAAAAAAGAAATCAAACAGAAGTTAGGAAGTGGAAAATCCTCCCATGCTCCTGGATTGGAAGGATCAACATCATGAAAATGGCAATACTTCCAAAGGAAATCTACAAATTCAATGTGATACCTATCAATATTCCAGCCACATTCTTCAAGGAAATAGAGACCCAGAAACACAACAAATCAAAGAAAGATTGGACAAATGGAATTGCATGAAATTTCAGAGCTTCTGCCTGGCAAAGGACATAGCTAGCAAGATCAATAGAAAGCCCACAGATTGGGAGAAGATCTTCACTAGCCATACAATGGACAAGGGTCCATATCTAAAATATACCTGGAACTCAAAAAATTAAATCCCCCAACAACAAATCCTCAAAGAAACAACTGCCCAATAAATAAGTGGGCTAAAGACTTAAAGAGAAACTTCTCTGAAGAGGAAAGAAGGATGGCCAATAGACACATGAAGAAATGCTCAACATCCCTAGCCATAAAATAAATGCAAATCAAAACAACATTGAGATTCCACCTCACCCCAATTAGAATGGCTATAATCAAGAATTCTAATAACAACAGATGCTGGAGGGGATGTGGACAGAAGGAAACCCTACTGCATTGTTGATGGGAGTGTAAACTTGTTCAACCACTTTGGAAAGCAGTATGGAGGTTCCTCAAAAGAGTCCACATAGAGCTCCCCTATGACTCAGCAATCCCACTTTTGGGCATTTACCCAAATGATTACAAACAAGACCATACTAAAGCTACCAGCACAACTATGTTTATTGCAGCATTATTTACCATAGCTAAGATATGGAACCAACCCTGTGCCCCTCAGTAGATGAATGGATCAAGAAAATGTGGTATATATACACAATGGAATTCTATGCCTCCATCAGAAAGAATGACATTGCCCCATTTGTTAGGAAATGGAAAGACCTGGAAAAAATTATATTAAGTGAAGAAAGCCAGGCCCAAAGAAACATAGGTCCCATGGTTTCCCTTATTTGCAGTAAGTAATATATGTCTGAGACAAGCAGAAAAGGTCAAAAGCTATGTATATATGACCATATAAGATAATGTTAAGCAAAATGAACCCTAAGATAGGGACATAAGTGGTTTTTTTTCTTGCTTGCTATTGATTCTAACGTATTTATAATGTACCATGTTATTTTTCTGTTTCTTTGTATGTTCCTTCCCCATGGTGTAACCCCTGTTGTCACTGTATTTTATTCCAGTGCACTGCATCTTGTATATACACTTCTCTAATTGGGGGAGGGGAAGGGAAGGTTGACCCATTGTAACAATGAGATGTACAAGACACTATGTTGAAAACGAACTTTACAACTTTGGGGGGGGTGCGTTGTGGAGGTGGGGAGGGAAGGGATGGTAGGGGGAAAACAAAGGAGGAGACAACAATGCTCAATAGGAAATGTACTCATTACCTTGCTCATGTAACTGTAACCCCTCTGTACAGCATTTTTACAATAAAAAACATACAAAAAAATTATGCTGTTTTTATACCTTGTCCTTTTCTCCATACACTACACAAGAAAGGGGAAAATCCTTTAACTTCTCCAATCCCCAGTAATCCTCTTGTCTTTAGTCTAATGCCCACTATCCCACAGTGCTCCAGGTAAATCATGGATAGCTATTCCTGGGTCTGTGACACTCTTTTCAGCCATTTCCCTGCTCAATCTTTTTTTCCCTACAGTCCCTAACCATTTTTCTTAGTCCATATATCTCCACAGTTCAACAAAACAACCTCTGATGATTTCATCTTGAAATGTTCATCTCTTTTTTCTTCTCCAAACACATTCCTCTTGCTTCTCAGTTATTGTTGTTGACATTTGCCATATGCCCCATCTTAAGTGGAACGTTCCTTTACAACTACAGGAAAGTACACTTTTTCCCAAGATGTGGGTTTCAAGATTTGACCCACTTGTATCTGGACCACTAAGGGTGCCAGGAACTCCTGTCTGGCATCTCAAGTTGGATACCAAACAGCTTATCATAGTATACATAATGATACTTGTTGAATGTTTATCTGAGTCACTCCTACCTCAAACCCATTATCATTCTTTGTGCAGAAGCTGAGGATTCGTATGAGCCTTTTTAGGAGATTTTTTTGTAACAGATGGGAGCAGTAAAGACGGAGACTTGAGATCTCATTTCTCAATTCTGAAATCACCAGAACCACATTGATCTTAGAGATGGAGTTTTCTCTGTGATATATACAATTACCATTGTGATATATTTTTAGAGGCCCCAGATGAAAACATACTGAACTGAAAGGATATATTTCCATTTCATTGCTTTAAACCCTTATTCAGCTGGCTACTAAAACACATGCCTAATCATGGCACATACTTATAATACAATGCCTGAGCATTGATGTATTGTATCCCACAACTCAATAAATCCCAGATACAAAATCTCAAATGTTCTCAAATTATGTCAGTGCAAACAAATTTTCCTTTTAAAAAAGTTCTTTATGACCAGAATTTGATTTCCATTCTGAAAGACGGTGTTCTCTAGATAGATCATGACATTAGTAAATCAAAGCTGCAACTCCCTCCACAGCCACAAGAGCACAGGCGGCCTTGTGGCTGAATCACTTCTGGAAAGGCAATGATGTTCCTGCTGCTCCACACACTTTACAGTTACCCTGTACAAAGCTGCATTTAGGTACATATTGGTTAAATGAAGTGAAAATTCTCAGCTGGGTTCCCCAGGGTTCTGAACTACTAGTGTCTTGACGTCTCATAAAAGCATGGGCTCCATTGGCCAGTTTGTAATCCTTGGGCAACCACAAGTACTTGGAAGTAGAAACAAGTGAAAGTGGAGCATACTGGGAGCCATTCATTGTCAGAGCCTAGCACCGTTTACCTAAGTACTATTTTTACTATTTGATTCTTTAAATTACATCACTTCTGTGAGTTCTTTTCCTCCATTGATTCCACCATTACCTTTCATTTAAATTTCTCTCTAGCTTTGTACAATAATCACTAAAATCATGTAGTGGCTACTCAATAACTGTTTGTTGAACAAATAGAACATTATTTATGAAATTTTGCTACCATGTGCCAGGTATTATGCTAGAGATGAAGATGTGGCAAGGACAAATATGGCTTCTTCCACTGTGATACTAAAAGTTCAGTGGGAAAGACAGGTCATTATCAGAAGGCAAAGGCAGACTCATAGATGCATTCAGTGCTATAACAGTAGCTTATCGCAGTAGAAGGGTTTATGGCCAGAGCTCTAAGCTAGTTGGGAAGGTTGGGAAGTACTTCCCTGAGAAAGTGAAATGGGAGGTGACAGAAGACAGAGAAGATGAGCATGTCGGGCAGAGCAAGTAGCAAGCACAGGGACCCAGGGAGAAACGCAGGAGGTACCATGGGCTTAAAGAAGGGTATGAGGGGAATGAAGACAGTCAGAGAGAAAGTGGTTTGAGAGAAGTCTGGAGAAGGACAACATCAAGTCGTGCATGGTCCAGGTCCATGGTCCATGGTCCAGAAAGTCACAGAAGTGTTGGAAGACTGACATAATTGGATTTGAGTTTCAAAACCAATGTGAAAAATGTCACCACAAAGAAAGAAAAGCAGCGGCAGAAAAGCCTGACAAGAGGGTAAATATTAGCCAGAATGTTAATAATAGCAGTAGGCATTCATCATTGAGCTGTGTGTCACCTCTCAATGCTAAATTGTGTCTGTTTCTAAGGGAATAGTATAGCTGAAATCATCTCCCAGAGGATCCTCAGCAACCCTACCTCCTGTACTGGCCTTTGGGCCTTAAAAGATATGTGATATATCTGCAGATTTCATGAAATACAAAGCTGAAGGAAAGATTCCACCCCATAAACAGGGACAGCACCTTGCACAATGCCCAATATAGGTACTTCACAAACATCTGCTGACACACAAATCAGGGCAGAAAATAAAATGAACAGAAAAATAATAGAAGAGAAAAATATCAAATGTATTTGTAATCAGAAGAGGAGGACCCTTTGGAAGGATGAAAGATGTAAATGCAAGAGGAATCTGCAGAATAAGGAAGCAAAAGGAGAAAAGTTTGCCTTGGAAAGGAAAAGAGATTTTAAAAAGGCAATAAAAGGGGGATAAATAAAAAATACAAAAAAAACTAAATTAATAAATAAGGAGATAAAAAAAGCAATAAGAAAATGATCAGAAGCAAAGGACTTACAGGTAGGGGTGAGTCAGGTCTTCATCAGAGAGATTAAGGAGCCAAACACCAAAGACAGCAAAATGCACTCCACATATCACCCTACGAATTTGTATCAAGTGTCTTCCTCAAGAACAATCTCCTAAAGCAGCCAGCAGGAACTCCTTTCTGCCAGAGAAGTCTCCACCCATGGGGTTACCCAAAGACTGGGGGTCCTAAGCATTGAAGATGTCTTAGACTAAGCTACATGGGAAACTAGTTCTAGTCCTGCTACTGACATGTTCTATGACCCAGAAGGGCACTTCCCCTCCTCAATAGAAGGTAGAACTTGATCACTGGGCCCCAAAGGACTGACTGCCCAAGTTAGCTAATAGAATGTATGTGTGTGTGTGTGTGTGTGTGCGCGCGCGCGCATGTGTGTGTGTTAACAATTCAACTGTAATTCAGATAGAAAAGTGCCCATTTCTTAAGTATATAGTCCTCTAGATCTTTACAAACTGAGCATTCAGTGAAAGACACCAGTAGCTCACAAGTCCTCTCTTGCTGCTTTGCAGTTACTGACACATGTCCTCCCTAGCCCCTATATTCAAGGAACTAATAACCATTCCTTTACTACTAACCACATCTATTTACCTCACTTATGTTTATCTTGGGCACTCTTTGTGTATCCACTTGACACCATTTATCATGCTGTGTGTAACAAGGAAGGTTACAATTATACAGCTTCAAACAAAAGACATTATGGTGAACTATTAACAAATTAGATGCATCTTAAAATGATTGCTCTTTGTTGAGAGATAGTATTGTTCTATCTGGTCTGTAATAACTATTTTAAAAAAATCTTGGGGGCTGGGAAGGTGGCTCAGTGGTAGAGCGCTTGCCTTGCATGCATGAGGCCCTGGGTTCGATTCCTCAGCACCACATAAACAAAAAGAAAAAAGTCAGAAGTGGCACTGTGGCTCAAGTGGTAGAGCGCTAGCCTTGAGCTGAAGAGCTGAGGGACAGCGCCCAGGCCCAGAGTTCAGGCTCCACGACTGGACACCCCCCAAAAAAAAAATCTTCCTACACTATTAGAACTTTAGTGCTTTGTTTGTTTCATTTTGTTGTCGATGAATGTTCTAACCTGTTTAGCAAAATAAATCTCTAAATTATATTGCCTTGCAATTTCTCTGAGCCATACATACAATCCCCAGGTGTAGACAGTTATATGGTCTAAGTAGGCTCTCAAGCTCTGGGCTTTGCTAGACTGTGCTTGAGACTTGGCATTTCCAGATCAGAGGCCCCTCTGACATAGTTCATCAGCCCTGCTTGCAGAGGCCATAGAAATAAAAGACTTTTCTGGAGAGAAGGGAAAAAGAGGGGAAGCTTATGACCTCCCATACTGTCACTATTTACAGTGACTGTAAATAGTAAGTTTGGCTGCTGGTTAAAATAAACTGGATAGGTTTGTCCAGCAGCAAAGCAGTGCAGGAGTTGGGGAGGGACTATGTGGAAAGAAACAATCAACCCATGTACTCAACCAAGTGTTCACAGTCCTCAAACACAGGAACCCAGTGCAGTCCTACAAAGAAGACAAAGTATACTGCAGCCCTAGGAAGTCCTCAGAGCTGGAATCAGGCATTTCGATTAGAGAAAAATGGAAAAGGAGAAAGCTTACTTCCCTGACTTTCCTGGCAGAGGGAAAGAGAGGTAAAGAAAGCCTTCTTTGAAAAGAAGCAAAGCTTACCTGTGCTAGTTGAAACACCACTAGTTGCCATGAGAGGTTTGAGTCCACCTGCCATGGCATCTCTCCAACCAACGTAAGCATCCAGTGGAGGAAACTTAAAGGGGTTTAGTCCCTGCCCCCAAGGAGCCATGAAGAAAACAAGATTTTTTTAAAAAGAAAGAATCCCAGTACACCAATTCTTAGGGAATAATTGTATGATAAGATTATAGAGGGCTGGGAAGATGGCTCTGTGGTAGAGTATTGCTTTACATGCATGAGGCCCTGGGTTCGATTCCTTAGCACCACATAGGCAGAAAAAAATGGAAGCGGTGCTGTGGCTCAAGTGGTAGAGCACTAGCCTTGAGCTGAAGAGCTCAGGGACAGTGCCCAGGCCCAGAGTTCAAGCCCCGTGACCAACCAAAAAATAAAAAAATTGTAGCCTGTGTGATAGAATGAGTCTCCCATCAAGACCTATTCTAGTAGAGATATTTCTCAGGGAACACTCAGATTTCTTTTCCCCCTAAGTGCACAGTTATGTACTCGGATCTCCTTTGGACCAACCCATGAAAAGATGATTCCACTGGAAAAAAATAAAAAAGCCATCTGAGGCTCTTTTGCATAGTTTGCTCTTTCAGTAGTTTTCATATGTAGCTTTCAGTAGTTTTAATATGCTATGTCTTGGTCCATCTGATTTAGGATTCCTTATAAACACATTTCTTTTTTAATGTTGCAACTTGAAAAAAGCAAGAGAGACCACCAGCTCTATTCTTGGTTATTTCTATGTTAAGAAAGCAGTTCAATTTAGTTTTGTTTGGGGTTGTCCAGCATTCAACAGTCACCACTCTGTTGGAACCTCCATCTCCTGGTTAGGCGAAATCTCCAGCTTGTAAGGTCTTGGCAGAATGTAGATCCAGCTCTGCCCTGTCCCCTTATGGTGTCTCCTCTACTAGCACAAGTAGGGGAAGCCAGGTTACTTTTTGCTGTTTAAGAAGCTATATAAAGGAATTATCACTTAAAGCAGTTGATGTATACAATATATCTTGATCAATGTCACCCCTTTCAACATTCTTACCTTTCCCTTCCCTCACTCCTTTTGTGTGTTTGTAGGTCCCGGGGCTTGAACTCAGGGCCTGAATACTGGCTCAAGGATCTCTAATGCTGGAGCCATGGCTCCGCTTACAGCATTTTTTGTGATTGAAGATAAAAGTCTCACAGACTTTCCTGCCAGACTTTCCTGCTTTGAATCATGATCCTCAGATCTCAGCCTCCTGAGTAGCGAAGATTACAAGTAGGAGCCACCAGGAGTGCCTGGCTTCGTAATTTTGTTGGATATACACTGGATTCTTAACAGCATTTTTCCACCACCCGTGGCAGGCAGGTGATTTTAATGATTGGGAATTCATTACTGGAACTTTGGGCCTAGGCCAAGTGATGCTAGATAGAGGGATTGTTTGAAGAGAAATTTCAACAGAGTAACAATAGCCTTTTAGCCCAAATTTTTTTTAATTTTATTTTATTTTATTTGTGAACATACTGTACAGAGGGGTACAATTGCATGGGCAGGATAATGCATACATTTCTTACCAAGCATTGCAGCCTCCTCCTTTGTTTACCCTTCCCATCCCTTCCCAGCCTCCCCCCTCCCC
>NW_012267252.1:11164824-11180172 GCF_000151885.1 Dipodomys ordii
CTAGCGCTCTACCACTTGAGCCACAGCGCCACTTCTGGCTTTTTTCTTTTTGCTTATGTGGTGCTGAGGAATCGAACCCAGGGCCTCAGGCATGCAAGGTAAACACTCTACCACTGAGCCACCTTCCCAGCCCACCACATAATTCTTTCTAACAACCTATACCACCTGCTCAGGAAGCTGAGATCTGAAGATCATGTTTTAAAGCCAGGCCAGGCAGAAAAGACTGTGAGACTCAACTCCAGTTAATTATCAAAAGGCTGGGAGTGAAGCTGTGGCTCAAGTGGTAGAGTACCAGCCTTGAGCAGAAAAAGCTAAGGCTCTTGAGTTTGAGGCCCCAAGCCCAGCACAAGAACGAACAAAACACTGCATTAAAGACACTCAAAGAGGAAAAAAAAAAGTGTATAAAATCAAAAGGATGTTTAAACAAAATGGAAAGAGCAATATAGAAATCCTAAAAAGAAAACCAAAAATAAATGTTGTAGAGAGAGTAGTGACTGAAATGAAAAACAGACGAGAAAACGTATAAACTTGAACACAGGTCAATGGAAATGATCATGTCTGATAAATGGAAAGAAGAAAATACTGAAGAGAACAGAGCCCAGAGGACAGGTGGGGCACCACTGAGAGAACTGACACACAAAGCATAAGTCCCAGAAGAAGGGAGAAAGAAGTAATAGCTGGATTGTCCACATATTTGATGAAAGGCCGGAGCATACATCTAGGACACTCAACCAACTCTAGTAATGTCAATGCAACACTCACACTGAGAAAACTTACAAACTTTCCAAGCCCAAACCAAAATCTCCCGAAAGCTGTGAGAAGGACATAATGCTTAAGGGATCCTGCAAGGTGAACAGAAAGGACACGATATAAATTAAAAATCTCAATAAAGAGAGCCAATTATAAAGGCTAGCATTGTTTGAACAATGATTTACGGCTTTACTTTTCATTTTCTACCACTAATAGTATTTTTTTATGTCTAAAAGCTAGAAGTATTGTTTAAAAAAAAAATCTATGAACTCTATATGAGGTGCTGCTGGTGGCTCATGCCTGTAATCCTAGCTACTTGGGAGACTGAGGTAAGTGTGGAGCTAGCCTAGACACACATGTGAATCCCTTCTCAACCAAAAAGCTGGGTGCAATGGTGCATGCCCATCACCCATCAACAGATAAAGCTGGGCATGGTAGTATGTGCTTGTCATTCCCATTTGCAGGAGGTAAAATGTAAATTCACTACTACAGTCCAGGAATATACCTGGGCAGGAAGCAAGACCCTCTCTCAAGTCTCCCAAGTGTTCAGTGCCAAAAAGGGCTGGAGGCACAGCTCAATAGTGTCCGCCTAGCAAACAGAGCCCCAAATTCAAGCTCCAGTATTGCCAATTTAGATAGATAGATAGATAGATAGATAGATGGATGGATGGATGGATGGATGGATGGATGGATAGATAGATAGATAGATAGATAGATAGATAGATAGATAGATAGATAGACAGACAGACAGACAGACAGACAGACAGACAGACAGAGACAGACAGACAGACAGATAGGAAAATTATACTGTCAAATTAAAAAATCAAGTTAGGACTAGAGTGCAGCCCAGGGGTAGACTGCTTGACTTTCATGCATGAGACCCTGGGTTTGATCCCAGGCAAAACCAAAAAAGGATAATTTATGTATAGAATGATCCAATTATTTGCATATCTGTATATGTGTTCATGTGTGTACATATATTCTCTTATACAAATAAACATACTAATTCCATATTTTACTGAATTTTACTGTATTTCAGTGAAGCTAAATACAAGGAAATTGCAAAACTATGGGAGATGGTTCTATCTACGGAGTAAGTCTTAGTTTGGGTTCCTAAAGAAGCAGGTCCTGAGAAAAGGATTTGGATGTAGGGGCTGGGAAGGTGGCTCAGTGGTAGAGTGCTTGCCTCGCATGCATGAAGCCCTGAGTTCAATTCCTCAGCAGTACGTAAGCAGAAAAAGCTGGAAGGGTTGCTGTGGCTCAAGTGGTAGAGCGCTAGCCTTGAGGTGAAGAGATGAGGGACAGCGCCCAGGCCCAGAGTTCAATCCCCATGACCGACAAAAAAAAAGAATTTGGATATGGATGGTGTCATGGGGTACCAGGAAACACAGACAGAAAAGAGGGGAAACAATACAGAAAGAAAGAAAAAAATACAGTCAATTATTGAAATAGTTATCAAGGTATACAAGTAAAGCTCAATACCCCTGGGAGACACAGGAGACTGTGTGACATACCTCAGATATCTCAACCAAGGGACAAGGAAGTCTGTTTTCCCATCCTCAGCTATGATGATCTGAGGTCCTGTGATATGACCTCTCCTGGTTTTGGGAGCTTCCTCAATTGTGTAAGTCAAGAGGAAGGCTGCCAAACAGGACAGGCAGGCATTTGGTGCAGAGTCTTAATTAAGTAAAGGAACACCGAGAGCTGTGGCAATGAGCAAGACACAATAACTCCTCTCAGGTGCATTAGGTACAACTGACAATTTCTGCATACTTGTTACTGCTTTATCATTGACACATCTTAAATGGGAAAAAAGAAACTGAGTTAATAGAAACTAGGTTTTCTAGAGAAAAGCAAAACATGTTTGCAATTAAGCCAGAAAGTGTGCAGAGAGTCAGGGGTCTCCCCTTTTGATTGGGGCCTCTGCCTAGAAAAGACGTGCTGAAGAGGACAAGTGTCTTTGAAATCAGCTTGACTGACACGAGAGGGAACAAGAGAGCACCCGGAGGAAAGAGACAGCTGAGACAACGCAGCGTTGCAACACTTTATTCATTGATCATAAATAGGCTCATGAACATCGAGCTGATCATGAGTGATGTACTAGCACCTGGAACGTGACTGTCATGGAGCACTCGCTGGTTCACCATCGCTGGCCAGAGAGCTTGGGTGTCTCCTCCTCAAGTCTCCAGCTTTGTGGGAACCCTCCTGGTGTAGCAATTTAATTCCTGGCTCATTCTTGACAATTAAAAAAACCATAAAAGACTGTTTGCAAGAAAATATCAAAGAGAATAAGAAGATTTTTCCGCTCTTCTTAGAGTCTAAAAGTAAAAAGGGGAGTTAGGGAAGAAGAGGACAGGAGGAAGACGTTGGAGATCCTCCTGTTTCTTCCTTTCCGCAGAGCATTTTATAAAAGCAAGACCAGGGAAGATCAATGCTGTTTGGAGATGGGCTGTGTCTCTCTAATGAGCCACTCGAGAGCTTCCTGGCGTCCCTGTTTCTGCAGTTCCTTGCCAATCACATCCCTACAGGTCTGGTGGTAATTGTTGAGCCAGTCGAGCTGCAAAGGAAAGAAGGGAGGGCACTGAATACGCCATCGGATCATTACCATTGAGCAACGGCGATGACAGAAAGGGACCCACACGCTGAGCCACACGTGAGGGCTACGGTACACAAAATCCTTTCTCCCTGCTAATGGACAGGCAATTTCCATGTGTATTTCCCCAGAACTGCATGGAACCAGTCTACACTGCTAATAGTATACATGCTTCCAGTGGACTAGCAATGACTGTGAGATAGCCAAAAATCTGTCAATGTGAGCTCCCCTGAGGGCAGCGCTTGTAACCAGGCCTTCCTTTGTGATAGGACACCAGCCAGCCACAGCCCCAGGCCACTACAAGAGAGATGGGGCCAGATCACCTCAGCAGCAGCTCCTCCACCTACCCACATGGACCCATCCGTTACTCCTGAGCCAGCTTAGGTGGTGGAAGACTGAAATAGCTTCATCAGCTGTAAGGACTCCTGCTAACAGACATATGTGAAGTTCTCCTGCAAACTTACTGAGTTTCCTTTTCTTCACCCACTGATGTTTCGCTGACCCAAAACCTTTAGTGGCCAATAAACGCAGCACTACAGAGCAGAACTGAGAGTAAGCAACTTAAAAGAAATGAAGTGCTAACTAATCCTAACAACTGAGGTGACTGAGGTCCAGAGAATCATGGTCCAAAGTCAGTCCAAGCAGAAAAGCCCTTGAGACTCCATTTTAACCAGCAAAAACTAAGGCTAGAAAAGTGGCTCAAGTGGTAAAGCACCAGCACAGCAAGCAAGCTAGGCAAGTACAGGGCCCACGTTCAAACCCCAGAACCACCAAAGAAAATAAAGACGATGCTGACGAAACTGACACCTGGAGCGGTGATGACTATGATACAGCCTGGAGACTTCCATCCAGCAGGGAGGAATGTCAAGGCCAAGTAATTCCGGTGCTGCCAGGCCAGGCAGGGCTACAAAGCTGCCTGCCATTCAAACAACTCAATGGTGCTGGCTGCAGCAGCCTACTATGACCCTGAGGCCACAGGATACTCATGAGTCCTGCTGGCCGAGGGGAGAGAAGAGGGAGCGCAGACAGCCTGAGCAGGCCTGAACAGCATGAAGCCTGCCTTCTGAAGTGGGCAAATTCACATCCCTCTGAAGTCCTCTGCTGCCATCTAGTGAGCAATGATGGAATAGAGCTCCAAACCAAAAGCCCGTTACAGAGGAAAGGAACAGAACTCCCCTTCGGGTGGGAATTACTGTGCCTTCAGACATCATGAAGCCTCAGACCTAATAAGTATAGAAAAGCGACCTTTTTCTGAAAAGAGAGAATATCTGACACAATACTCTGCTTGCGTACGAGAGGAAGAATGCTGTATTTGCAAAAACTTGCTTATGGCCCAATAGAGTACAATTGTCCAAAATAACACTTGGCTATGGTTTAGGTATTCAACATACAATAATGGAACATTAGATCAGCTAGATCACACTGGTCTATGTCTCACATCTTCCCTTCAAAGAAAAACAAAGTAGTTGGCTTCACCTTCCTCATGAACTAGTTCCTTGTACAAAGCAGATCACAGGGGCAAATCCCAGGAAGTACATGTAGGAAGCAGCAGTCTCGGGCTTCCAAGAGTGCTCGCTAAGATCCTGGAAGTAGTTCCTAAGGGTCATTTTAAGAGATAGGGGCTCACATGGGGCACAGGGTGGCTTTCACAACTGTGTTTTTGGTCCCTTTCACCTAAAGCATCACTTTGGGAAGCTGGTTAACAGCCCCTGAACAGCTGGTAGGACTCTTCCCACTAAACAGGACACACACATGACTCCAGGCTGCTGACAGGCCATTTCCTGACCCTCATCTGTCTACAAGCAGAAACCACCTTGAGAACCAGATGCCTTTAGGATCCTGTGACAATGCTGAGCTGAACCAATAGCACTGATCATCAGACCGAGGTGGCCGAGCAGAGCGGAAGCAGGAAGCAGATGACTTTCCTCTGTGAGCTGGGAAGGACAAGAGGCGTCTAGCTAGGTGAATCCCATTCAACAGTGTAAGCAGGAGCCCTGCTTTTTAGGGTGAAAAACAAGGTCCAAGCAGGCCCCACAGAGAAGTAGTCCTGCCGTAAGCACTCAAAGAGCTGGAAGCTGGTGGCTCACAGCTGTAATCCTAGCTATTCAGGAGACTGAGGTCTGAGGATTGCAGTTCAAAGCTAGCCCAGGCAGTAAAGTCTGTGAGACTTTCATCAATATAACCACTAGAAAACCAGAAGTGGTGCTGTGGCTCAAAGTGAGCACCAGCCTTAAGCAAAAAAAGGTCAGGGACAGCACCCAGGCCCTGAGTTCAAGCCCCATGATCAAAAAAGCCCTCAAAGGCCCCTGGCATGAGGCCCGTGGCTGCCTTGGGTAACAAACATGCCATGCGTACCCTGCCTCTGGTGCCTACTAGGCATCTACTTCTTACTGATCTTCTGACCCCTGCCTTGCTCTGGAAATTGTATCCCAGCTCTCCAGTTCCCGGCTTGAGAACTGTTTTATCTGTACAGATTGTTCCTGCTCCATTTCTGACCCTCGTTTCTTCTCTAACCTTCAGTACTTCCCTGATCCCTTGCCTTACTCCAGGTCTCTCCAGGCCTCCTGTCTGTCACTGCATTTGGCCATACAACCTGGACACTAACTCTAGTATCTGACATGATCTGAAGACCTGTAATTCTTGGGGCTTGCTAAGTGAGCACTACTGTGCCCAGACTTTGTGAGGAAACCATGCAGTAAGAGTTGGTAACCTCTTACTCTCATCTGAGTGAAACTGAGCATTGAATATATTTTGCTTTTCATTTCCTTAATGTTTCACATAACACAAGAAAGCAATCCGGCATGTACAGTGACCAAGAGGCCCCACCATCCGGCTGGTCCTTTGTAGGGAAGACACCCAGGCCTTTGTGTGCTAAATGCCTCCTCAGTAAAGCTATGGAGAAGCAAGGCCATTTCACCCAGAAAAGCAATGGCTTACTGTTCCTACCCACATACCCTCCAGTCCTTGCATGGCTGGGGGAAGCCCAAAAACCACACAGAAAATGACAAGGTTCTCAGGAGATCTGATGGGTAGCCTCAGGTGGCCCCGACCTCTAAATTAAAAGGTGAGAATGGAGAAGGGAAGCTGTCCACCTCCCTGACAACACTTCCGCCTCCCAAGACTTCTCCATTACCTCTTTGTCCGTAAGAGAATCCACATCTATCATTTTGGTCTGGATCGGAACCAAAGTTAGAGGTTCAAAGGTCAGGCTTCCCCGGTTATTGAAGTTATACTGTAAAAGGAGGAAATCGGCAGCTTTTATGTGGCGTCACCACAATTACCCACCATAACATCTCTCTACCAGGCCTGGTACCCCTCAGAGCCAAGTGTAAACACTGGCTAAGTTTGCTAGTCACCATTTCTAATAGAGGCGCACAAACACAACTGATACCACGTTCCAAGAGCTGCCCCGAGGAACACAGCCTGGGCCAGTAACAGGTCCACAGGGTCATGTCTGCTATGATAGAGGAGGCAGAGGCTGCGTCACGGGTGTCTGGACTCAGAGCATCTCTGGTCTGGGTTTTTAAGACTTGATGGAGTTTCAGTCCCTAAAATCAGTCAGCTACATTGGCCTGCCTTAACCCAGCGAGGCCCATCAGTTGACAGGATAGAGACTCAAGAGCAAGCGGGGCGAGGGGGACGTAGCACAGAATACTTGCCTGACATGTACAAGGCCCCGCATTCAATCCCAGCACTGGGGAAAAGTGAGCAAACTAGGTCTTTGTTGCCTTTGGGAGGAAGGTTCTAGGCCACTTCCAAGAATGGTGATTTCCACAGCACAGAGCAGATCAGTAAGGTCAACCTCCTTGCAGACATAGGCAGCTACTTCTCTTCAGCTGCTCATTTCCACAGTGAAAGGTAGGAAGCTAACAGTTCTGACAGATAAGCTCTTGTACCTAAAATCCTATCTGTCCCGGTAACACTGACAGAGCCTGTGAGACCTGAACCACGGCATAACTCAGGCTTTCTTGATGTCACCTGGTAAAAATCATGTGAGGGATGTAATGAGAACACGGACTCCAGGCCTTGCACTGGGGATTGTGGTTCATGAATACAAGCTGTCTTCAACAAACTCAGAGCCTCAAATCACATCAGGCAGGAGCCTGTTTGGGATTCCATGCGTACAGTCCTGGGTCCCGGTTCATGAAAGATTTTCACTCTGGCTTTCAGGGGTAGCAGAGCAACTTCTATCAATATCACGGGAAGAAAACTTCATTTGGGGCTCAGAATGGCATATTCTTGGCTCCCAAGACAACCATCTTCATCTTCCCACAATAAGGAACAGGAAATTTCTATCATAAATGAATACTTACTTTGGTCTTCATAGGAACCACCAGAACAACATTCTCAATGCGGATTCCAAAAGCCCCATCTTCGTAATATCCTGGCTCTAAAACAAACAAACCCCAAATGAGAAGCAGCCCACGAGAGGGCATTTTCACCTGAGTTGACCACCCTGCCCTGAAAGAGAACAAAGAGCTGAGATCCCACCCTATCTGTGTGCATGAGCTTAGAGACGCCACCTGCACCCACGTGGCCACATTGTCATAGGTACCTGAGATACAGAAACACAAGGCAGGTCATATAATAACAGGAGGGCTGTTAAATACATCATGTTGCATAATCACAGGACACAAGGATGTAGGCATTAAAGTCTGTTTACAAAGACCTGGGGTAACATGGTAAATGACAATATATTAAAATAATAAAACAAGATACAATATTAGTATGATCTCAATTATTTTTTAAAAATAAGGTGAGTGTGTGTGTGTGTGTGTGTGTGTGTGTGTGTGTGTAAAAAGCCAAAGCTAGCATGGCAAAATATTGTCATGTTGTTCCCAGATGGTGAGATTACAAATGATTTTCATTGTCTTTTTATCCTATTCTATCTCACTCTTTCTAGAAGAGTCATTTTCACAATCCCAAGAGTTGGTTTTTTGTTAATTTAGTGTGTCAGTAAAGGAGATATACTATGAATTTCCTTTAAAATAAAATGTTTGTTAAAAAAAAAGAAACACCAAAGGACTGTCACGTGCCGTACATGAGTTTACCTACCATCAGTGACGATCATGCCTGCCTCCAAGGGCTCATCAGAGAAGGTTTTATAACTGATGCCACAGGGACCCTCATGAACATTCAGAAAAGATCCAACACCATGTCCCGTTCCGTGCAGGTAATCCAGACCAGAATCCCACAAAGCTGAACGCGCAAAGGAGTCTAGGAGGTGGCCTGAAAAGACATAAAAGAACTGCCTGATGTTTGTACAGTACTTCAGAGATTAGATTCATTGTATTTGGCTCTAAAAGGTGAAACAGAAACTCATGGGTAAAAGTAACCGGTGAGTTCAGATTTCAGCCCAGCACAAGGAAGAACTTTCTAACAATCAGAGCCACCTGAGGAGCCAGTCAGAGCTCAGTCTAAAGCTAGAGCATCATTTGTCCAGAAAGCCAGTAAGAAGACAGACACCCATTGTCGATTACAGCTATGCTGGGTCAACTTAAGACTGTCTTTCTCCAACTCTGGAACTCTAAGGTTTAGAAATGCAAAGATGAGATTCTAGCCAGACTGTAAGTAGTCAGGTAGGCACAACAGATGAGGAAACTGAAACTCAGGGAGATGAGCATGTGCCCATCTAACTAGATTCAAGGCCCAGGTATGTCCAACTATGGAATGTTCAGGCCCCAGCCTCAAGCAAAGCAATAGATATGTAAATTCAGGATCCAAGTAAAGTAACTAACTATAGGGACCATTCGAGGAGGCACTAGCCTACTACTAAAGGGCAGACAGGAAGCTTCTCCATTTTTCACTCAGGTCCTAAGGCTTTTGTGTCCAATCGTCCCTCTCTTAGAGAACCCCCTTCCTCCCCCCCCGCCCTTAGTCACTCAGTGTCACAGCTGACACCAGGCCCAAATCTACACCTGGCTCTCTAGAAGGTCCTCTGAGCTCAGTTAATGGGACCAAGAGATTTTCTATACAGAATGTGCACTTGTCCTGGCTGGGCCTGAAGTGCACAGGGACTGAACGCAGCAAAAGGAAGGACGTGTCTTTCTACTCAGACATATCTGATTCCTGAACAAGAAAAAGATCCTGCCACATGACAGAAGGAACCACGTACCTTTGGTACCAGTCGGGAAAATGGCTGCACTTACAGCTATGTGGCCCTTCAGAACATATGTGAAGCATTCCTGCCAAGAAAACCAAGAGAGAGGCATGTTGCAGAAGAAGACACAGTTTAATTCCACAGCTTACTGGGAGAGTGCAGAAAACCTTGCCATTAAACAGTCTTTACCAGTACCACAGAGAAAACTGATGTGAAGAGAACAATATATCCAGTGGATAAAAGGTCTAGATATGGACTATCATCGGAAAAATGATCCTATGGGCTTTATCATGAAATGAACATACCGAAACATTCCATGCTATATGAACCTTAGAAAGACTGGGAGAAGGGGCTGGGAAGGTGGCTCAGTGGTGAAGTGCTTGCCTCAAATGCATGAGGCCCTGGGTTCAATTCCTCAGCATAACATAAACAGAAAAAGCTGGAAGTGACACTGTGGCTCAAGTGGTAGAGCACTAGCCTTGAGCTGAAGAGCTGAGGGACAGCACCCAGGCCCAGAGTTCAAGCCCATGACTGACAAAAAAGACTGAGAGAAGTAATAAACCATACTGATGACCTATCTAACATATATACATATATAGCACCTATCAAGCTCTTTATATTATTACGCTGTTTACACTAATCCCACTCTTCATGACAATGAACCATCTTTGCCCTTCACTTACAAAGGGCTCTACATCACTATGCTATCCTCAGGATAGGCTATTTCTACTGCCTGCAAAAGAAATGTCTACTTGAAAGGAAAGCATGGTAATTCATACCTGTGATCCCAGCTACTCCATAGGCAGAGGTCTAGAGGATCAAAGTTCAAGACCAGTTCAAACAAAAAGTTAATGAGACTCCCCTGCAACCAATAAGCTGCCATAAGTTGCCATCCCAACTACGTAGGTAGGAGACAAAGATAGGAGGATCGCAGTCTAGGCTGGTCCAGGGAAAAGTGCAAGAAAAGGAACTAAAGCAAAAAGGCCTCTGGGTGTGGTTCAAGTGGTAGAGTGATTGCTGAGCCAGTGCCTGGTCCTCAGTTTTAGTATGGTCAAAAACAAAAATAGCAAATCCTGCTTTGAAGGCTCATGACTTGCCAGGAAGAGGCAAGAACTGAAATTCCACACACCTCAATCTGGGTTGAGGCTCTTTTCACGGTATGGCCATCACAAAAGGGCCTAATATTTGAGGCCCAAACTCTTCTCGGGCGTCAGTGCCTACAAACAGACAAAGCAAGGCACCAAGACTATAAAAATCTACCCACTGCACCACATAACCAGGTTCCTAAAGAAGCTTCCTCAACAGACACATTTACTCAGACACTCAACCAACTTTTACCAAGCAGAAACCAGGATCCAGAAACTCACTGGCTCACAGAACTTCACCCGACCAGCCTGGGAGAGGAAGGTACAGCTACCTCCATTTTCATGAACAAAAAAAAAAAAAAGTGTTCTAGTTCAAGGTTGTGCAGTCAGTAAACAACAGAACAGTTTTGAAGGCAGGTCTCTAGAAGCCCAGCACATGTCTCTACCTCATAGCTCTCTGGCCCCTGCTATGTAAGTCACCCAGAAACTGAGTAGAGAGTTCTCTGAGAAGTAAGCCTGGGAATAAGAACACTGTCCTTGAAAAAAGGGGGCAGCTGACCGAATCCAATGTGGACACTGCCCATAAAGCATACATTTCACTACGCCCCATCCCCAAGGAGAAGGCCAAAGCTATTTCAAGTTGAACCTCAGCTGCCTTGACCTTAACAGAATGCTTTTACATTTGCTCCAAATGTCTTACCCTCCAATAATTAATTACATAGATCTCACAAAGCAGATAAGCCTGACTCCACAAAAAGGAGCAATTTACGATCCAACATATAATCCTACTTATTTATGCAATTCCTTTTCATAAAAGCAATGTTCTTTGTGAGAAAAGGGAGAAGGCCTCCTGAGTTTTGCCTTTGCCTCACCTTCTCATAGGCTGTAGGCATCCCAAAATGCATGGTCCGGGTCACATCTGTGGTTCCATCCCTTTCAGAAGCAGAACAGAAAAAAAAGAGTTGGTTTTCAGTTGAAGTTTTCTCAAATATGAAGAGGTGAGGACACAGAAAAGTTAGAACCTCCCTGCACTGCTGATGGGGACATTAAATGGAAGAGACCCTTTGGAAAACAGTTTGCATGAACCATTAACCTTAGAGGACTCAATGTGGTTACCATTTGAGACAGTAATCCCACCCCTACCTATATCCACAGGAGACTTGAAAACATAGGTCTGCACAAAAACTTATACATGAGGTTCACAACAGTATTAGTCATAATATCCTAGAAGTGGAAACAACCTAAAGGCCCATCCACTGACAAGTGAAGAAACAGAATGTCAAATCCACACAACTGAGGATTACTCAGCTTCAGTCATGTAAAGAAATGAAGTACTCATACATGTTATGACATGGTAAACCTTGAAAACATTACACTAAAAAGCTAAGTGAAAGAAGTCAGACACAGAAGACAATATTAATATAATCATGTATATAAAGTTACCAGAAGAAGTAAATCATATGAGACAAAGACTCATCCTTTTAGAGTGATGAAAACATGTGTGGCAATAATTGTATAGCTCTGTACAAATACACAAAAAAATTAATTTCATACTTTACATGGGTGTATTTTATCTAAAAAAAGTTGTTCTGAAAACACATCAGAGTGAATGGCATTAACTAAGCCTTAACACACACAGTCTTGGTATAAAACATGAGGACTCTTCCATAAGCAACACTACCACTGGGGCTATGAATAAGTACAGGGGAGCCTACTTCTAGCAAAAGAGGGCCAGGATCCAGTTCTTCCTTCTAGAAAGGCAAAGGGTTTACTGGACAGAGTTAAAAATATCCAAACATACTTCTAGCAAAAGAGGGCCAGAATCCAGTTCTTCTTTTGAAAGGCAAAGGGTTTACTAGACAGAGTTAAAAAATACCCAAACATACCTTAGAGCCCATACCCTGGACACAGAAAGGATTTTTTTTTTCTTTTTGGTCAGTTGTGGGGCCTGAACTCTGGGCCTGGGTGCTGTCCCTCAGCTCTTCAGCTCAAGGCTAGCACTCTACCACTTGAGCCATAGCACCACTTCTGACTTTTTCTGCTTATGTGGTGCTGAGGAATTGAACCCAGGGCCTCATGCATGCAAGGCAAGCACTCTACCACTGAGCCACTCTCCCCCAGAAAGGATAAATTTAAAATTCAAGTTTACATACAGGCAAACACTCGTGAGCCCCATATCCTGAGCTCTAAGTCAAAACTCAGCCACATGTGCTAAGGCCAGGTTTGACCCCATATTGGCTGAGCTTGTAACCAAGTTTCCCCTTAGTCAAAATTCACCCTACTTCATAAGGCCCTGGGGCAGCTGTAAGCTTGGGAAGCTGAAAAGGCAGTTTTGTGAAGTTCCTAAAGCTTGCTTTATTTCATAGTTACTTATCTCATGCTTTACTTCTAGCCAAGGACTAAACATTTCCACCAAATTTGTGAACAGTCACAATTGAGCTAGGGGCGAGATACAGAATGAGATTAGCAGCCGGACACCCTTGACTGGAGCGCAGCCTGCCCACCCACTCGACTGCCTTGAGTCCACGTGCTGCAGCAGCTCTGGTTCACTTACTTGTACTGCGCGCCGGAGTCGATGAGGTACACCTCATCCAGGGACAACGTCCTATTCGTCTCAGGGACTGGCCTAACAAAGTGAATTAAAAATTAGTTATTCCACAACAGTAAACACGTGAGGGATCCAAGAGTGTTTACAAATATTTTTTGTGCTAATCTTAAAACAGCATAACTGAAGTCAGAAATCTATTTTTAAAAATTACCCAGTAAATGAATTATTCCAACACGTACTAAAAGCTCCTACTATTCAAAGTCGATCAACTTATCTCACCAACTAGATTAAGAGCACAACAGAAGAAGGAATAACATACGTCTTTGAACTTATCTGTTTGTGTCTGGGACAAAACAGGCTGTTCAAGGTAATAGGAAAGCTACAAAAGAAAGACTCCAGAGCCGGACTGCTGGTACACACCTGTGTCACCAGCCCTCAGGAGGCTAAGGCAGGATGGTAACAAGTTCCAGACCAGCCGCAGTTACTTAGCAAGGGTCTGTGTCAAAACAACAATAACAAATGATTGAGAGGGTAGGATGAAAAGCAATAGTAAGTCCAAGCTTGAGTGATGAGAATGGAGATAGTTACTGCAGCCAATCTCTGAGCACTCCAAGTATCCTTTAGTTCTGACCCTCTCAGATGCGTCTGAAACCACCAGACACACAGGGAGTAAATGCCTCTTTTTAAAAGGAGTGGCTTGTTTGTGCCAGGTCCTGGTGGCTCATGCCCATAATCCTAGCTACTCAGAAGGATGACATCTGAGGATTGCAGTTTAAAAACAGCCTGGGTAGAAAAGTCTGTGAGACTCTTTATCTCCAATAGACTATTCAGAAAAAGCCAGAAGTAGTGCTGTGGCTCAAGTGGTAGAGCATTAGCCTTGGGCACAAAGAGGCTCAGGGATAGTGCTTAGGCCCTGAATTCAAGCCCCAAGACCAGGGGAAAAAAGAGTGATTCATGCTTCTCTTATATGGGAGCTCTTTTTTTTTTTCAAGTGGATAGAACCCCCTTTTAAAGTGATTCACTTTCTCCATGCCACTTTCTAGACAGAATCCCTGTGCTGAGAAATGCCCAAAGGCATGGGAGAATTCCAAGCTTCATTCTCCAGCAATGAGGGCACCAGGGGGCATGCAAGACAGTCAGACACAGGCCTAAGCCAGCCTGTAGGGCCCTGACTCCAAACAGACTTCCAACAACCCACAATGAGAAGCAAAATTCTCCCCTTTGGTTTGAAATTCCTAATGCTATCAACACATGAAAAATTCCAGTATAGTATCCAGCCACGAAATTCATCATCTGAGTTAAATTGAAGTCCCTTTGATATTTTTTATGTTAGATCAAAAGCATTAGTCTGAGGGAATTATTTACACATCTGTGACAATCTACCACACACAGCTTCAAAAGCCACCCCAAGACTAAAAGTTCTAAAGGCAATTATTTAAAAGGGGAAAAGTTATCCCCAAGTATATCCCAGAAAGACAATCTTTCCTTAACTGTGCACATGACAACCACGATGGTACTGAACACTCTAAGTGTTCAGTGTAAGTGTAAATAAAGCCAAAAGGCTAAGCTACACAAAGTGATGCTGGAGACCAGAGGCCTCACCCAGTGACACTACCTTCCTCCCCACAGACAGATAGATCTACAGGTCACATACAGGACACAGCAGTGTCCCTCTTGTCTCACAGTTCAGAGCAGCTCAGCTTTGGGCTCTCAGATCATGTCAGAAAAACTCTCCTAAACTGAACTGCCAGGCTTCAAAGCCCAGTGAGCAGGAGGACAGGGCTCGGTTACCTATCGCATGTCAACCCAAAATAGGCTGCTCCATCACCTAGCATACACTGTTTGGATATGCTAGTGATGGAGCTCACAAGATACTGGAATAGCACATTGGTATTACTATTAGTTACTATTAGTATTAGCATTACTAATATTACTATTACTCGAGTTATACTCCAGTTATTGAGGTACAGGGGCTATAGATAAGGTATCTGAGCCCCAAAATGGGAACAGGGACAGGGACATGCATTTGACTTAACCTGTGCAGAAGGCCAGTAACATTCAGAGCCTAAGAGGAAACTTCCCAAAGTCAGAGGCTTTGGGATTTAGAAAGAAGTAAGACTTCCAAAGTTTTATCCTCCTGTAACTAGAACACACACACACACACACACATGCACACGCACACACGCACACACGCACAGGCACATAGGCCCCTGGTGAAATAATGTCTCTCCCCTGCTCAGGCTCCTTTGCAGAAGCAGCAGCAAAGCCAGTC
>NW_012267252.1:11181182-11204919 GCF_000151885.1 Dipodomys ordii
TTTTCTGGTGGTTTATTGGAGATAGGAGTCTCACAGTCTTTCCTGCCCGGGCTGGCTTTGAACCGTGATTCTCAGATCTCAGCCTCCTGAGTAGCTAGGATTACAGGCGTGAGCCACCAGCGCCCGGCTGTCAAAACATTTTTAATATGAACTAAATAGGGGACAAATATGTATGCATACATGTGTTTATAATAAAGAGAATCCAACCATTTTTTAAAGCTTACTTTTTTCCTCAGTGCCCATATCACAACTGTCTAATCTACTGCACGCAGCCTGAATCTCCTCTTTAACAAAGACAGACCCTCAAAGGCTCTCACCAACACTGCTGTGGAAGAGCTCTATTCAATTTTGAATTTTCCACTCAACTATTTTATATCCCAAAACCTCCCAAAACTAAATGAGTACATCTAAGGTTTTAAACTTATAAGCAATCATCCGAAGAAAATTATCTTAGGAAAATAAAAAAGGATAAGTACAAAGATATTATTGCAGGGTTAGTCATCATGGAAAAATCAAAAACAACTGAAATAAAAATAGAAGGGATGGGGAAGTAAGTAAATAAGGCATTCAATGCAGTCACACTACTGCATACTATGATCCAATTACACAATTCATGTCTGTACACCAATACATACAAAACAATTTAAACAGATAAACCAGAGCCCAGAAGGAAATCTAGATTTAAAAAAAAAATCACACTGATGTTTACTCCTTTTTTTCCAATTCAAGAGTTGTTTATATAATACTTAAAGGGAAGATTTTGTTTAATAACAGCACAATGAGATACCCTGTTGTTGACTCCAGAAAGAGACAGGCAAGAAATTAATAGCCAAGAGTCAATTTAATATAAAAAGGTTTATAACTTAGAAGTTCAAAATGTGCACAAAGCACTCACTATCTTGCCCATGTAATTGTAACCCCTTTGTATGGTATTTCCACAATAATAAAAAAATGTGCACAAAGATCTTTTTCTCCTAATACAATCGGCTTGCTTATAATATTATTATCGTCATTTTTCCCTTGAAGTTCTACTTAGTTATGACTTCCTAGCTCAGATCTACTCTAGCATAGAATTGCTTTCTTCCTCCTTGTTAATATTTTCTACTGAAGCATTTTTAAGTATATGTACAACACCTAAAAAGTTACCCAAAAAAGCATTAAGATACCATCGTCATCTTAGACCTCTTGGTCAATTCAGCCCAAAGGAGGCCACAGTCATAACAAAGGCAGATATTATAGAATCAACTACAGCCACATGCTCAGTAAAGACATAAGAACCAACCAACCTCTTTCTCCAACCAGTTAAAGAGTTCACAGAGGGCAACAGCATCTTTAATCTGTGTGGGAAAACAGAGACCTTTTTTAAATTATTACTGAGAGTAGGAAGAGTCAGACTCAGAGCCCGGCCCTGCAGTAACCCTGGTAGGCTGGCACCTACAAAAGCCACAGACCATCAGCAATCAGGGCTTGTAGACATTTCCTGGAAACTACTTTGTCAGAGAAAGGGCTCCCCTGCTATTCAGTAGTTGAAGCACAGGTAGAAAGGGCCCATCTTCACAGCATGGGCAGCTTCCCCAAAGGACTGGACTCCTGCATCACGGGAGTGAGGAAGGGCAGGCTTTTATTAAAAGCCGGCTGTCTCCTGACCCCAGATCTTTCTAGACCCCTCTTCTGCCTTAAAACATAATCTATCCTTTTTATTATTATTATTATCACAGCCTCCCCATGCTCTGCTACACTATCACCAACAGGCTTTCTGTGTTGCATGTTATGCTTTGTAAAGCTCTAACTCATTAAGTTCTGCTTTTCTTGTTCTTTGTGGTCTCACTATGAAGCCCAGTCTAGCTTTACATTTATGGTCCTCCTGCCTCCTCCTCATCCTCCTGAGTGCTTGGGATTGTAGGTGTGACACACCATAACTCAGTTCCCCATCAAGCATTTCATTTTACTTTCTCCCTGACTCTGTAAGACCAAGAGGATCAATGCTCAAGAGAGAGTCCAACCTCATGCTGGGGCCAGGGCCACACAGCAGGTGAGTGAGCTAGACCTTCTAACCACCTTCCACCCCATTGTCAGCACCAGCTGCTCTACTCACATGAGCCCGCCTCATGCCTTCTGCCTCGGCTGCATTCTTCACGGCTTTGGCAATGCAGATGGGGGTGTAAGGCATACAACAGCGATGATCCTAGGGGCACGGGAAGGTGAATGGAAAACAGAGCCTACTCAGCACCCATCCTAGACCATGGCAGAAAAGTGCACTTGAGACACATCATTTGAAGAGCTCCCACTCGGACCTCAGAGCTGAAGACCTTCCCCTTTCAGCGGATGCCCCTGAGCATGATAAAAGGGGATTGAGCTCATCCAAAAGGCAAGTACATCAAACAAGGTGGCCTCCTCCAGACCCCACCCTCTCAGCACTCTGAGAATTCTGGATGCCTGCCATCAGCAAGAGATGCCTTCCAAGCCCAGTAGCTGTGCTTGGAGTTCATTAACCTCCAGGAGCCAGAGTGAAATCTCCCTTCTTGCTGTACAAAGGAGCTTTTTTCTTCTGTCTAGAGATGCGGATGACCTGACAAGGAAGGTGTCCAGTGATCACCATCATCTACTGCTAAGAGTATGTTCTTAAAAAAAAATGGGGGCACCCCTGTTTGAAACTAAGACTCGTGTGTGCCATCAAGTTACCTTTGGAAGACAGGGGCCTCAGTAAGCTCTAGGGCTCACCCAGAGAGATGACAGCTTAATTCTACAGTCTCTCTTCCAAAAACAGAGTCAAGATTAGGAAGGGGCAGGCAGGGATGAGGCAGGTTAAAGTGAGACCACGAACCTTGGGGATGGCCTCGCTCACAGCATAACTGGCCTTGTCGCTGACCCACACCTTCTCCCTCGGAGACAGGTCAGCACACAGGGTCTTGAGCTGACTCAGGATGGACTTGTAAGGAAGCACTTGGATTTTGTATTCAGCCTCCAGACCCAAGTCAAGAAGCAAGTGCTCCTTCACACCAGGGGCATCGATGCGGTCCCCATCAATGAAGAGCCTGTGGGGGACAGAGGTGGTAACAGGAAAAGGAGAGCATGTGGGGCAATGAGCTGTGACACACACAGATTGGGCTCTATTGTCTAACCACCAAAAAAACTAGGTAACCTTTCCTTCCTCCCCACTCCCCTTCTGACTCCTGCCTCCCCAAAGTGTGTTACTTGTCCCTGGATATGTTGTCATCAGTCACCAATTCAAGCCAGAAACCTAGACAGTTTCTTCCCATGCCCTCCTTTTCCTTCTCCAAAGAGATCTTGGAACCTATCACCCAAGTCTGCCTAGCTATTGTTTTACCCAGTCACCACCAAGATTTGGTGGTGGGCCAATCCCACCTCTCAGCCTCCATGAACTGCCCCAGACATCCTATTCTTCACATTTGTAACATTGCTCAGAATTGCTAAACTTGATCACATGTGGTTCCCTCTGCTTTTCATTTTCATTTGGTTTGTCTTGGTGCTACTGGTGTTTGAACTCAGAGCCTCATGCTTGCTAGGCAGGCATTCTGCCAAATCCTTAGCCCTTCATTCAGTAGCTCCTCATTGTCCTCAGGACAGAAGCCCAAGTTCTGTTGCTTGGCCCCCACCAGGCTTTCCTTTCTGGGGTTCCGCGCTCACCTTCTGGTTTCATACTTTACACATGGACCACGCCAAACCACCCTTCAGGTTCTCCACATACTGCTCTCTCCTGCTCAGAGCGTCTAAAAATGCTGTTCTCTCTGCTTGAGTCTTTGCCCCACCTCTCCTCTAGCTAACCCATATTTATCCTTAACCTTTGCTTCACTGTACATCTCCTCTGCCCCCAAGTCCAAGCTAGCACCTTCCCGTGGCATCTCTATACACCTCTGATGGGCTAGTACCTACAATGAGCCTCAATCTCCCCAACTCTACTCCAGGACCACTCATCCTCGCACATAAACAGAAGTCCCTAGCACTCAATGAATGTGCTATCTGAAAAAAGAAAGCCACACAATAGAAGAACAATGAAAGGAAGGATATTAAAAAAAAAACTCTAAAATGATAAACAGAAAATTCAACAAAGCACAAGTCAGGGAGCTTTCCCTCTATCATTTCTGGCTTTCAAAATGACTGGCTCATTTGCTTTGCCCAGAGCTGCATAACTGAGGCTCTGTATGTCCCTTCATATGACTGATAGAAAACCCGGAATCCAAAGTATGCCCGGAACAAGACAATGGAACAGGAAGTTTGTGACCTAACTTCACGCCAGCTTTGCCCCATCATCCTTTCCTATTTATCTCTACATCTCATAGTACTATAAACACTTTCATATATTCTAAAGCACTTAGAGAGTTAAAGGAGAGGCAGGCTATAAATCAACATCTAGTACTAATAAAAGACAAGAAGGGAAAGGAGGAAGGGTAGGAACAAGGAAGCACACCAACAGCAGTGACTGGTGGGGGTGGGGAAGGGGGGAACCACAAAGAAGAGCTTGGGGCTTGAGCTTTGGAGGAGGTTCAGGTGGGAAGAAAGCACTCACATGATTGTCTCTAGTCCTATGATGGCATAGGAGAAAAATACTGGGTTGTGCTCCACATCTGATCCTCGGAGATTGAACAACCCTAAAAAAGAAAGCAAAGCCACTGTCACCTTAATGACTCAAGCTTTCCAAGTATAAGAAATAGCCTGTAGGAGAGAGCAGGCTTCAGCTTGGAATCCAGCTGCTGCATCAACGGACTCAATGGCTGGGCATCTGACTCAGAAAGGCCAGGAATCTTGTTCCAGCTTGTACCTCTGAGCTGCAACTGCTGGTGCCTACCACCTGATGGCACCAGAACTGTTTATATGCCACTGTATCATTGCCCCCAAGAGGACAGGAGAGTTCCTGGTTAAGAAATACATCCCCAGAGTGTTAAAAATGGCCCACATCATCAAGGTGACTTGCCAGGGAATCCTAGCCAAACACAAACCTCTTATATCCAGAAATGGAGGGAGGAGAGGAAGATAAGTACTTTCTCCCTTCTGGGGCAAAATGACCCAGGGTAGACAAACTGAGACCCACCCACAAGAGAGGCCAAATAAGGATCCTCCTGAGTTCCATGGAAGCTGAGTTTAGAAAAGAAGTGAGTCAAGAGGCTGCAGCTCTTGAATGAAACCAGAGCCTTTGGCCCACCCACGGTCTACTCTGTTACCAGGCTTCATGAAGGACCCACCTTTATCAGGGTCCAGGGTTCGGCGAGGTCACAGAACATTAGAGGAGATTGCAGGACCAGAGCAGAGCAGAGCAGCCCAGTGCAGCTCTGTCCCAGTGCGTCTAGCTCACAAGTGTGTTTTGTTTTTTTTTCTCAAAAATGGCAGGGGGCAAAAAGGCCCTATCACCAAAGATACTACCTCTATTTTTACATAATGGCTTCCTTAACAAAGCAGAGAGACAACATTTTTAACCTCTCTTATCAGTCCTTTCTTTTAAAAAAAAGTTATCACCAGGGTTCGAGAGGTATGATGGAATAGGTTAAAAGCCCTAGCATATACACATCCTAATCCATAAAATGATCCCTAAAAGCCAACCAGAAATAGGAACAAGATTATCAGAAACTAAGACATGGATTTATGAAGCAAGATTATGCTGCTGGCATATTAACAAGCTGTGGGAAAACTAGAAATAACCCAAAAATCCACAGAGAAATGATTAATTATAACCATTTGCTAGGATATCTAATACTTACAGATATGCTTACATATATAGATACACACTGAAATATTTTTTCAAATCAGGCCAAAAAGGTGACAGATGCACAGAAATATTAGCATGTCCATCTCTGGCAACAGGACTATGGGTGAGTTTTTTCTTCATTCTACTTCCTTTGCATTTTTTCATGTTTTCCACAATGAGAATGTGTTTCTGTTATTCTCAAGGAGAGAATCTCACTTGCATGGTTTTTCTGATATTGGGACTTTCTAAGTTAACTATGGGTATAAATGACAATATAGTTGACAAATTTTCAAGGACTGAAAAGGTAAGAAGGGAACTGAAGGGACAGGACACTGTGAGATAGGGTCTCATTCTCTAGTGAGAAAAGACAAAAACTACTTTTCAGTTGCCCTGAGTCAAATCCAGCCAGAAAATGACATAGAAGTTTCAACCAGATTCCTTCAGATTTTAAAGATGATATCAAGTTCTAATAAGTTACACAGGGGAACCTTAAAGTCTAAAGACTAAGGCACTGTTATGACCTCAGGAAAAATTCTGCAAAAGAATTTTCAGTTCCTGAGTTTTCTATGGTAGAAATGTTTCTAGAACTTATTCACTATTGGAGACTTTGGAAAACTACACAAAAAGTGTACAGAAAAAACTATCTCCTATGATCCTATACCTTTTGAAAGGCTGACATATAGGAAACTGCTTGAAGAAAATGCCTTCCTCAAAGCAAATTCTCCACAAAATCTTAAAAGACAGGCTGGACGTGGATATCACCATGGATTCATCATGAACTCCTGGCTGTAACACCACCCTGGGCAAGGGTAAGTCTCCCCTCCAACTCCATGTAATTTGCTTCTTTATCCTAACTGGCATCTCCCATTACCTTTCAGAGGCAATCTTTTGCTTATTCCCTGGCTACTCAGAAAGCTGAATGTTATAAACCACACAAAGGAGAGATCAGGTAACACAACCAGTAAATCCACGGCACTCACATGCAATCTCATCCAGGGCAGTGACTACAAACCACACAATGTTCCTCTCCGCCATTTTCAACCGGAGGTCTGCCACCTTCTCCTTCCAGGAGATACCTGCAAGACACAAACATACTAGTTTTGTGACTCCAGCTCTGGTCCCAGGCTGCTTCCATATATTCTTCCCCAGCTTACCATCTTACAGGGCACATGTTGCCTGCACAGGCAGGTGGCCACTTGACTATGGTGAGCTCTAACTGCCTCACCAGGACAATTCATTCATTTATTCATCTTAGTCTTGCCAGGCATAGACATCTGCCAGGGGTTAGGCCAGTCCATACAGTTATAACTCTGGACTAGACCCAGTCCCTGCCCTCATGGGGGATTACCATGTACAAGAGAAGACAGATGACTAAGCAGGTATTAATTACATGGTTGTATAAAAACTGATGCAATCAGGGAAGCACAGAGGGCTACGTGAACACACACCGAGCAGAGAAAGCTCCCCGCAGGTCAGGAGAATATCACTTTACATTCCTTAGGCCCCAGACTTGCTTTCCTAAGACCTAGGAATTCTTGGAAGCCTGAATCACTGTGAATACTACTTCCTAATCACACCTGCCCTCTCAGACACAGCCAAGGCTGACCTGCTGCTCCCTGAGATGACACTTCAGCCCCAGAAGAACTCATTCTACTGCACCTGACACCAGGACAGCTTATGGCCACTTGTGAATAGGCTAGGCATCCTTACACACCCAGCACCCAGAACATTCTCCCTGCACAGAGCAAGAATGCAACCATTGACAGAACAAAGTTCACCAGCAATATTTGCTTTCCCCTTTCCTATAGCATCAGGTGAGAGCCTCTGCTTCAGTCAGAAACAACTGGAACCATGCTGATGGAAAACATTTAGCTGGCCCTGGGTACTCACTGGCCCCTTTCCCCCATCCCACAGACAGCACCCTCCGGGAGGCTGTCACACAGGAAAGCAGGCTGGGGCTGCCCCCACAACTTTGAAGCTTTGAAGATCACTCGGGAATGCCATTTAAAACTTGGCCCAGAATCTAGGCTATAATGCTTTCTTCGCAGAACCCCTCTGGGCAATCTGCCTACATTCCAGACATCCCCCATCCACCTCTCCATTTCTATAACAAGGCTCCCTTCCCTGAAACCCCACCTCCCTCCCTCTGTCCTTCACTGTTTTCATAAACCCACACTTTTGTCTCTCACAAATGCTGACAGCACACACTGCCACACACCACTGTCATACAGAACCAAGGCAGCACCCACACTCACACCTCTACAGAAGTCGAAGATAAAGGGTAGGGCCTGAAAGGTAAATCTACAAATGCTATCACAGGAAAGGAAATGGAGCCTAGAAATTTTAGGCTCTCCACTTCCATTTTCATGATGAGACACAGAAGGGGCAGTCAGTAGCTGAGGGGTAAAAAGCTCAGTCCACTCAGCAGCACCCAAAAGCCACCCAGAAGAGCTTTACAAAAATAAGCTAAGCCAAAGTAAGCGGCAAGTCCGTGACAACAGTAGAGAACAATAAAGGCCCCTCTGTCGGTCAAATCTCCTCTGGGTCAAGGTCGGGCAGAGAGCCCTGTCAACTCAGATTCAACTCTACTTCAGAGGATCAGGATGGGGAGAGTACATGAGGCGAGCCGGAACCCTGTGGCACAGCCATAGTTCCCACCTGTGTAGTCCAGGCCCAGCGTGAGGAGGGGCCTGCAGGGCCGCTCAGGACGGTCCATCCAGATTTTGTCAACAAGGTTCTCCTTCACAGGAACCAGGTGGTGGCCAGCACTTCGCAGCACTTTGGCCATCTTCTTCCAGTAATCTGAGGAGATACACACACACACACACACACACACACACATATGGGGCCAGCCGGCCATTAACTCCTGTGTCATCTGAAGCAGAGGGTAGGACCTTTCTGACCCCTTCTGAAGGGCACCTCTCCCACAAGCTCTCCTTGCCCTCCATAATGACAGCAAGTCATGCTAAGCCTTAACAGCTCCACTTCCCACAGTTAAACAGGGGGGATGAAGAGAAGTCTAGAAACCACTTCCTCACCCATGCCGCAGAGATCACACTCACTCACCTGTAGGGATGATCAGTGGGTCTACACCCACCCTGGATCCTTCAGGAAGCACACTCACCAGCCAGTCTTCCTGAGTTGGTGTATCCTTCAGACCTAGGAGACAAGAGCCAATAAACAACTCCCAGAACAATGCAATCCATTGGCTCCTTGACAGCAAGATCTTTATTAAGGACCTTCTTCAAGGTAGATTAGCAGGCCTTAGAAAATCTGAGCTTCTCTTCTTCCTGAAGGATGAAGTAGGAAATGGTATGCAAGGAAAGCCTGAGGTAGGCAGAAGCAGAAAAAAAAATTGTCTTTGGGCTCCTGGTAAAAACATCTCAGCTGGGTGTTGCAGAGAAGGCGGCGGTAGCTAAGGCTTGTGGTGCAGCCTCACCACAGAGGAACAGGGCTGGCGTTAGTGTGCCTGATTATTCTCGATCCCCAGAACCTAGTGGTCTTACTCCTTCAGGTGGAACACTGCATGACATGGGAAAGAAAAGCAAGAGGACAGCTGATAGATGAGGAGGAGTGTGTTATGGAAAAAGTGTTAAGACAGGTGTGTGGGTAAAGGGCAGGTGGAGTATCTGCTGAAGTGGAAAGGCTTTTCTGAGGAGCACAACACTTGGGAACCTGAGAAAAACTTGGATTGTCCTGAACTAATTTCTGCATTTATGGAAGAGTCTAAGAAGATGAAGGAGGATGAAAATAATAAACGCAGGGAGAAGTCATGCATATCCTGAGGACGTGGAAAACAAAGAGAAAGAATCTGCAAAGAGCTAAAGGAAGGGGAAGCCTCTGTCATTTCTCTTTGTACATTACATATTCCCCTCCTTGCCTCCTCTCTCTTCTGCCCATCCCCTTCTTTCCTAAACACATCCACCAAAGAAAAAAAACATGTGCTTTTCACCGTGCTCCAAAAAAAAAAAAAAAAATCTCAGCTGTGCAGGGTACACGGTGTCGTTTCAAAAATCTCTCGGCCACTTCCCCACCACTGGTAACCTGATGAGAAGATAAATGGTAATTTGGTGAAGACTAGGAGCTTCCCTCATGTACCAAGCAGGAAAATAGACAGCATGTCACCAAGTGCCTCCCCTCACCTGCAAGGCCAGGGTTGGAGGGAGTAAGCCTATGCCCACTGCAAGGCTGAGCACAGGTCTTGGCCAAAAAGAAATCTTTCCAAAGGTTGTAGCAGGGGTACATACGAGTCTTTCACATGGTCCCCTGGGCTTCCTAACTGCAGAGAGAAGACCACTCATTCTTCCTTCTAGTTGCAAGACACTAAACAGGCTTCGAAAAGGAACACTATTTTTATAGTCCAGTTTTTCTTTGATCAAGCTAATAGTCTATCTAGCCAATATCTTTGGGATGTACATTTTTTTTTAACCAGACTTTTGCTAGACTGGTAAAATGTAGATTAAGAGTAAAAGCTTACATACTCTAAAACAGTGCTTACTTACCTTTACTATTCTCTCTAGTGACTACCACAAAGCCACAGAAGGGAAGTTCAAAGGTTTATAATAAAATGAGTTCATGATTCCCGGTTCTACAAAACTGCCTGCAAGTCTGTTTTGCTATCTGATTTTTTTTCCCCTATGTCTTTTTCAAACTACTTAAGCAAAAAACTTAATTAAAAAAATTTTTTTCTTGGGGTCTCTGGAATAACTTCTGCAGGATGAAGTCATGCTGTTTCTTAGTAGACAGCTCTTTGGAAAAAACCCAAGGGTAGGACACTCACCGGCCAGAGAAACCCACCTAGAATTCTCACTTAAGGATAGTAGGGTGAGGGGCTGGGAAGTTGGCTCAGTGGTAGAGTGCTTGCCTTGCATACATGAGGCCCTGGGTTCAATTTCTCAGCACCACATAAGCAGAAAAAGCTGGAAGTGGCGCTGTGGCTCAAGTGGTAGGGCACTAGCCTTGAGCTGAAGAGCCCAGCGTTCAGCCCCACAATCAACAAAAAACAAAAAGGAAGGTAGGGTGAGAAACACACAGCCAACCAGAGAGGAGCTTGGAAGAAAGAACCAACCCCCATCCAGTCCCCACCCCAGAACAACCAGATTCCAATTTTAACAAATAGACAGGTCATATCTGCCACTCTCCCTCAACAGTGCTAACAGACCTACCTCACAGCCTCAATCTATGGAATCTGAAAAGGCCTCAGTTTTCTCTGAACAAAAGGCATATTCTGAACCAGGAATCTCCAAAACTGAATGAAATGTGTGATGGGACACATACAGTGCCCATGGTCAATGATGTCATAAAAAGGTTAACAGCCTAGAGGAGCTCCAGAGTCCCTGGCCAGATCAATACAACAAAGCTGGGGGCTGGCTGTCTTCTACCCACCCATCTTCATAAGTGTCCAGTTGCTATCCATTTGTTTGGCAGCCTGGAGAAAGTAGCGCCCATCCGTCCACATGGCTGCGTGCTCTTCTGTAATGATGGCCGTTCCTAGAGCACAGGAGAAAAGCAGAGAAAGGTTTCTGACCACTTCCCAGCAACCTCCTAAAAACAGCAATAGTCAGACTAGAGGTAGCAGCTCCCAGCATGGAAGATGGTTGACGCCAGGGAACCCCCAGGTAAGAGAAAGATGTCACTAAGAACCAACTGTGTGTCAAGCTCAGAAGAAGAAAGCAGTCGAGAGGCCCAGGCTGCCTGAATGCTGGTCTCTACACAGAAAAGACACGTAAGCAGTGGGAGTCAAGGCCAGGAGAACAAAGGATTGTAGGCCTATGGCCAAAGTGGTCTCATAACCAAAAGAGAGGAAATGGTTTGTCCTTGGTACCTATAGCCACATGTATGTACTGTGCTCTGCCCCTCTCCAACGGAAGTGTTCCAGCTTTCCTTGATTCTGTGACTTCTCGGTCACCAGCTGGAGTCTATGCCTCCCACCTCTACCTGCCCTCAGTTCCCACAGGCCTGGCAATCTCAGGGCTTTCCACAGAGGTGTCTGCCAAAACCAACCCAAATGTGCCAACCAACATAAGCATTTATGCCAAAGGAAGCAGTGTGCGAACCACAGGGGAAAGAGGCTCCCACCTCATCCAGCTTGTTTCAGAGACAGGAACTCGAAGGGGAAACCACTGGAAAACTCAAGGGATGTTAGCAACTGTGGAAAAGTTAGGGCAGGATACTAGTGGAGCTCAAGGCTAGCCTTTGTTATTTAAATTTAAGAGTGAAAACAGAAAAACTAAAAGTCAAGCACTTGGAGAATTATTTAACACCAGTAAGCTAAGGCTTTATGGTGCTATTAAAGTCCCATTCCTTGTTTGGAGTGCTATCTACACAGGCCTACTCAGCTTAACTGATTTTCTGTTGTAAGTCATACTTGATAAAAAGGTCAAAACTTCTGTCTTCAAATTAAAGTTTTTTGGAAAATGAAGGTCTGGAGAAGAACCAAGGGTCACTAAAAGGTGACGGGAGAATTTGAGAAAGCCTGCGAACCCACACCTCCCTGCAGAGGTGCAGTTGGGAGTACTGTACCTGGCTTGCAATTTCTTTTGGTTCCATAACATAGGCTGAAAGACACTTGGTTATTTTAGGAAGGCACACATACAGCAAGAACGCAGAATTCAGTGACTCACCCGCAGATCCATCGAATCCAGAAACAAAGGCCCGCCGACAGTCACAGGGAGCAATGTACTCACTCTGAAAAACAAAGATCACAAGGAAATTAGACCTCTGTCAATCACACTTTGACTTTTCCACTAGCCAAGCCTATGCTAGACTCAGCGGGGACTATAGTTGGGACTATAGTTGGGATTTGTTTACGTCTTTCTTTTGGGAGCCAAGATGTTAGCTAAAAAGGCTGAACATTAAAAAGTCAATAAAAATTAGTCAGTCGTGGTGGGGTTTGCCTATCATCCCTGCACTGAGGAGGATAGTGGCAGGAAGATTTTGAGTTCAGAGCCAGTCCAGGCTACATGGTGAGTTTCGGGCCATCCTGGGATACATATGACCCTGTCTTGAATAACAAACATACATACATACACTGCAAAAGACTTAAGTTTCAAAGAGGTATCTCCTCTAGCCCTATTTCCTCATCTAGAGAACAAAGCAAGAGAAACAGATAAAAACTGCTCTCTCCTCAATAAGCTCTTAGTCAAAAACAAGCCAATAGCCTTCTCCTTCCCTTGCCTCTGACATTTAGGCATCTGTTATTTTTCTGAAAAGGAGAGTTGTATTTCTGTTTGAAGTGCCAAAAATTCTCTAACTTCAGTCTCTTTCAGAGATATTGGCTAGTTGCTGAACTTCCTGTTTGTGTCCCCCTCCAAGGTGGAGTCACAGCCTCTCCCACACAGGCCCAGCCCCTTCCTATCAGGGAACCAGGGGGAAACACTTCCCAGGCCAGGGGGCTTCAGCAAAGAAAGGGGTGACATAAAGATGCACTGCATTTGTGAATTGGTTGAATGGTAACACCTTCGAATACAATTTTAAAAAAAGAGAGAGAGAAGAAGCTAGGCGCTGGTTGCTCACGCCTGTAATCCTAGCTACTCAGGAGCTGAGATCTGAGGATGGCCGTTCAAAGCCAGCCCAGGCAGGAGAGTCCATGAGACAATAAACCACTCAGAAAACCAGAAGTGGCGCTGTGGCTCAAGTGGTAGAGTGCTAGCCTTGTGAGGGACAGAGCTCACGCCCAGAGTTCAAGCCCCACAACTGACACCAAAAAAAAAAAAAAAAAAGGAAGGAAGGAAGGAAGGAAGAAAGAAAGAAAGAAAGAAGGAAAGAAAGAAAACACATCCAACACCAGGTCCTATTCAGTGAGATTCTCCTTGCTTCTGAGTGGAAGGGTTAGGTAGTGAAGAAACTGAGGAGCTCTTCTACCCAGGTATAGCATGAGGCCATGCTATACAGCTTCTAGTAACGGCCCAGAGAAGCACAGAGAGTTTAACTAACCTAAAGCAAACAGCAAAAGCAGGCTTTGAACCCAGGAAGTTAGGTCCAGAACCTTAACTCTTAAGACCCAGGCCACGCTGCCCCAGCATGACACAGAGTCCCTTCTCCCCTCGACAATAGTAAGAAACTTGAAATTTGAACAAGCATTAGGTAACTCGCCCACTGACAGGCTGTAGTGCCAGGATTTGAGGCCATCTCTGCCTGCGTCTGAGCTCTTCTCCCCTTTCACTGTCAGCCAGTTTTGCCCAGGTCAAAAGACCCAGAAAACTGAAGAGTGTTAGTCTGACCATGGTGGTAGACACCTGTAATCCCAGTACTCAGCAGGCTGAGGTGGGAGGAACGAGAGTCTGAAACCAGCCAGGGGTACACATCTCTAAAAAAGTTAAAAAATAAAAAAAAAGGATGCTTAACATGGGAAACAGAGCTTCTGGCTGGAGGCCAGGGTATTTCAGGGGCAGTCTGTGCACAAAGGGGGAAAGGTCCCTGTGTTCCAGTCGCGCTGTGTGCTGTGTGCATGCTGGTTCTTTCAGCAAGGCAGCTGCAATCCCCCTCACCTGCCAGGGAGCTGTGAGGGCCCCCTCCCCTCCAGGTCTTGCCAGAGGCAAAGCCCGTACCCCTCTCAGCCTCAGTTCCTCATTTCCAAGGTGACTCATCTTCTCCTTGGTCCCCAAAACAAAGAATGTGTAACAGAGGGCTCCAAGGAAACAAGGAAACAGCAATCCGCATTGTTTATGGACTGCAGAATATTTGGTTATTAACCCAGTAATCACAGTGTGCAACTTAAAAAAAACAAAAGGCTCAATGGGAAGCAGGGTGTCTCATCCACTTCTAGGACTAATGGGAGCAACAGTAAGTTAATGTTTGAAGACCTCACCAGAAACCTGAAAGTGGTACTTGTACATAATGGAAGAGAGATTACTCATCTCTCCTTCCTGAACAGTAAGAATGCATCCTGGGGCCTGGGACAACCAAATTAACAAAAATAACTCTTCAGGTGCTCCTTGAAGAACACACAATGAGGACAACAGGGATCCCTGACCTTGTGCCCCTACCCAGGACCTGATGAGGAAGCCATGCTGGCAACCAGGGAAGGCAGCACTGATCTGTGGGTCTCCAGCTCAGGGACAAAGCTCTCCAGGAGGCCCACTCCCGTTTCCCAGGATGACCTGGAAGGGGGGACAGGCAACCCACAGGTTTCCTAGATTCCTCATCAGAAGGCAAGGGAAGAATTTGTCCAAAGGGAGGTGGAATTAACAGAATGTGTAGTTTAAGCCCCAGACAAGGTCTGGGGCAAGAACCAGACATGACCTAAGTGGTCAACATGCCAGACAGACATCGCTGAGCGTGGCTGGCGGCAGCCTCAGCGCCACACCAATGGACTAACCAGAGGCCAGACAAGCTGTGGGGCCTTTCCTAGCAATGAAGTTAGAACACATTCTTCCCAGCACTGCGAAGTCCTAAAATAAGCATGCTCCCATTTTTCTCTAGCTCTAGTAACAGCACTCAATCCAAACCTCCATTATCCTACCTAGACCACTGCCCCATCTACTCTTCCCATACGTTGGAGGTATTCCAAAAATACACACACACACATACACACACACACTTATATAGATGGTAGTAAAACAATAGCATTAGTTATGATTTTAATAGGGGATGTCCCCACCAGCTCATGTACCCAACAACCTGGTGCCCAGCTGCCCAATGGTGACCAGGTATTATTTAGAGAAATTCTAGAAACTAAAAAGTGGGGCCTGAGGTACACTGAGGGTGTACTTCCAAAGATTCTACTGGTCACCAGCTTCTTCGCCCTCTTGGCTTTCCATCTCTGTCTCTTTTCTCTCTTTCCCTCTCTGTCTCTTTCTGTCTCTGTGTATCTCTCTGCACATGTCTGTCTCTCCCTCTCACTCCATCCCCTCCTTTTCATCATTATATCTCAGATCAAATGATACCTCCACAGAACACTGCTTTCAAGCCTAGATAATATAAACACTTGTCCGTTTTGAAACTCTGTGTAGAACATTTTATAGATTTTCCTCTTAGTGAACATTTCTCCCTTTCATAGCCCCATCCCTCTACCCCTCCTCCAGAATATAAGTCAGGGTGGTTGTCACACAGTGACAGTGGTAAGCAGCAGATCCTCAGCCAGCTTCTGCAGAATAAATGTTCAAGCAGAAGAGATGAACCCTTTTTCCTTCTGCTCTGTTAACATCTTGGCCATCTCTATGAAGATGGAAAGAATACAGGTCACCCCTTAGGGGCTGGAAAAGGCAAGGAAATGGATCCTTCCCAGAGCCTGAGAAGCCACAGAGTCTTGCTGAGCTATGATAGGCCTCAAACCTCTAAAACAGGACAGGAACGATTCTGTGTTGTCTGAAGCACCATACCTACAGTCATTTGTCACCAGTAACATGAAACTAGCAATATGAAAAAAAATGAAAGGATAACAATCTGGATTTCAGTCTCAAATGCCTCAGCACACAGCAGAAAGCCAAATGAGGCAGAACAGGAATACTCGCTCTAACCAGAGAGCGGCTCGTACCTCAGCTGACACCTGCCATGCCGGAGCAGCCCCCATGTTGCCAGGCTTTGGTATTTCAAGAGAAGCCAGAAATACCTGTGTCTGAGAAATTACCCATTACTTCAGGGTTGGCATCTAATCCAAACATAAATGAAGCATAACCAGATAAAGCATATTATAAACTTTAAAAAAAAAAACCTTAGTCGTTCCTCAAAATCTGGCTCAAATACACCTCATCCTCACATCTTTCTGAGCCACTCCAGCTCTCAGAGGTCTCTCTCCTCTGAATTTTACCAGGTTTTGGGTGATGGTAACAAGCAACAGTGGCTAATTGGCTCAACGTGCACTATCTGAAATGAGTAATTCATTAATATCCTCCTATTCTAATCCCACAGCAGATGTGAAAGGAGTCAACCTCCCCAATTATAGATGCAAAATTAAAATTGATTCTTGTGGCAGAGGCAAGATTTGAACTCAAGCCCAACTCTTCAAAGCTGACATCCTTGCTATGCTGCCAAGCAAACTCTTCTAATTCAGAGCAGAGACTGAGTACATTGAATCTGTACAACTGGATTATACAATCTAAGGGAATAGGAATATAAAGTATGTCTCACATTCACCTCTGGCCCTCATCAACCACACAAGTAACAACCACAACCAGAAGTCATTCCTACAGTCGTCTGGCTCCCAGATTACTAGGTAGGTAATAAGGATACCACACTGGAGGACTAAGATGTGACGTGAAGCAATAATCATCTACTCAGCTGTGATGGACACATGCATTTATTACTATGCATCAGGCAATGAACTAGACTCTGAGGAAACCTAACTATCTTCTCAAAGTAGACAATCTGGCCATCAAAACAGCACAGTTATCCCATGAAACATTAGCACTAAACTATGCCAGTTATATAGGACCAAATTTGGTATAGATTCAAGGATGCTCAGATCTGCCTTAAGTCCATCAGGATAATCTCAGAGGTTTGAGCTGGACTACCATGGACAGGTAAGGAAGAGCAAGGAAGGAAAAGATGGAAGAAAGTCAGAGGGAAGAGATCTAGGGTAGGCAGGCAGAGAACTAGACAGTTCTTGAGAGGTAGTACAGATCAGAAAGAGTGGTAATGTGATCAGAGCTATATTTTTTAAAAAGTGGTCAACATGGCCACCAGAAGATGGAAGAAGAGAAAAGGAGGATGGCCAGTGCTAAGTCGGACTAGTTATTAGATCCATGCTGGGATGACTTTCCTCCTCCCTATCCTCCACTTCCATAGGCCATGAGTCTGACACATGTTTCCAACATACTAAGTTCTCAACAAAAACGGAACAAAGGGCAGACTGTCCACAGGAAATATAAGAGGGTATATGTTGAAATGAAGACACAAAGCTCCTTATGCCCCAATAATAAGGAAACCCTTTGATATTTTCTTTTCTCCTAAACAGAACTGAGTCAGACTATGCAGAGACAACATATAGCTGTCCAAAGACAGCCACCTTACTTAGTATAAATATCTTCCCAGCCAGGACTTCATTTCCCAAGCTCCTTTGCTTCAACTAGGTGGGGTCACATCACTAGTCCAGACTAATGGAATGTGGATGAAAGAGATTTCTAGATCCAGGCAGTTAAATATGTCTGTGCCTTCACCATACTGTTATGCCAGCTAAAATGGTTTCACCACCAAAAACAGCCTTGATCACTTTTCCTACTAGTGAAAGAAAATCCCCTACAACCCAGGAACACAAACTCTGTACTTATGATTAAGCCACTGAAATTTAAGACCTGTTAACTACCTCTGGCATTATGCTAATTATGCCATAATTATGCTAATTATGACAAAAAAAAACTTCTAAGAAATATCCAACAAAACAACAGGAAGCTGACTCCAACAGGAATGGACAAGGGTCCAGAGAGTTTAGGAAAAATTGACTCATGACTTCCAGAAGGAGGAACTTCAAACACAACCCAAGGGTCACATTGGCAGTCAGTCTGAAAAAAAAAAACAAAACCTGACCCTTTGACTAAGCCAAGCCCAAGAGCAGCACATGGGCCTTTCAAATGCAGAGGAAGAGAACTTACATCTCTAAAAGTTAAGTGCTATAGCAAAGCTCTGGTTCCAGCCAATGACTCTCCTGGTTTGGGGCCAGCAATGCCCACAGTGTTTGACTGAAGGCAGTAAATGAAAGCATCCATACTACCAGAGAAAATGTGCAATTCCTCACTTAAAAGTTGCCTTGGGGCCAAATTTATTAACACCACAACCCTTGTTCTGAGTTTAAAAAGAAGAAGCCCTTAAAGCGGCACAGGACAGAGAGAAGCAGACCACTGAAGTGCCAAGTCCTTGCGTAATCCTGCATTTGGGGTACATTTTCTCTCTAGCAGGGAACAGTGTGTGGGTGTGTATATTTGTGCTTTGGAAAGTATACAAAGGATAGAACTCAAGATTCCTTTTCACTTCCAACACTCTCCCTTCCCCACCCCTAGAAGAAAATCCGCCAACCTTGAATCAAGCCTGAAATGAAACAATTAGGAGCCAGAGAACAGAGCCACACTATTACTGAGGAGGCTACTGGGAAAGTCACACACAAAAGCCAACCCTTCGTGTTCTCACAGGCCTGACAAGTACCCCGAATCTCACTGAATAATCACCCACCGAAGCCCCTTCTATCCATGGAGCAGAGACTGACACAAGAAACCCATTTCTGTCTATTGATGGTACCATGAATACCTATACCCTCAAAATACCTATACCCTCAAAACTGCAGGGTCTACACTCAATTCAGGCTCCTCTGCATCTCCTTCTAGATCTCCCCTTCTCTGACTATATTACCAATACCCAAGTCAAAATACTCTTTACCTACTGGGGGATCCTGCACGGGCCTGTGAACAGGTTTTCTCAGTCATACTAAACATCTTGCAGGTCACCTCACTCTCTTGTTAAAGACTCTCCCTGGGGCCCTCCTAACAATGCATAATCTTATGCCACGGAGGAGCATAGCTACCCCAGGACCGGGCATGGGTAACTCACAGTGGCCTTGGCCAGACCTTCTACTTCTTTCTTCTTCAAGCCTAACATGATGTATGTTCTTTTGTTCCCATAGATTTGCATATACATCTTCTGTCTCTCGCCATGGATAAAAATTCTACCGGTTTACATTTTTTATGATTCATGGATTTATGATGTCATACATGCAAAACATACTAACTTCATTAGGGAAAAAAATCAATGTAAAACACCACAACTCTGCAACTGTTGATTTTTTAAATTTTTTGTTCTAATGATTGAAAGGTTCAACACTGTGTCCCTGCCAAGGAGTTAAGGTGTACTAAAAATCATTAACACTAGCAGGTAACAGAACTCAAGACCCCACAGGGAGCACAGCAGGCAAAGCCACCAAGAATTTTGTCTGTGTGGAGAGGCAGAGGGTTGGGATTAATCACAGACAGTGCTGGCAATCTGGTAAGACAGTGATGTTAATTAAGGTCCACAGTTTAAGAACATCTAAAATATTTTTAAAACTAAACCTGCAATGCATGATGTTTACACTTAAGTTACTAGAAAATTAAGCAAAGCAATTATTAGCTCTGAATAAAGTAATGTGAAAACAGGAATGCATTTTTGCTAATCTACAAAAAAAAAACTTCTAATGTATCATTTGAAAGATTTCACAATACAAGCAGGAGGCATATTGCCCATTAAGAAAGAATTCTATCTCTCCATGAGTCCAAACTCTAACTATTCACATTCTTGGGGGGTTTTGTTGCTATTGTTTGTTTTTGTCAGTAATGGGGCTTGAACTCTGGGCCTGGGCGCTGTCCCTCAGCTCTTCAGCTCCAGGCTAGCACTCTACCACTTGAGCCACAGCGCCACTTCCAGTTTTCTAGTGACAGGAGTCACAGCTTTTTGGCACCAGCCAAAGAAGTATCAGACATTAGGAAGGCTTGATGGAATAAAGATTAAGGAGGGATTAAGTGAGGAATTTGTAGACTCTAAAGGACTATATGATGTCTACAATATACATGTCTACATATACAATATATATTTTTTTTTTTAAAAAAACAGATGTCTCACCAACTTTCGTGCCTGGGCTGGCTTTGAACCCCAATCCTCAGATCTCAGCCTCCTGAGTAGCTAAGATTACAGGTGTGAGCCACCGGAGCCCAGCGACTATTCCCATTCCTAACCACCACTTTCTCCAGGCAGCCTTCCTTGAGCCTGCTGGCTTAATTATCCCCTCACTATGGATGCCCTGTACACTACATGCAAAACCTCTGCTGTTTAGCACAACAGCCACCAGCCACCTGGGACTGCTGAGTACTTGAAATGTAGCTAATTAACCATTTCATTTTTAAATAACAAAGAAAATTTTAAAACAGATACTCAAGATTTCATTATTGGAAACTTTTAAGTATGCTTAGAAAATTTTGAGCATGAGTTTACTTTTTCAACAGTAAACTTAATGAAGATTTCATTATTGGAAACTTTTAAGTATGCTTAGAAAATTTTGAGTATGAGTTTACTTTTTCAACAGTAAACTTAATGAAGTACAAATACAGATCAAATATTTCCAGTGAAATATGGGTGTTCCCATATTTACAAATGCAGAATAAGGGGGCTGGGAAGGTGGCTCAGTGGTAGAGCGCTTGCCTTGCATGCATGAGGCCCTGGGTTCGATTCCCCAGCACCACATAAGCAAAAAGAAAAAAGCTGGAAGTGGCGCTGTGGCTCAAGTGGTAGAGTGCTAGCCTGGAGCTGAAGAGCTGAGGGACAGCGCTCAGGCCCAGAGTTCAGGACCCATGACTGGACCCAAAAAAAAATGCAGAATAAATATATAACATATTTTAAAGACTTAGTACAACAAAGCAAAAGTAATATGAAGTGTTACTATAGTTTCAATATAGGTGACATGTCAAAATATTTTGTATTTATTGGGATAAGTAAAATAGTATCAAAGTTAATTTAATTTATATTTATGCCTCACATGTTTTTACTGAACAGTGTTGAACAGTTTCCTATAACATTTAGCAATTTCAATTATATTAACTGAAGTAAGCCAGACCCAAAGAAACATAGGTCCAACGGTTTCCCTTATTTGCAATAACTAGTATACATCTAGGTTAATCTTACCAGACAAGCAGAAAAGGTCAAAAGCTATCTACATATGACCATATAAGATGATGCTAAGGGGCTGGGAAGTTGGCTCAGTGGTAGAGCGCTTGCCTTGCATGCATGAGGCCCTGGGTTCGATTCCTCAGCACCACATACGCAAAAAGAAAAAAGCTGGAAGTGGCGCTGTGGCTCAAGTGGTAGAGCACTAGCCTTGAGCTGAAGAGCTGAGGGACGGAGCCCAGGCCCAGAGTTCAGGCCCTATGACTGGACCCAAAAAAAAAAAAAAAAACCAAAGATGATGCTAAGCAAAATGAACCCCAAGATAGGGACACAAGAGGTTTTTTTCTTTGTCACTGTTGTTTTTAATGTACTATGTGATTTTGTTGTTGTTGTTGTTTCTTTTGTATGTTCTTCCCCATGGTACAACCCCTGTTGTCACTGTATTTGATTCTGATGCCTGCATCTTGTGTATACAATTTTTCTAATTTGGGTAGGGGAAGGGCAATAAAAAATGCTGAAACAAGGATACAAGTTAACCCACTATAACAATGAGACATACAAGACACTATGTTCAAAAGGAACTTCACAACTTCAGGGGGAGGTGGGGATAGGGAGGAGTTGGGGAGGTGAAGAGAGAAGGGATGGTAGGGGAAAAACAAAGAAGGTAGTAAAATTAATAAATAAAATAAAACATTTAGCAGTCTCCACTTCTGTTAGCACTTGTGACTATGACTTATTTACTCTTTAATCTCTGTAATGTTTTAATTTCCATAATAGTAATAACAATAATAGCAGCTATAATAGTAAAAACAGTGTTAAGTCACTATCCCTTTTTGAGAGAGTCTAACCGATGGCTAAAAATTGGAATTAACAGGAGTTAGGAATGGTGGTACATGCCTGTAATACTCAGGAGGTGAAGGTAGGGGGAGAGAGGGCCCCATGTCAAGCAACCAGCAAGTGGCAACTCTGACATATGACAGTCTCTAAAGTTATCTAGGTACTAACCACCTGGTACCTGGCCCTGAGCAGTCAGAAAAGATGCACCAAAAATGTAAAATACAACTTCTACCATATACATAAGGACAAACCGCAATGCTAAAACCACAGAAATGCCAGTTAAAGGTTATAAAAGAAAAACAGCAGAGGAGTGAAGATAGAAGGACGTCAAGAATACACAAATATAAGCCTGTGACATCTATACAACAGCGACTTCTGCAGTACGTGACAACTCATACTGGGCATGCTTGCCCTTTTCTGTGTGTGTGTGTTTTTTTAACTGTGAAAATACTGTACAGAGGGGTTACAATTACATGGGCAAGACATATCTGGGACTAAAGCTTCATTCTTTTCTTCAAGGGGAAGCCATGTAATTCTGATGCTCTAGGATGCTTAACAGGAAGTGATCAGCTGAGAGACAGGCCAGTACATCCCTGTGACTTTGCCAGCTTCTTGCCATTCCCAGAAGGAACTGTGTTAGAAAAGTCTCCGGCCATACCTAATACCAGAGGCAGGCACACTTTTAAACTCAATCAGTGTATCAAAAAATCAGGTTTGTCCTAAAAAAGGAAATCAAAGCAGAAGTTAGAAAGTGGAAAAACCTCCTATGCTCCTGGGTTGAAAGGATTAACATCATGAAGATGGCAATACTTCCAAAAGGTATCTACAAATTCAATGCCATACCTACCAATATTCCAACCTCATTCTTCAAGGAAATAGAAGCAATCCAAAAATTCATATGGAACAATAAAAGACCCCAAATAGCAAAAATGATCCTTAACAGAAAGAATAGTGCTGGAGGAATATCAATCACATTTCAAACTCTACTACAAAGCCATAGTAATCAAAACAGCTTGGCACTGGTAGAAGAACAGACCTGAGACCAATGGAACAGAACTGAAAACCCAGAAATGAACCCACAGACCTATAATGACCTAACCTTCAATAAAAGAGCTAAAAAAATAGAATGGAAAAAAGACAGACTCTTCAGTAAATGGTGCTGGCAAAACTGGTTAATCACCTGTAGAAAACTAAAGCTAGATCCTTATATATCACCCTACACCAGAATCAACTCCAAATGGACCAAAGATCTCGAAGTCAAAGCAGACACTCTGAAAACATTACAGGATGGAATAGGAGAAACCCTACTTCTTGGCACAGGTTGAAATTTTCTTAATAGAGACCCAGAAACACAACAAATCAAAGAAAGGTTGGACAAATGGGACTGCATGAAATTGCAGAGCTTCTGCCTGGCAAAGGACATAGCTAGCAAGATCAATAGAAAGCCCATGGATTGGGAGAAGATCTTCACTAGCCATACAACAGACAAGGGTCTCATATCTAAAATATACCTGGAACTCAAAAAAATTAAATCCTCAAAGAAACAACTGCCCAATAAATAAGCAGGCTAAAGACTTTAAGAGAAACTTCTCTGAAGAGGACATAAGAATGGCCAATAGACATATGAAGAAATGCTCA
>NW_012267252.1:11206635-11264746 GCF_000151885.1 Dipodomys ordii
TTCTGAAGGTAAGGTTCATAAATGAAGTAGGGCCTTGAGAAATCTTTAAGCTAGGACTTTAAGAGAGCCTGCAAACCCCTTTCACAGGATGTCTCCATCTCAGACAAAGTGCTAGGAAGTAGAGAACAGCCACACCAGGGGCTCCAGTAGCAGGTGCAACCATCCTGGGAGAAGATGGTTACAGTCATATCGGCCTCAGCAACAGCCTCATGCTTGAAATTGGTTTTTAGTGGGATTTAGCTCAGGATTTGGGGAAACTTAACACTGATTCTTTAAGCATTCCAAGCTTCCTGTTTCTCTGCCTTTCCTCCTACCAATCCTCCCACCTGGAACCCCTTCCCTCCTCTTCTTTCTCCTCCAACCCCTCACCGCTGTTTATCTAAACTCTACCCATCCTTCAAGGTTTAGTTCAGAGCACCTTCCTGCCCCTCACTCTCCATTATCCTTCTATCCAGTCCTCAAACTTCCACAGCCCCTGTCCAAATTTTCTTAATAGCAGTTACCCCACTCTACCTAGTAATATGGATATGTGTTTGCACATCTAAACTCCACTTGAGTGCTTTTTCCCACCAGGAACAATTCTCATCTTTGTATCATGTACAGTATCTAAGGTAGTAACCTGCACATAAGCAAAAGGTTGGAACAAATGTACATATGCATGTCTCTACAGAAGCATAATACTTCGTATATTATTTTGTCTCAGTAAACCTTAGTGGGAGTAGGAATCCAATCTTAAATTCACCTTTGTAACCCTACAGTGCCATAAACACAGTGTAGGCCCTCAATTCAATTGGATGACCCTACAGTGGGTGTAGGACCTGCTTATCCGCCTGCCCTTTAGCCCTACCACGGACTGTCTCGTTCTCCAATCACAACTTCCCTCCACTAAGATAACTGCTGCTCTCAGAAGGAAAGGGAAATTGCTGAGTTGGTTCTAAAGAGATAGTGGCAGTTATCATAGTATCCTTAATTACTGTTGGGTGGACCTCTAGCCATGTCGGAAGGATGGGAACAGCTAGGTGGGCAGAAGGGAGGAAGAGAAGGAAGAAAAGGGGGATTATAGGGGGAAATGACATGGAATGTATCAGTATCAGAAAGGCCCAGGATTTCTACCTGTAAATTTGTCTACTAATTCTCTCCCCATTGATTGAAAACTGGGCAGATTCATTGGAAACAAAGCAGTAGGGACCAAAACTATAGGCACACAATGAGACAGAGCTCTTAAAAGGGGCAACGAGAATTCTTTGGGTTGACAACTAGAACTCCATGGATACATATGGCTCAAAGGAAGACCGAAAAGGAAGAAGGCTGGTGAGTTCCTTCTTCAGCCCCTCTCTCCTCTGTACCTGGTGGGCATCTCCCGACGGGATGATATAGGCCTGGATGGGTTCTGCCACATACTCGCAGTTCCTCATGGCTTGTCTCAGCTGCCGAAGCAGCTCCGAAGTCACCTTTGGAGCCATTCTGTTATCTGCAACAACAGAAGAGTTTGTTCTAAATTAGCCTAACCCCAGCAATTCAGTAAGTTCAAAGCCAGACACAGAGATAAGAACCTGCTACATTCTGCTCCACCCCAGATGTGTCTCAAACTGACCAAGCCACCAGGCTAACCACAAAGCTTCTAGAAACACTCGGAGTTCTTAAATATTACTTCCAGCTGGGTGCTGGTGTCTCATGTCTATAATCCTAACTACTCAAGAGGCTAAGATCTGAGGATCATGGTTCAAAGCCAAGGAAAATTTGAGCCACTAAGACTCATTTCCAAATTCACTTAAGGTTATTCATTTCACTTTTAGGACTTTATTCTGGGAGAAAAATATACAAAAATACAGATGTTGATCCTTGTTTATATTTTTTAAAGTAAAAGAAAATGTGATTGGTTACATAAACTATAATATAGCAGTAAACTACAACACAAGAAAAATGTTTTACAGATCTCTATTTGACTTGGAAAGACATGGAAACAATACCCATAAGTGATTAAACACTGATTACAAAAGAACTCATAGAGGCTCTATATAAATAAATAAGAATGGAGTTGCTAGAATTGCTTTAGGGTAAGTAAATTTAGAGTATTTTCTTCTGGTGCTTTTCTGCTTCTTACATCTGTCCACATTAAAGCATGTTTCATAAACAGCTTTCTTAAGCAACCAACACCAAATTTGGGGTAGAACTTTCAATATACTATGAACCAAAGTCCTGTCTTTTACTATAGTAAATATTATTATAGCAAAACTCGCTCTGACCCTCAAGAAGAGGATCAGAGCTTCAATGCTGGGTTCTTCTCTCTTAAAATATGGGGTGAGGGAAGTGTTAGGCTAGACCCAAGAAGTCCCAAGAACCAAGCAGATCCAGTCAGTGGGAGTTAACAGTTCTACAAAACACAAACCAGGAAGAGAAAATCAAAAGTCATGAAAAAGAAATGTTAGAGAAATTAAATGTGGTCCCAGTAGAAATTCTTGAACTTTTACAAACATTGAAGTAGTCAAAAATCAAAAGAGCACTGTATACCACTAAGAACTAAAAACTACTTCTGTACTGCAAGCACACATGGTACAAACTGCTTAACTGCTTTAGTTGATTCTTCAGAAAGATTTTTATTCAACAAACTAACTATTAACAGTTCTGATAAACATATCGCAGTACAATGGCCACATTACAAAGTAATTTCACATACGACAAAATTAACAGGACTTAAGAAACAAAGAACTCCCACTCATCTGGTCGAACCACTACTAAATATCCCCATGCTGCTGATCACAGGTATGGTGTATATGTGTACACCATTATATGTTATAGACCGTGATAGACAATTTGCTCCAGGAAAGTTAGAATGAACTTGTGACTTTAAATGAGCATCATTATTCCACAATACTGTGAAATTTGGGAAATTATGTAATCACTTAATCACAATTTAAAAAAAAAGAACCTCGGGGAAGGTAGGGAGGGAAGGGATGGTAGGGGGAAAACAATGGGGGGGGTAACAATGCTCAATAGGAAGTGTACTCATTACCTTGCTCATGTAACTGTAACCCTCTGTATAGTATCTTTACAATAAAAAATTTTTAACAAACAAAGTAATTTCACAAAAAGCAATAAAGAATGGTGATCATTCGTATTTTAGTATATCCCATGGGCTACAGGCACAAAGCTACATGGTTATAGCTCACAGTATAATAATGGAGTTTTCCAATTTGTTTGCTTGTTCTTGGAAGTTTGGGTTAGTCTTAGTTGTTCTGGTTTTTTTTGAGACAGGATCTTGTTATGTAGCCCAAGCTGGCCTAAAACTAGTAATTCTATTACATTAGCCTTCAGACTATTAGAATTATATGTGCATGTCACTATACCTGGCTTCCAACTTATTTATGAATAGTACAGAGTTCCCACATAGCCCCTACCACAACACACACATACACACAGCCTCTCCCACCATCAATCTCTGTTACCAGATCAGCGTACTTGTTACAACTGATAAACCTACACTATCATCCAAAGTCCATCCAAGTTCCACTCTCAGTGTTGTATATGATAGGAGTTTTAACAACAAATACATAATGTACCCACCACTGTAGTACCATGTAGAATATTTTAGCTGCTCTAAAAATCCTGTAAGCTACTTACTATATAAAATTCTGAAAAGACTAAACCACAGAGACAGTAAGAAAGGTCAGTTATTGCCTTTCAGATTGTAATATGGACATAAGACTTTTCTTTGACTTGATAATGTGTATTTAAGATTCCTTCAATTCCATAGTCTAACAGCTCATTCTCTTTAGTCCTGAAATATTCGTGTTTGGATGTACTGTAACTTGCTTACTCATTCACCTACTGAAAGACTATGTTGTCTCCAAGTTTGGGTAATTATAAATAAAGGTGCTATTGTCATTCATGTGAAGGTTTTATATAGATGTGAAATTTCAGAGCATTTGAGTAAATACCAAGGAATGTGATTGTTAGATCAGATGATAAGTTCATTTAGTTTTATAAAGAACTGCTAAACTGTCTTCCAAAGTTGATGTACTGTTACATTTCCTCAGCAATGAATGAATAGTTCCTGTTGCTCTATATCCTTGCCAACTGTTTTGGATTTTGTCAACTCACTTTTTCAATGAATAGAAAAAGATTTTACTTAACCAAAATGTCCTAATACACAATGTTATACATCGTGGTACAGTGAGACAGTCAGATCATCTTCAAGGACTGACATCTTGACTAGCTAAGGCTTATACTCGGCTAGGTAACACTTTCACAGCTTCTTCCTCTTCATCACCATCAGTACCCTGGGCTTTTCCCCTCAGCTCTGATTATCTTCAAGAGATTCTCCAACAAGTACCATACTGATTATAGGACTCTTTCATTATTGCCAGCAAGAACAACTTCAGTAACAGACCTCAGGGCTCTACTTAACGAGTTTTAAAAAGACAGAATTACTAAAAGAAAAAGTTGCTAAAAACTCCTACTCATGATTCAATCATGCCCACATTCCCTGCAGTACAGCAACTGCCTCTGAAAACTACTATTCAAACTACTATTCCTTTCCTTTCGTTTGATCTATTATGCCCATAATTTCTCAATTATCAGACAAAGAAAAGTCAGCAGTATCCAGTCTAATCTAGTCTAATCTGGGTCCAATATGAAGCCAACTACGATCTCATAATATTGTCAGCAGCTGATATCTTTAAGAAACTTCCAAATAGATTTACTATACTTCTAAATTATATTTCTAAGAAAGTTAACTTTCCCCTGACCAGCCAGGGACTCAGTATTTTGCCCAAGCTAATCTCAAGTTTCTGAGTTCAAATGATAGCCCTTCCTCAGCCTATGGAGTGGGTAGGATTTACAGACATACACTAATGTACCAGACAAGGTTAATATTTTTAGAAAGAGACAGGCAAAAAATGAAGACTTCCTTTGGAGTAGTGTGGTTCAACCTTGGCAGCACATCCGAATTACTTAGGGGACTTCTGATTTAATTGCCCTACAGTGCAACCAGGCATGCAGAATTTTATAAATACAGAAGCCAAATGACAGAAGCCAACATTCTTTGCTTCAAGTTCATTAATTTCTTTATACACTGCAGCCTCTAATTAAAGCACACATGACTTCAGGATTTTGATGGCACCAACTTCTTGTTTTTAGTGAATACCTGTCATTTGCACCAACATTATCAGTCACTCACCTCATCAGTAAAGAGAACATAACCCACGGCAAGCAGAACATGTTCAATTACAAACTGTAAGGCAAAGTGGCCCTGGTCAAAGACATCTTTTGCCTTCCTGGGCACTGTAACCTGCCTCTGTACCAGCCATTCTGACAGCCATCACCATCTCTGGCCTCATCATAACATGCTCCACTTGACTGACACATTAGGCCTTGCAACCAACACTTACAGTCTGCTGCAGTGACGTTATTTACGTCCTTCCTCTATGTACCTGTCCCATCACACTCTCAACATGCCCCTTTTCTTTTTCACCCTTCAAACTCATCATATTTGGCTGGTGTCTTTGGTCAAATATCGCCTCTTCTTTGTCGCCTACCAGCTACGACAGAAGTACTTCCACCTGACACATACCTACGATCACTGAGATGTGCTAAATGAATGTCACAATTTGGGATCTATGATCTTTACAAACCCACATAACCAAGAGTAACAAATCTGCAGTGAAAGAAGCAAGCTAGGAATTTAGATGATGTCATATTATAACACCTGCTCATTCCACATTCTCTTTTTTCAGAAACATTAGAAGCAGCCAAGAGCTGAGCAGAGTGTGCAGGGAACTGGAAAGCCAAGAGCAACAGACCTAGTCCGTGATGTAACATTAGCCCATACGCTGCCAGGTATTTTTAAACTGTGACTTAAAGGGAATGACTCATTGAAAATGCTTTTGCATATGTGGATCTGCTGTTAAGCAATAGAGTCCCAAACCTCAGCCTGAATCACAAACACTTTTTCCGCCACTTGCACATGAAATCACACCCTATTTACCTCACTGGGTGACTAGAGTTAAACATGATAATATGTGTGAGAGTACCATGTGCAGCAGCTAACACATTGTATTTGAGGTGAAGAAATATTTGAACCAAGAGCTGAAGCACCAGCTGGGATTCCTACTCATCTTGTTATAATGGAAGGGGCTGGTTTACCCCAATTTCATCTTCTTAACACATGGACAGATGCTCTGCCAGCATCAATAGTTCTAGAGGTGGCATGGCTGTGGGGAGGGGCTGAGGGTTTTACATACATTAGTGGTTAATTCTCACAATGATCCTCCTACGGAGAGTTCATTATTCCCATTTGGAGGAACAGGAGTTTAAATAAGTTAACCAAGTCTGCTGGATTATCAGGAACCAGGACCCAAGGTCTGTCCAACTCTCAAGTCCATGCATATTACCTAGAAGACTTACTATTAGAGCATTCTAAAATCAATAGAATCAAATCACATGGGCTCCAGTGGCCAGCTGACATCTACAACCTCAGAAAACTGAACTGATAAGTCCTTGAAATAACTAATAATAGTCCTAATATAAGGAGAAGTTCTTTTGCACTCTATATTGATGACTCTATCCTTTTTCCCCCCTTTCTTACTTCCTCTTTTTTCCTGCTTATTCTTCCTTCCTTTCCTACTTCCTATTATGGTCCAAAATATGCTGGCTACATATACATTTTTAAAGAAAAAAATATTACCTAAAATTGAATAAAGTAATAGCACTGCTATTCCAAAGGGAAACTAATGATGGTTTCTTGCACACTTTTTAAAGGATCAATTTTTCAGTCTGAAAAAAGTTAACAGGATGGCTATCCTATATGTCCATAGAAAAGCATTAACTTACTTGGGACCAAAATAGAGTAATATACCACTTTTCAGAATTCAGGTTTCTAACAATAGAATCACAACTAACAAGTTCTAGGGAGGAGAGATGATTTCAAGATGGTTTTCCTAAATGAACATTCAATTTATAAAGCATAATAATGTATTTTCTCACTTGAGAACCTGATGAAAGATTGAAAGCTAATTTCTAACATGATCAAAAAGGAACTATGTTAGAGATAAAAGACAGATTCGAAGTTCTAGAATATACATTTTAATAATAATCTATCTCTACCTCACTATCCCCACCTGTCTCCACACAAATAGAAATTGCAAATATATATGTATATATTTATCACTTTCTAACTTATTACTTTTTAACTAACATTACTTAACTAACTTATTACTTATTACTAAAAAGTGATATATATATATATATATATATATATGAATTAAATAACCACCCAGAGAGCCAAAGGACAAAGTGATTTCCAGATCCTACCCCAACTTTGATCAACTAATTGCTAATCCCTTACCATTTCTTCTCATTCATGGGCACAGTGGCCAAAAATCTTGTCTAATTTATAGGTAAAATTATTATTACCTGTTTCCACACCTGTGTCTCCTGATGATGTCACCTCGTTAGATTCAATTATTCTTAAATTTTGCAGCTGAAAATCTTGGTGATTCGCCCTTACAAAGAGAAAGAAGAGGAAGTTAAAGACTTTGACCACAGGAAGTGTGGCAAGACTCAAAGAAGGCATCAACTTATCTTAGCAGTTTTGTCCATGAATCAGAAGAACTCTCACCCCTCTATCAGTGATGGACGAAATCCAACTTGAAGGTATAAAACATCCCCATGACAGGTGAGCCTCAGCCCTAGTTTCCACTTTATGAATTGTGTTCAATTGTGTCTAATCTCTTTATAGGTAAACTAAAAAGATTTTATTTTCAGTGATTGTATTTTTCACAAGTACTTATTTTTAATTTGTGTTGTCCTGTTCTTTCATTCTGGCTTCCATTCCTTCTCTGTCAACTGAATCATTTTAGGCCCTCATAATTCCTTTCTGACTTTCCATTTGGGCTAGCAATCCTCATGCTTGCTCAATCTGAGATAACCCACTCCATGTGCTTGCTTTATTCTGTACCTGTGGTTCTAGTACTCCAGAGGCTGAGGCAAGGAGGGCTGTGAGTTCAGGGCCAGGCTGTGCTCTATGAATGAAACCCTGTATCAAAGAAAAAAGAAGAAAAGAGAGAGGGGAGTGTATAGAGGGAGGAAAATAATACAAGAAGGAGGTAAGAGAGGGACAAAGAGGGAAGGAAAAAGGAAAGAAGGAAAGAGGTCTTCAGTAAAGACTGCCTATGTGAATAAATGTGTCCCTGGTTCATATAAGCATTACTGTCACTGCTCAATATTCACATTAATTTCTTAGCTAGAAGATTTGTACACAAGTCTCTTCTTATCCCCACTTAGGGACGCCTGATACCCTGGACTCCAGCCATGAAGCTCTCTGTTTGGGTTAGATAAATTTTCAAGATTCAGTTTACCAGCTTACCACTCAGGCTTTAAATTCTCTCTAAATTTCTGGGACCTGAGGGTTGTCTTTCAGGTTTACTCAAATATTTATTGAGAATCTTCTATCACCCAGGCTCTCAGAGACAGCCGTGAACAAAACCAATAATATACCTTATTTCAAAACATGTAAATAGGGTGGAATAGGAGTGGGAGACTAGATGGAGGAAAAGAGGGGAAGCAATTTTTTCTGTGAGAAAAGGAAAGCAGGGCAAGGGAAAGAGGGTGACTAGGAGATACTGAAGTATCCAGAGGAGATCTCTCTGATAACACGCAGCATTTTAACACATACTTGAAAACAACGTTGAGAGGGGCATCCTCATTTATAGAAGAAGAATGTGCCAGGAAAAGAAAACAGTAAGTACAAAGGGCACAAGGTAGAAGTGTGTGTGCCTGTAGTGGAGGAAAAGTAAGGCGGCCAACACAGTGTGTAGTGTCATGAGGTGGTCATCAGCAGTTAGATTAAATCGAACTAAGTCATAGGTTTTACATTTTACACAGCCATAACGTAACTACGTAAAAACCTTAACCACATTTTTACATGTTAGTTAGGTTTACATTAGCTCAATCCACCACAAAGCCAGAACCAGAAGACTGGATTTTACCAATCACTGTAAGCCTGCTCTAGTATTGGCTGCTACTTACCAGACTGAGTAAGATGTAATTAGCTGGGGAAAGCACATGTTCTTTCATTTAAAAAAAAAAAAAAAAAGTAAAACACTGGGCTATGGGAGAAAATAAGGCCCTAAGTTTGATTCCCAGCACTGAAGGGGAAAAAAAAGTTTAGACATCCCAATACCTCATAATACAAATGAAAATCCCTTCAACAAAATACGAGCAAACTGAAATTAGTGATAATATAAAAAGAATCATACACCATTGCAAAGTGGCCAAGAATGTAAAGTTAGTTCAACCTATCAAAAGTCAATTAATGGAAGACATTATATATACAGAATAAAGAACAAAAACTACACCATTCTCTCAGCAGACATGAAAAAAAGCATTTAACACCCACTACCACTCAGCAGACAGCACAAGGCTAGTCCAAGCAAAAACATCTCAAGATCCCATGTCAATAACCAGGCATGGTAGTGCCTGCCAGTTATCCCAATTACAAAGGAAGCTATGGTTGTCTGAAACCAGTCCTAGACAAACACGCAAGATCCTACCTGAAAAATAACTAAAAGACCTGGGGACAGGGGCTGGGAAAGTGGCTCAGTGGTAGAGTGCTTGTCCTGCATGCCAAGGCCCTGGGTTCAATTCCTCAGCACCACATAAGCAGAAAAAGCCAGAAGTGGCACTGTGGCTCAAGTGGTAGAGTGCTAGTCTTGACCTGAAGAGCTGAGGGACAGCGCCCAGGCCCAGAGTTCAGGCCCGATGACCGACCAAAAAAAAAAAAAAAGACCTGGGGATATGGTTCAAGTGAAAGCGCAGGTGCCTAGCAAACACAAGGCCCTGATGATATTGACAGACTAACAGCTTTCTCAGACCAAGATAGGGCTGACTAATCTTTCCACTCCTATTGAACATTGTACTTGATGTTCTATCCAGGATAATTAGGCAAGAACTGTAACAAAATGTATCTGGATTGGAAAAGAAATGAAACTATTTGCAAATAACATTGTCTTGAATACAAAAAATCCTCAAGGCTTCACATACACACACATACGCATACACACACAAAAAAAAATGAGTTCATCAAGAATATAAGATATAGCCAAGTACCAGTGGCTCACACCTATAATCTTAACTACTCAAGAAGCTGAGATCTGAAGGTCACAGTTCAAAGCTAGCCTAGGTAGGAAAGCCCATGGGACTCTCCAATTAAGCATCAAATAGCTAGAAATGTATTTGTGACTCAAGTGGTAGAGTACTAGCCTTGAATAAAAAAGCTCAAGGACAGCACTCAGGCCTAGAGTTCAAGCCCCAGAATGGGAACCAAAAAAAGAAAGAGAGAGAGAGAAAAGGAAAAAGAAAAAAGAAAAAAGAGCTGGGTGCCAGTGGCTCACACCTATAATCCTAACTACTCAGGAGGCTGAGATCTGATTGGTTCAAAGCCAGCCCAGGCAGGAAAGTCCATGACTCTTATCTCCAATTAACCGTAAGAAAACCAATAGTGGTACTGTGGCTTACAGTGGTAGAGCACTAGCCTTGAGATGAAGAGATCAGGGACATCGCCCAGGCCCAAAGTTCAACACAGCCAACAACAAAAGAAAAGGAAAGGAAAGAAAAGAGGAAGGAAGGAAGGAAGGAAGGAAGGAAGGAAGGAAGGAAGGAGGAAGGACGGAAGGACAGAAGGAGGGAGGGGGGAAGGAGGGAGGGAAAAAGAAAAAAGAATACAGGACATAGCGCTAAGTGATGAGGGCCTGTAATCCTAGCTACTCAGGAGGCTAATATCTGAGGATTGAAGTTGAAAGCCAGGCAGGACAGGAAACCCTGTGAGTGTTCAAGTGATAGCCAGCCTTGAGCCAAAAAGCTAAGGGACAGTGCCCAGGCACTGAGTCCAAGATCCAGTACCAGCTCTGCGTTTCAGAAGATACCATGAAAAAAAGTAGAACAATCCACAAACAGAATAACTTGAAAATTTGCTGGAATCTAAATCTAGAATATAGATATAATGTATAAAATTATATCTAGATTCCATATCTGAAATATATTACAATTCCATAACAAAAAGATACAACCTAACTTTGAAATGGGAAACAAATCTGAATTAACATTTCTCCAATGAAGATATATAAATAGCCAAGCACATAAAAGATGTTCAGCATGTCATTACAGAACTGCAAATCAAAAATCAAAATGATATCACTTTATAGCCTCTAAGAAGGTAAAAATCAAGAAATAGACAATAACAAGTATGTGTAAGGATGTGGAAAATGCAGACCCTCAAGTACTGAAGGTGGAAATGTAAAATGGTGGTATGCGTGGCTCTGGAAAATGATCTAACAATTGCTTAAGACATTAAAGGGTTAGTATCCAACCCAGGCAATTTCATTCCTGGGTATACACTGAAGAAAACTAAAAATATATATCCTCATCAAAATCCACACAGCAATAAGGAGGTAGGATCAATGAAGGAGCACTTCCCTATATGCTTGGGGCATTTAATTGGATTCCTAACACCACAAAAAGAAATTTTATGTAAATGTCTATACCTTAATTATATGTAATAGCCAAAAGTAGAAAGAAACCAAATCCCCAACTGCTGAATGGATAAATAAAACTCTACCCATACAATGTAATATTATTTGACAATAAAAATTCATACAAAAATAGGTAAACCTCGAAAATATTATATCAAAGGGGGGAAAAGCCTATCACAAAAAGACTAGCTAGTAAATGATTCCATTTGTATAAAATATACAAAATAGACAAACCTACAGAGATGGGAAGAAGAATGGTGGCTGTCAAGGGCTGAGGTTGTGGAAAACGACACATACCCATGGGTGAAAGAGTTGGGAAAAACAAAAAAAGAATGGAAGTGTTGCTCAAGCCTAAGGCCCTCAGTTAAAATCCCACAAGAAAAAAAAAAAAAGCTGGAAGTAGTTGTGGCTCAAAATAGTAGAGTATTACCCTTGAGCAAAAAGAACTCAGGGACAGTGTCCAGGCCCTGAGTTCAAGACCCACAACCAACCAAAAAAAAAAAAGATTTGGAGGGCAAGGAAATTGCCCTAAATAGCTTATGATGATTGTTATACAACTCAGTGTACAATACTGTACAATACAGGAATTGTATCATATATGATACAATGACACCTATCTTAGATAAGGATACAAATCAATTCTCAACCAGTTTCTCATACCTTCATATGTAAGTTTATGTAACAGTGAGTGAAGGATGTCAGTATCCCCTCTGCTTCTCCCACATAGGACTTGAGGGGCAAGTTATTCAGAGGCAGTCCTGTTCACTAATTTATAGAAGAAACAAAATAACTCCTACAGACCACATATCTGGGTACCTGCAAAGCCCAGACCAGAAACCAGATCTGACAGGTGAGTTCAAACTGTCTAGGTTAGCATCACCACCTCTACTCTCTATCAGGAGGATCCCAGGCGTCATAAGCACCTGAACAGTACAGCTGCCCTGCTCCTGTCATACCTTAGTTTCTGTAGAGTTCAAAACACATCCATCCTTCAGTTTTTGACAGACATATTCTCTGTGAAGTCTTCACTTAAATAATCACAAGCTGTCTGTAAAAACAGGACTACCATTAAATGTGAGAGCTAAGAGAATATACCTAAGGGACCACATAACTCAACTCCCTCCTCTAGACAAAGAAACAGAAAGATCAAATGACTTGCCTAAAGACTCACAGTTATTTAGTGACAATGCTAGAACTAGAGTTTCCAAGTCTTCCAATTTCTACACCTTCTTCTCCAAGTCAAATGGCTACAAGTTGGGTAATGGGAAAGAAATAGAACTACTCCTGTTCAATGTGTATACTACTTGCCTATAGATGAGCTACTAAAAACTGTACATTTGTCTCCCTCTCTGAAAAGAACTCCCAGTAAGTTTCCAGGTATCTACCCCCACTAGTATCCCCAGTCCATGAGAAGAATCATGTATGTCTAGTGTTCAAGATGGAGCAAAATAAGGATCAAGCTGAATTTGGTGGTACAGTATAGCAGGTACAGCACTTGGAATTGCGAGTTGAAGGCCAGCCTACGTGGATAGTGAGATTCTGTCTAAAAAAAGAAAGACCTAGATGCTCAATCATGCCTAAGTGATGAGAAAAAGGTTAAACCAGAACAAGTTTGGGGGACAAGGTATCTCTCTTCATGAGCACTCAGATTTTCTTTTTGAAAATGTCCCCTTCTCCATTTCAGTCCAAGGGGTTGGAATGAGCATCAGTCACTTGCCCACCATGTTCTGAGATGTAAGCTTGGTCAATCCACTCCTCTGGCCACAATGATGCTTCAAGGATAGAAATAAGAATCAAGTCAGTCCAATGGCAATCAGATCTAGGACTTCTCCAAACATTTCTGCTGGAGCTGTCAGCCTACAAATATCATCGCATGCCACAACAAGAAAGTCTGCCTGGGTATAAAGCCAGGCTAAAATCAGTCAAGATATAAAACAGAGGGAAAGTCTCCTGCCAATATCGGTGCTTCTGGTTTCAGCATCACTAGAAACTATCCCAGTCTAATTTTACCTAAGTCCACTTGAGTTCAGTTTCCAGACCCTAAACTGAAAGAAACCCTCACTTCTATGGCTCTGGAAGACATCTGAGGCAAAAGGCTTCCCTCTCTTAGCCTACCATCTATGTTCAAAGACCCTTCTGCCACAAATATTGTGATCCGGCCTAGCAAAGGCCACCGTGGTCCTCAAAGGTTTCCTCACAGCCTAGAGCCTAAGTCATCATCATCCCTCATTATCCACTTGCCCGACTCCCTCTCAAACATCTACCTTACGGAAAGCTCCTTCCACAGTGTAGGTCTGGGTCTCTGCTCACCTCTAACGTGTGGTATACAAGGGCAAGTCCAGGTAAGGGTAGGCCTGAGATCTATCCACTCAGGAAACATAGCACACACCAGGGTCTGGATTCAGCAAGTAAGCCATGCCATGCTGCTTAATGTGTTCCTTTCAAGCCTCAACTAACTGGTCTTCGAAGGTGGGGTGACCGGGCCCCGACCCCCTGTGGATGGTCTGAGTTTTAATTCTAGGCTTTGTGAACTTCGATCCTTTCTCTTCGTCTCCCACTTGGATGGATGCACTGATAAGTATTCCCCAGTTGCGGGGTGCGAATAAACGCAAGACACGTTTCACACGAGGTGATCCTTCGCACGTCCCTGTGTCCAAAGAGAAGCCAGGGCAAGCTAACGGCGGGATGTTCCTGAGCATTCTTCCATTTGGGTGGGGAGGGACGTCTGCAGGCGAGGGCAGGAGCCCACCCACCTCCCGGTACCCGGGGAGGGCCCAACAGAGACCAACTTCCTGCCACGAGCGGGGCCTTCCCGCGGGGCCGGGGTCGGTGACCGCGAGCGCACCTCGGGGCCGAGCGCGCCGCGGGTCGAGCGCTGCGGTTCCTCCCGCCACACGCGCGCCTGGACCGGCTCGGGCGGCCCCCGGGCCTCGCCGGCCCGGCCGAAAACGGACTGGATCCGGCCGGGCTGCACGGCGGGGTCCCTGACTCCCAATGAGGGGGAGGGGGGGTCGGTCACCTCCGGCCCTCGCCCGACGACAGGGCCTCGGCTCCTCACCCGCTCAGTCTCAGCCTTCCAGGTACCACCCGCGCGTCTGGGCTGGGCGGCCTCGCAGACGCGGACACCTGCTTCCCCTCACCTCACTCGCGGTGGCTTTCTGGAGGCTGCCATTCGGCGGTGACGTGCGCCGGCCCACGTCAGGGCAGCGCAGACCAGCTGATCAGCCCCGGGAAAAGAAAAAAAAAAAAGGCAGGAAGGAGGGAGGTGCGCGAGCAGACCCGCCGCCGCGCGCACAGGGTCGGCCACGCCCCTCTCTGTGGCGTGCTCACGCAACTGCCACGCCCATCGCCCTGGCCACGCCGCGGAGGGGCGTGGTCCGCGGTCCTGGGCGGTCCTCCGGGGCGTGGGGCCCCGCCCACACCCCTGAGTGGGCGGTGCGGAGTTAGGCTGGGGACGCTGTGCGTGCGGGAGCGTCGCGTCGTCGTCATTTTCATTTCCCGCGGAGAGGAAGGCTGGAGGCTCCAAGGGGCTGTTGGGGCCTCCCCGGTGCGGCCTTCGGGCCGGCGGAGAGCGGGGGCCAGGCCACTTCTGGAGTCGCTGACACTGCGCTCACCCCGAGGCCTTATTTGCCTTGGGTGGCCTCGAGGTCACCGTGTGCGGACAGCTCTTCACCATACCCCGAAGAACGCGCTCCAAAGGGGCTTCACCGGCCCAATCCAGGGCCACCCTGCTCTTCAAGGCCAAAAACATCTTGGCCTCTCTCACCTCATCTCCCCTGTCGGCTGTCTTCAAATAGCTTTCCATTTACACACACACACACACCCTAGTGAGTGTGGCCACAGCCTCACTCACCTGTGCAACCTATACCTGAACAGCCTCCCCTGGACCCAGCTTCCAGACCCACCCTTTGGCGCCCAGGATCAAGTTACCACTTTTCCACTCGGCCCTTTCAAGTGGTTTCTCATTTCACAAAAGAGACAACAAGCTCCATTTCATCTCCCACAACCTCAAAACCTTGCTCATTCTACTCCAGCTAGGCTCCTTGCCATCCTTGGAAAAAAGCTGGGAGGCTTGGCAGAGTGGCTCAAATGTAGAGCATCGTCCTAGCAAGTGAGAGTCCCTGAGTTCAAATCCTGGTAAGGAAAAAGCTGTGCCCACTCATGCCCCAGGGCTTCTGGCTTGCTTTTCCCCAATACACAGCTTCTTTTTCTCATTTTCCTTCTTGTCTCCCCTTCTCATGAACTTACCCCTAACCATTCCTATATATCCCTTCTGACACTCTTAATCTCCTAACTGTGCTCTATTTTTTTCCAAAGCATTTATCACCTTTTAACAAGATTTTTAAATATGTGTATTATATTCTGTTCTCTTTCTTTCCACCACACACACACACACACAATTGTTTCTGTTTGGTGAATAATATCTGACATTTAGTAAGTTCTCTTATATATTATGTGGGAATGAGTGTCACCAGAATTTACACTCCTCCAGATCAGGGTCAGTGACTCTGTTGTTCATTGTTATATCTCTGTTTGCTTAGAACAATGTCTGGTACTAAATGAAAATGACCACAATTTTAAAGTGTGATCTGCACCTCCTTCTGCATTGACCTTAGCTAATGCCTAATACACCTGTATCAAATAGGTTCTACTACCTGCAAGAAGTCAAAGGTCTAGTTAATATTCAATAAGCACTTTAACAAACTACGAAAGAGCAGAGCATGTGCTACAGCAAAAACATCTATTCCATTTCCCCAAGTTGATGGAGACACAAAGAAAAGGACTGTAAATAAAATGACTGGTTCCCACCTACATCTGGTGGGAAAGATCAAGTGATTTCAAAAAAGGTACCAGAAAGAGACAAAGGGAGCAAGTATTTCATAATCATGTTGCCTAGGAAAAGAGTTGGCTGAGAATCTATGTCATGGGCTTTAGGACAGAGAAAAGCACTTGGTGTTCCCAGAACTGGACGTGAATTCCTGTTTGCAAGATAGTCAAGCCCCATTCCTGCTCTTGAAGTTCCTTAGAGTGAACTTCAGCTGAATTATCATTATGGTATGAGAGAAATAAGGGTTCCTGACTGGTTTTTTGTACTCTGAAATCCTCCTGTCTTTGAAGATGTAAAATAGTAACATGGATTGACATTTACTGAGCACTCTGAACCTAGCCCAAAACAAACTAGGAAAGGACTATGGTCCTTATTTTGCTGTTTGAGGGGCCTGATGTTTGCAAAGATCAAGTCTCTTTCCCAAGTCTTTGAGCTCCTAAAGGGTGAAACTGATGTATACTCAGGTAGCAGGATGGATCCTTAGATCCCACATAATAAAACATGAAATTATACATGAGCCCCCTGAGTTGGCCTCACCCAACCCCCTACCTTCCTGGCTGAAAGAGGGAAGTAGCTCTTCATAGCATTTGAACTCAGATTGGATGAATTTTTTTAATGCAAGCAGAAACATTAAATATGTGAAAACATGCTAGGTTGATTTATGATCCCCACAAATCCATATATTGAAGCCTTAAGCTCTAGAGCCTCAGAATGTGATCTCACTTGGAAACAAGGTGTTTGCATATGTCATTAATTAAAATGACATCATATTGAAGCAGGCTAGGTTCCTACTCCAATATGACTAATGTCCTTATTTTTACAAAAAGAAATTTGGACACACCCTGCTCAGAGGAAGCATGCCATATGAACATGAAGGCAGATATCTGAGTGATAACATCCTCAAGACAAGAAACACCAAAGATTGCCAAAAATAAAAACAAAAAAAAGATAGAAACAAAGCATGGATGAGATCCTCCCTCCTAATTCTGTTGACACTTTGTTCTCAAAAATTGTGAGACATTGTCTTGTTTCTTAAGGCATCGGTTATTTTGACCACTTATTATTCACTCATTCTCCTGATAACCATTGTATTTCTTTGGAGCCCAACTTTTCTTCTTTTCCCCTTTGTCAGTCTATATGGCATGATGAAACGTTTGCAACCCAGAGAATGCTATGGTAGCCAGGGAGAAGCCACAGTGATGGGCTCAGAGATTGCTGTGGACCAGGGCAATGCAGTGACATTTTCATGGCAAGTGCTGGAGCAGGGCCTTGATCTGTCCTGTCAGCAAGAGCCTGCATGCAGGTACTCTGGAATTGATGCCTCTAATATATGGCAGGTGAATGGTGCAGAAGCATCAGAAGCAGAACAAAGCAAGAGGAGGGAAGCAGGCCTCACAACACGATCTGATACCTGAACCCTGCTGTGCCTTCAACCCGATCTCCCACTGGACTTTTCAAATGTCTGTCAAAAAATTCCCTTCGTGTTTAAGTCAGTTTGACACAGGTTTTCTGTTGCTTGCGATCAAAAACCTTACCGAGTCATTTAAGCAATTTTCTGTTCAACTGAATGTTATATGTGAGTAATTTTAACTCATTAATATAGATAATTATGACCTAATGAATGGAAAAGGTAGATTATTATAATAATGTAGATAAAGATTTATACATATACTGATCCAGATTTTAAGAATAAAAGGAAAGTGATCAAAAAAAAATCCTAGCAGTGTTTATCTTGAAGTTATGGGATGAAATTGGGATTTAACCTTCCTACTTTCCTTCCTTCCTTCCTCTCTCTTTCCTTTCTTCCCCCAACCCCTCCCACCCTGAGCTAGGGACTAAACCCAGAAGACTTCTTATTATATAAAACCAAAAGAAAATAAAAAGAAGGCCAATTATAGTCGGTCATGCCTGTAATCTCAGCACTCAAGAGATGGAGGCAGGTGAATCATGAGCTCAAGACCAGGGCCAGCCTGAGCTATACTGGAAGACTTGTTGAAAGAAAGAAAGGAAAGAAGAAAGAGACAGAGAGAAAGAGAAAGAAGGGAGGAGGAACAGAAAGGATAGGAGGGAAGAAAGGAGAAAATGAAAAATGCTAGTCATTTCTCTGACCCTGTCTCCTTCCAAGGTTAGTGAGAGAATCTGTACTGTAACCAATGGTGATCCTCCAGGATTCAAGTTGGTAACTACTGGCTGATCGTTTATTGGGAAGGAGACTGTGCCAACGTCCCTTCAGTAAACTCACACATGAGAAGAGTGAAAAAGAAAAAAGAAAAGAAATTCTTGTAGATGATCAAACAAAATTACAACTACAGAGGAGAGTTATAACCTGCTCAAGCATTTCAATTTATTCTAATAAAATTGATAGTTATAGGAGCAGTGATGAGCGAGGCTCTCATAAATTGTTATAATATGGCTTTAATTTTTGTAAAGTTAACTAAAAGATAGGGTTGTGGTTACACCCTAGAGAGGAATGAGAGAAGAGAGCCAACTTTCAGAATCATGGAGCCTGCCAACACAAAGTACTGTAAATTAAGGGTGGGAGAATGCATTTGGCTCCCTTCAGCATCTACTCACCCTTTGTATTCAGTGAAAACTGAATTCAGACCTTTTGATATCTAAGTTCCATTTGCTCTTGGCAAAGTTCAGCCTTCTGGTTCAAATAAAAAAAAAAGATTTTTTTTTAAATCCTTAAGAGGCCCACGGGGTTTCTTGGACATCAAATGATTCTTGCACAAACAACATATTGATGATTTAAGTTTAAGAGACTCATGGACACACAGAGTAAGTGTTCTCTGGAACACACAGTCCCTCCCATGCTATTGGGGAAAAAGAAAAAAAAAGACTCGAGGAAGTATTATGCCTCTTTCCTTCCTTAAGAAGAATCCATTTTTTTTATTAACCGTATTGTTCTCTTCAAGAAGTTTTCTGGGGACCTTTGTAAGATGTGGGCAAGAAAAGAAAGTGCATCCAGCTGTTCATAATGCTGGCTTCTCACAGTTCTGGTTCCCTTGAAAAATAGGCTTGGAATGGAGTCAGCATGACCTTGAGGTCAAGGTCAAGAGACAAGTCTGGCCTTGCTTCTGACAATGAGTGAATGTGTAACTTCAGAACAAGCAGAGCACTCTGTCTCTTGTTTCCTCTGGGTTTTTTTTTTGGGGGGGGGAGGTGGAGGTAATCTTGAGGGAAGTCTTTCCAGACCTACTATGCAGAGAACTTGAACTTGGCAGTCTAGATGACATGTTCTGTGTGGTCCTCACTGTATTCTCTTGTAAGGGTTTAGGGAGAAATAATTCACATACCATACAATTAGCCAATTTACAATGTGTGACTCAATGGTTATTATTTTTTCAGAAATGTGCAACCATCACCACAATCAATGTTAGACCATTTTCTTCACCTCAAAAAGAAATCCATACCCCTTATAATCACTTCGTGCTCCCCTCCCCCATCCTCCCTACTCTAGGCCAACCACTAATCTACTTTGCCTCTACAGATTTGCCTCTTCTTGGCATTTCATATAAATGGTATTGTATAACCTCTGGGTTTTTTTGATTGGCTTCTCTCACTTTATTTGGCATTTTCAAAGCTTTGCTGTGTTGTAGCAGGCATTCATATTTGATCCCGTTTTACTTCCGAGTATGTTAAATGATTATCCTGCGTCAATCAATGGACATTTGGGATGGACTTACTCTTTTGGATACTGTGAATGACTCCGATAGTGAACATTCATGTACACCATTTTTTTATGTGAACATGTGTTTTCACTTACCCGAAGTTGATACCTAGAAGGCCAAATGTGGAGGCACATGCTCAGTCCCTGTTTAACCCTTTGAGGTGCTGCTGCACTGTTTTGCAAAATGACAGTCTCTCCAGCTCTATGTATGAGTTCTGATTTCTTCTCATCAACACTTGTTACTAGTTTTCCTTTTGATTCCACCCATCGTCATGCATAAAACGTAGTCTCTCATTATGAATTTGATTTCCATTTCCCAGATGCTAATGATATTGAATATCTTTTCATGTACTGATTGACCAATTGTATTTCTCCATAGGGAAGTATATCCCTTCAGATCCTTTCCCTATCTAAAACTGAGTTACTATTATTGAGTTATAAACATTCCTTATATATTATAGATGCAGATCTCTCATCAGATACATGATTTCCAATATTTGCCTTCATCCTGTAGGTTGTTGCAATTTTTTTTCACTTCAATTATGTCTCAACATTTTAACAGGAAGAGCTCACTATTTTAAAGTCCCTGTCTTCAGCTGGTGGCTCATGCCTATAAAACCCTAGCTACTCAGGAGGCTGAGATCTAAGAATCACTGTTGAAAGTCAACCTGGGCAGAAAATTCTGTGACACTTTGAGCTCCAATCAACTACTAACAAGTTCATGTAAAGCAGTGGCTCAAGTAGTAGAGTGACAAACTTGAGCAAAAAGAAAAAAACCTAACAGATTGTGCTCAGGTCTTGAGTTCATATCCCAGGAGTCTTCATTCTCCTTTGAAGAATCAGGTTGATTTGGCCACATTGGTCCTTGTTTCCATGTGGCTACAAGCAACTTATAAGGAGCCAGGGCTATTCCATTTAACAAACAGGCTCTTGTGTGTTACCTGCCAGACTCCAGTCAGCATCTGATTCGTGACCCCTCCTTCCTGAGAATCTGACAAAGCATGGATTTCAGCTACACTGAAATTGCCCTTGCAATTGAATTAAAGTAAACGACCACTTGCCAGAATGCTGTCGCCTTTGACCTTTAAACATAGAATTCCCCCATACTTAGCACCAACTAGCAAATCCTCCACTCTTTCTATTTTGCAATTTGGATTTTTTAAGACCTGGGGCTTGGCAGAACTTGGGCAGCTCTGTCTGTCCTGACATCATGAGTGTTGCTGGCCACAGTGCTTCCTCATTACCAACTCAAACAAGCCAACAAATAAACAAAGCTGAAAAACAGACGAACAGGCGGCCCAAGCTTCAAAACACTGCATAAAAATTTTTAAAAAATAAACTCAGAAACACAATTTAGTGCTTAGGACCACATCCAAGAATGAAAATCACTTTCTTATTGTTAACTGTAACTTTCCCTGAGATTTTTTTTCTGCTAAAAGTAGTCACCCTCTCAGAATAAAATGAATATCCTTAAATATGTACATATACATATATACACATGCATATATATAATGTAATCTACTCATATTCTTTTACCCTTCTCATCAACCTTTATTTAACTTTTTAAAATATTTCACATAAATATTCTTTTGATCTTTAGTATTCCTTTTGATCTACTGTATATGCCATTCAATTCGAAGTATACTATTCAGTGGTTTTTAGTCTATTTACAGAGTTGCATAACCATCACCACAATCAATTTTCAGACAATTTTGTCGCCCCCAAAAGAAAATTCATATCCTTTAGCATAATTCCTCATTTTCCCCATCCTTCCCAGCCTTTGGCAACCATGAATCTGCTTCCTGTTTCTCTGAAGTTGCCTCTGATTATTTCGTGTGAATGAAATTCTACAATATGCCAGCCGCCAGAACTGCTTCTTTCACTTAGCATGGGCTCTCAGGAGCCATTCATAACATAACATGAAACAGAACTTCATTGCTTTTGTTGCAGAAAACCCTTAAAATAGATGTGCTACATTTATCTACTCAACTGGACATTTGAGTTGTTTCTACTTTTTTGGCTATTGTGAGTGATGCTGCTATGAGCATTCATAGGTAAAGCTTTTTGTAGATATGTGTTCAGTTTTGGGGGTACATACCCTAAAAGTGGCATTACTGGGTCATACATGTTTAATATTTTGAAGAATGGACCAAGTGGTTTTATCTGGATGGGTTTTTTTGTTGTTGTTGTTTTACTTTCCTTTTTTTTTTGGTGGTTATTTGATGGCTCTACTATTTGAGCCATGCCTCTAACCCTTTTTACTCTTTTTGTTGTTTTGTTTTGAGATGGAGTCTCACATTTTAGCTGGGCTTATACTTGGGACCCTGTAGCTGGGATGACATATACACCCGCACCACACCTAGATTTTTCTACTGAAATGAGATTTCACCCAGACTTGTCTTAATCTCTCCTTAACTTCCTGTGTATCTGGGATGACAGGAAAACATCACTGAACCCAGCTATTGGTTGAGATGGAGACCTCACAAGCTTTTTGCTTTGGCTGGCCTCAAGCTGTGATCCTCCTGATAGGTACCTCTTAAGTAGCTAGGGTTACAGGTATGAGCTACTAGCACCTGGCTGGGGAAAAAAAAAAGTAGTGTGTTGTTTTTTTTCCAGAGCTGAGGACTGAACTCAGGGCCTTGTGCTTGCCAGGCAGGCGCTCTTCCACTGAGCTAAACCCCCAGCCCCCCCAAAAAAGTTTTTTAATGTGGCTGCACCATTTTCCATTCCATCAGCAATGGGTGAGAGTTTCAGTTCCTCTGCGCCCTCACCTGTTCTTATCTTCTTTAATGAAAGTGTTAATAACATATGAATACATCATTCATGTGTTAATAAGCATAGTATCACCTGTTGTTACTTTCATTCATTAATATGCTAATCATAGATTCCTCTATCAACTCGACTCCAATTTTAAGTGAAATTCCAAATAGCTTTTTTCATTGGGGAAGTGTGGTGACCTTTAATTTTAGAATGAACCTTTATTTAGCCTCTTGTTTTAGAGAATCTATTGGAAAAACTACACTTCAAAGATCCCTTCACTTTTTAAAATAAGATTTGTTTCCACAGGACCGTTTAAGCCTATGACTCCAAAGGCCTACCCTAGATATTTTAGCTACAAACAAAATCAAGTAATTCAACCATGTAAATTAAAGCCATAGATACGGAATTTTAGAGCCAGAAGGGTTCTTAAGGTTGCTTTCATGAAGTACTTCAGTTTATAGGCATGGATACACAAACCAAACCAAGAGATTCATGCAACCAAGGCCACACAGTCGTTTATTACAAAATAAGACTGAAACTTGAATCTTCTTATCAGCTCACACTAAGTCTCTCAGCCAGCTAGGCTTAATGAGCACCAGAGTGATGATCATTTCAAGAGCAGAGGCTGCATCCATGTCCGCAAAAAGCAAGGTGCAGAATGAGGTGATTCCAGGGTACTTGAGCTTTGAGAACAGCCCATAAATGTACTTCACTTTTCACACAGAATTTTAAGATTTTTTTTAAGGTTTCCATTACGTGGTTTGGCTTGCCAAAGTTTCATGTGTTGGAATCTTGGTTCCAAGTGTGACAATATTAAGAGTTTGTGGAACCTTTAAGAGATGAAGCCTAGAGGGAGTTGTTTCGGTCATTAGGCACTACTTGTTCAAAAGATGAAAGGTTAGTTCCCATGTAAGCAAGTTGATAAAACAGTGAGCCTAGCCCTCCTCGTTGTCCTGATTTCTGTCTTACCTCATGATCTCCCCACGCTCACACACTTCCACCATCGTGATGCAATCTACCTAGAGAATTTACCAGAGCCCCAACAAGTCAGCATCCTGACCTTGAACATCAAGAACTCTGAATTCTTTTCTTTATTTAAAAACCCAGCTTCAGGTACTTTGTGATAGAAATGGAAAACTGATTGACACAATTTCCAACTCAAAAAAAAGCCATTCCACTCAAAAGAAACCTGTTGGTATTGGCCCATGGTTCCTGCTTAAATGTTGCAACAAGCAAACTAGAGTTGAATAATACCAAGTGGGCCTCACTCATCATCCTAGCTGCTGGCCTAGCTCCTGAAAGCATATGAATTTGGGACTCCCTAATCCAAGCAAGTGGGACATAGTAGTAGTAGTAATAGTAGTAAAACTAATAATGATGATAATAATTTATTGTTGTTTTAGAGGTGATATATGGCAGGGTTACCTTTACATACATCAGGTAATAAGTACATTCCTTTCCTTTTGCTTAGTATCGTGTGTTCCCTTATTCTCTCTCATTCCCTCCCTCCCATCTTCACCCACACGTTGCTTGGTTTACTTTCATCTAGTGCCTTTCTTCTCTGCAGAAATACCTCCACTCTACACAGCCTTGTTAAAAGATACAGAGAAGTGTGTGTGTGAGAGAGAGAGGTGGGGGGAGAAGGAGAGAGGGAGGGAGGGAGGAAGGGAGGGAGGGAAGGAGGGAGGGAGGAAGGAAGGGAGGGAGGGAGGGAAGGAGGGAGAAAACTAAGACCATTGATTAATAGATCCTTCCAGGCTTGTAAGTCTTGTCAAGGAAGCAGAAGAGGAGGAAGCCTCAGTGCCTCCATTTGGCCTATATTCACAAAATACGCAGCAGATTGCAGAATGAAGGAAAGATAGATAACATATTCTATGTGCCCCTTAGAGGGGATTGTTTCCTCTGGGAATAGCATTTTCTGGTGATCTGAAACCCTTCATCTCTCCTAGTCTAGGATTCCCTCCTTCCTGGCTGGGCCTTACTTGGCTCCACAAACTACCTGCTATCTCTCTCTGTCTGTCTCTCTCCCTCTGTCTCTTCCTCTTTCTCTCCCTCTGTCTCTCCTTCTATCTCTGTTTCTGTCTCTCTATCTCTCTGTCTCTGTCTCTCTCTCCCCTTCTCTCCTGCTGCTTCTGTCAATAGAGGAACATCAGCTGCTAATCGATGGCCTGAGCTTTGGTAACCTACAGGCCAGAGTAGATCCCAGAACAACAGATCCTATGGAGCAAAACACTATTCAAACCCAGGTTTGCTGCCAGCTGGTCCTCTGCACTCACGAGATATGCCAAATCAGCTGCCCATTTGGGGTTTTGCCTTTGTCCTTGGAGGTGACCAGCTGGGGTCACAGACATTGAAAGGAGTTTCACTGTATCCCAGATACCTAAAGTTAGAATACCTGTTTTGCTCCTTACCAGCCATGAGAGCTTTGCCAACTTTTTATTACATGTAAAATGGAAAAGACACCTGACTCTGAAGGTTTTTCTAAAAACTAAAGAAAAGAGCACAAAGTGCTTTGTACTGTCTGAAGCTCTGAAACAATTCTGCTCCTACATGCACTGAGAAAAAAATCTGATAGCTATGCATCTTCAGAAAACCATACACTGTCAACATTATTCTTTGGAAAACATCTTGTTCACTGTGCTTAGTAGAAAAGCAGTTCCCGCCCCCCCTTAAGGAAGGTGATGGTCCTGACCAGCCTGTAGTCCCATCTGTCTAGGATTTTGTCAATGCTCTCATTGTAGGAAGCGAGGCACACCTGCAGACTTCAGCCAGCTTTGCCCCCAACATAGGCCTTGCTGTTATGCTAAAGAGTCACCTTTCCTGCAGTTTTGGCTCCCCTGCTTTATAGAGCTTCAGAGGCCCCTGCATGAGGCCTGGAGCCCTGTGAGCTGGGAACACATGTGGGAGGGAAGGATTTACATCCTTTCCCTCTTTGCCAGAGAGCAGAGTGTGTGAGGGATGGACAGCTCTGGGGTTAGAGTGCAGCACAGCTGTAAAAACAACCTGTCCCCATGGCTTCTCCCAACACTTTGGCACAAAGAGGGCTTCCAGCAGCTACAGGCAGAGAGGCTTCTCTTAAACAGAGAAAGCAAAACAGAAAGCTGCCGTTGCATGACCTGTCACCAACCAGGTCTTCCTTCCTTCCTTTGAAGTTAGGTGGGATTGGAATCACACGATACAAGGAAGTGGGAGAGAAGAATAATAGATTTTAAAATTGCTATACAGATTTTGTCTTACACTGTGATCATCAGTTCACGGGGACCTGTTAAGTACAAACAACGAAGGACTAGAAACAACCTAAGTATCACAGCCTTCAAAGGGAGATTTTGCCATTTTCAGCAATGTGAATGAACTTGGGGAATATTAGACTAAATGAAATAAGCCAAGCACAGAAAGAAAAATACTTTATAATCTCACTTGCATGTGACATGTAAAAAAAAAGTCAAGTACATAGAAACAGGATAAAATAGTGATTACTGGGGTGTGAGGTGGGGAGGGAATGAAGAGATGTAGGTCAAAAAAGTATTGCTACAGATATGAAGAATGAATAAATCTAAATCTAGTGAACTAATATAAAATATGATATTTACACTTTGTAACTGAGAGGGAGAAAATAGGGGACAAGTAAGGAAGGGGTAACATTGACTAAGAAGCATTGTTCTTAAAAGTTAGCATATGGTATTTTAATCCCTTAACTACTTAATAACAACATTAGTAATGATAGAGAGAGAGAGAAAGAAAAAAGAAGGAAGGAAGGAAGGAAAGAAGAAAGGAAGGAGGAAAGAAAAGGAAGGAAGGAGGAAAGAAAGAAAGAAAGACAGAAAGGAAAGAAAGAAAGAGAGAAAGAGAAAGAAAAAGAGAGAAAGAGAAGGGAGGAAAAAAAGAATAAAAAGCATAAGGGCCACAGTTACAATATATTGTATTATTGTATTCTGGAAAGAGTCAATGTTAGGTGTTCTTTTTTTAAATTTTATTTTATTGTAAAGATGCTGTACAGAGGGGTTACATTTACATGAGTAAGATACATTTCTCATTGAGCATTGTTTCCTACTCCATTATTGCTCTCCCACTATCCCTTCCTCCCCCCTCCCCCTTTTCAGACATAGTGTTCTGTGAGTATCATTGTTGCAATGGCTCATCTTTTGTACTTCTTTCAGCATTTTGTTCTTAACATACACCTACAGAATAAAGGGTAACTATGAATGATATTGGATAGACTACTTTAACTATAGTGCCCATTTCACTACCTATAACAAAACATCTTATTGTATACCTTAAATATATAAGATTAAAGAAAACTCGGAAGAGAATGTAAAGTCTCACATTTGTTTTAGTCAGCTTTCTATTACTATAATAAAATACCTGGACTGGACTCCTTAGCAACTAAAAGGGGGCTTGTTTTGGCTCATGATTTGGAGGTTCATGTCCAAGATTGGGAGGCCACATGGGTTTGCGCCTCTGGTGAGGGCAGCACTTCAGAGCACATCCTCAGTGACCTAAGACTTTCCAGCAGGCACCATAGGTAAGAGGTCCACAGCACCTTCTAACTTCTGCCAACCTGGGAACCCAGCCATTATACTTGGATCTTTGAGGGGACACTCACTGAAACTATAGCAAACCGGGAGCTGCTATGTTAGGCAAGAGTTGCTTCAACCCTCCATCTACTCCATGCTCCCTCTCTGAACTCTGATTTCACCTTCCTGTTTGCCTCGGGACCTTTTCGCAGCCTGTTCCCTTAGAATGAGCCACTTCTGCCCTAACACATGTCTTCATTCAGCTAATTATTGCTCATCTGTAAGGTTTCAGTGAAATGGCTTTCCCATAAAGAAACCTTCCCTGCCTCCCCAACCATATTAAGCATCACCTGTGTCAGCCTTTCACAACCACAAGCTCCCTGATGGCAGACTCTATGCCATTTCTTTTCCCCATTCTCAGGATTTAGCACAATTTCCAGTACATTGTTGGTGCTTGCTTTCATTCAATATAGGAATAAATGCTCAAGTAACACACACTGTCCATAATACTCAGGACTTTGTCCTTCTCCAGAAAGCTCAGGTTCCCCAAGCTAGGTACAAAGTTGAAGAAACAGCTGTCTCTTTGCAAAGTTTAGCTACCTGAGAAAAACATATGGAAAGGAACTCCTGCCAACACCAATTAGGGGGCTCAGTGGATACAGAGGTAGAAAACAAGGCCTAGAGCTCTTGGAATCCTTCTATTCCATTTTCAAGGTGCAGAGTGGACTGCAGATTCCCGGAAGAAGCTAACAGATCCCCAGTTGCAGGAATCAGCACCTAGAACCCAGGGGAGAGTAGATTTTAACCAGGCCAAGTAATGAAGCTCCCCTGAGGGCCTTGCTGCTATTTCTATAATCCTCCCATACCTTAGAAGAGGCTCATGGCTCCACAGTGCAGGTCTGAGGTCAAGGGCAGGAAGATGATTTCACTGGAACAGGTCTCAAGAAGCAATAATGTGGGAAAGTGGCAGGGGAATGCTACCATAACATTCCTGAAAACTTTGAACTTTTGCCTTCCCTCTGCCGAGCCTCAGAAACACTTTCCCTGGGACTTTCTCTGAAGCAATGAAAAGCAGAGGCTAAAAGAAAAGAAACTGGTCTGGAAGACACCCTTACTGTGGGTCATGTTACCAAGGCTTGTCCTTAGATCCTGACTAGACTACTAATGTAGGATGTTTTGCATGGTTTGCACCACCTAGCCTTGGCACAGGACTGCTTATCAATCATACTATCGAGGTGGTAGCTAAATCTGCTGCCTACACATAAGCCTGATGCTATTTCAGTTTTCTTTTCTCTAAATCTAGGTGATAAAACACACTTCCTTCCACCACCTCCAGGTCATGAGAATGTTGGGAAAGTAAAGGTATTATGCTTTCTAAGGCTTTGTTTTCCACAGCAAGAGTCCAAATGCTGTCCAGGTAACGCTGGCCTCCGCCCCTTCCAAAGGGCAATCTTTTGAGAAACTTGCCAGAAGAGCTCTTAAATTGGTCCTTCCATTGAGAAATGTTGAGGTGTCAAAATTACAAGTCTAACTTCCCTCATAATACCCAAAACAAGCCTATGAAGCAACAATAAAAACATTAAGGTAAGAGAGTTGAATTAGATCCATCCATACTGTTCTAATAGACTAGTAAGCCACAGCCATTGGGAATACATGTCCAAGTATCATGTTTGCTATGGTAACTATTGGTTTTGCCAATTTAAATTGTTATGAAAATGGTTTATGTCATGGAAACAATTTATGTTCTAATTGTTATGAAAACAATTTAAATGGGCAGATGGGTTTGTTTTCTTTGTGGTGGGATACCCTACACCCACTCCTAATTCAGATAAGTCTAACCCCATCTCCCCATGCCTCTCAATCTGGAGAGAAGGGGATAGAGAGGAGACAGGCCAAACTGATCTCACATCCTCTTGCCTCTATAGCAATCACTGAGCTAGGGGCAGGAAGGAGTGATTTCAAATCTGCCCGGTGTGTCTTAATCCCAAGATTTATATTGAAACCATTAGGAAAAGAAGGCTCTCTTTTCATAGAAGGTGCTAATCTTTGAGGATAGAAGCCTAAGACTGCCAGAATGCTATTAGTCACTCATAAAGAGATGCAGTTTGACAAAGTCTATATCAAAAAAACAAACAAAACCAAACATAAAAAGGCAGATTCTAGAGACAGCTAAATAGTCCAAGCCAAGGAAAAACCATCTGAGTCTCTGGATCCAGCCATGACTGAAACATCTACTCCTGGATATTCTTGTGTTTCATAAGTCAATAAATTTCATTTTAAGTCTGTCTAGATCATATACGTTTTTACATATATATAAGAATTGTAAGGCCAAGCAAGGTGACTCAAACGTGCAATCCCTGCTACTCAGTAGGCAGAACGGACGTATCATAGTTCAAAGTAAGCTCAAGCAATAAAGCTAGCACAATCTCAGCTCAACAAACAAGTCAAGTGTGGTAGGAAAACTTCAGTCCAGGCCAACCCAGGCAAAAAGCTAAAGCAAAAAAAGGGTGTGGCTCGACTAACAAGCACAGGGTCCTGAGTTCAAACCCCAGTACCAATAAAAAGAGAAAAGAAAACTTTAAAAGTGTGCTTTCATTGTTCTAAAAATAAAATCAAGATTGTCATCATCGGAACTCCTCTCTATTTGCATTCTGATGCAATTCTTGAGTGGGCGCAGAGTGTGCCAGTGCCCACAATGGCAGCTGATCTACAGTTTAGGTGTCTCTCAAAATGACAGACTAAAAATCAGAGCTTACAAAAGTAATGTACCCTGTGTATACCTACGAGCCACCTGTGTGTCTTCGCAAAATAAAGATGAAGAATATCTTTAATGTGTTCTTTCCTTTTTGGCAATCTTAGGGTTTGAACTCAGGCTTGCCCAGCTGACAATCTGCCACTTGGGCCACACCTCGAGCCTGGCTTTTTGGAAATGGAGTCTTTCAGATCTCTCTGTATAAGCTGGATTCAAACTGTGATCCTGTAGGTCTCAACTTCCAGAGTACGTAGGATTATAGCCACTGGTGCCAAGTGCACTGTGTAATTTCGTAGGTTCCTTCAATCTCTACAACTTTCAGGATGTTTCATGAATGTCTATTAACATCACAGCCCATTTCTGGCTACAGTTTGTTTGGTTTGTTTGGTTTGGGTTTTGGGTTTTGTATTGTGCACAGCATTTCTTGGCCACATTTGCACTGAAACAACCCTGAAGAGTCAACAGCAATTGCAATACCACTTTACAGATAGAGAAACTGAACTTGAGAATAGGGAAGTGACCTCCCTGCTGCAGAGCAGGAGAAACTTAGATTTACTTACCCTAACCAACTCCCTTTCCTCCTCCTCCTGTGAGGGCAAAATGAGATCAGAAAGAGGAAAACACTTTGGAAAGAAAGAAACTCTATTGATGCCAGATGTATTAGTATAATGCCAAATCTAAGTACACAGTGACCTTGTTATCACCTCCCAGAGGAGGGGATACTTACAGATTAGTCCTGCTGAGTCTCTTACCCTAGGGAAGTATCTGGGGCTTTTTCCAATGGGCCTAAGCTTTGCGTGCTTCTAATATCACTTTCTCCAGAAGGGACTCATCAGAAAGAAAAGAATGACATCCCCTTTGTTCTTACAAAAACATTGCCCTCCAATTGTACCCAATGCATGCCAATCCAAACGTCAGAGGGCCATGGCATAGATGTCAGAATTCAACATTTTAATGGGCAGTGTGGACATGTGTGATGGTTTGTTTGGGGAAATGGATTCGTCATGTGCAAGATATGTGGCAGGAGATAAAACATTGTGACAATATGACCCACTTGGGGGGGATAGGGATACATGAGCATATTGTCTCGAAAGCACACTGTTATGGCATGTTAGAAATTCCGGAGTGAATGCTGAACAGCTCCAGAGGCCAAGGCAATACCGGCACAGGCAGCTGCTCAGGACCTCCAAAGCCATCCATCTCCCACCACAAAGTGCACTTTTCCTTTTCTAAATCTCCCTCAAATCACGCAGGTGGGTGTAGGGATAGTTTAAGCAAATATAATTTGGGTATGTTTTTAAGAGTTTAATGTAAAAATAATATTCCATTTTGAAAATAATACAAGTAACTCTAGATTTTTAAATGTTTCCAAAATTGCAACATTTTCAGCCTGAAAGTCGAACGAGCTATAAATTCTGCTTCTTCTCTTTCCAGCTGGCTGATATACATGACTGCCATTATTTGTCAGAAAGAGCCTTGTAAGACTGCTTACATGCGGTTATAACATGCAAGCCTCCAATAAAATGTGGCTTCCTAGCCGGACACAGTGGCTCAAGCCAGTCATCTTAACTCCTTGGAAGGCAAGGATCCTGGGATACAGGTTCCAGGCCAACCTGGGAATCTCACTCAATGGCTGGCGACAGTATTGCATACTTTTTATCCCCATACATGGAAACACAATATCTGGGTGCAGTGGCCAGCACCTGTCACTCCAGAAATGTGAGGAAGCAGAAGTAGGAGAATGAAAGCCCAGCCCAACCTGAGCACAAAGAGAAACCCGACCTGAAAAATAACCAAAGCAAAAAGAGGCTAGAGGCATGGCTCAAGTAATACAGTACTTGCCTTGCAAGTGCAAAGCCCTGAGTTCAATACCTAGTACCTCAAAGAAAAAAAACAGAAAAAACACACCCAGATATACTTAATATCTTGGAGGCTTATTATGTATAGACGTTCACAGATCTGCTTTTTTAAAACCTCACAAATGCTTAAAATTTGATTGCTTGCCTGTGGCTAGTTAGGAAAGCAGGAGACTACAAAGCCAGAACTTGTAGGATTTCTAATTCCCCAACCTCACAACTGACTACATGACCTGAAGGAGACTCAAGATCTTCATGTATGTATTTATTAAACGCTAGACATGCCAGGTTCTATTCCAGGAATTAGGTTAGAGGAAACGGAAAGATACTAGAACCAAAATTCAGTAAGGGCAGGCCATGGAATTCAGCAGAGTCTGCAAAGCTCCAGGCTAGTTTCCATAAGCATCAGTATCTATAAGTTTGCCTGGTCTAAGAGATGGAGGTAGGGCCATGAATCCCCTTCCTCTGGATGGGCTGTAGAATATCACAGACAGGCTGAGAGTGATGTTCTTTCCTGGTGAAATCAGCCCAATCTCTGAAATAATGGAAGGAGAGAAATAGAGATAAGAAAGGTCAGCTAAATAGGCAACTCCTTCATGTGAACCAAAGAAAAAAGAAACAGCAGATTGCACAAGAAGCTGGACCTCAAGGAGCTTGGCTCTTAGTCTAGGAATGAGATTGTTGTAGTTCAGCCCCATCACCAGGCTATGTGGGCTCTCAGAACAGGGGTTCAGTGGCCTCTAATGTCCTACCATCACTAAGGCTCAGTTAACTTCCTTCCTCACTCCCTCTAATACTGCTCTGGTTTCTACCAGCTCCTCCCCCTTTCCTTCCTCTGAGCTCACCTCAGAGCTACTTGATCTGAGCCTCTACAACTCCATGATTTCTCCTCATTGCCTCTTCCTCTTATGTATCATTTGGCTTCTGTTCCTTTGACTAATCCTCTTAATGAGTTCAAACCCCTGAGCCAAAACATCTGATTGGTTCACTTCATTTCTTTCCCAAATCTTTTGTATCAAACTGCCTTATAGACTGTAAAGGATCTATCAATGCACTAGCTTTTATCCATTATGTTCACCTCTGAGCCGTCAGCTATGAGACCTGGATGGATGAAGGTGGGTGCAATCCTATGTAATTGAGCTTAACTACCTACTTTTGCATAAAAAAGAGCTTAAAGTGTTGGCACTATAGCTCAGTTGCAGAGTGCTTGCCTACCACGACCCAGATCCTGGATTCCATTCTCAGCAGGGACAAAATAAATGTAATTAATTAATCTAAAATGAAGAAGAGCTTAAGGAACTGTACATATAGGAATAAAATACATGAAATTTAAGCTTGAAGTTCATATGAGGATAGATGATTTCTAGTAAAAATCCCAAATATTACATGGGGCATGCAAATATTATTTGTTGTTCATCTGACATTTAAATTTAACAGGTACTCTGTATTCTTAATTCATTAAATCGGATAACTCTGTTGGCCAAGAATCGGGCAGCCAAGGGAGGCATTAGCAAATTGAGTTATAGATGTCCTTCCAAGGTTTGGTCATTTCAAAAGAGAAGTGAAACAGCTAAGGCCATGAAGGAGAGACAAGGACAAATGAGGCATCAAAATTAAAGGGCAAGGAGCTGGGAAGGTGGCTCAGCAGTAGAGTGCTTGCCTCTCATACATGAGGTCCTGGGTTCAATTCCTTAGCACCACATAAACAGAAAAAAAAGGCTGGAAGTGTCACTATGGCTCAAGTGGTAGCATGCTAGCCTTGAGCTGAAGAGCTCAGGGACAGTACCCAGGCCTAGAGGTCAAGCCTCATAACTGACCAAAAAAAAAAAAAAATTATAGGGCAAGAAGCAAGTAGAAGAATCCAGGATCGCAAACCTGAGCTCCAGAGAAAGCATTTACAGATGGGAGAAGCAACAAGAAGGTCAACAGTGAACATTCCCAATGCAAAAAAATACTGTGCCCGGCTGGCTCTTAAGCTATCTCCTTGGTAGCATGTAAGAAGGGGCCCTGTAAGCCAGGCAGACAGCAGCATTGTTCCCTTCTATGGGCAGCCCAGAAGTGGGCCTAATCCATGCCGGTGTTGTATTCCATTCCAATGCCTAACAAAAGTAACTTAATGCAGGAAAGATTTGTATGGTTCATCAGATGTTTTGGTCCATTGTCATTTGGCTCCATTGTTTCTGAGCCTGCAGTAAAGCAAGTATGGATTCTGTAGCCAAGTAAAGTTATTCATCTCATGGTAGCCAGGAAGCAGAAGAGAAAAAGGGAGGAGGGGCCAGGGACAAAATATACCCAGGGCATGCTGTCAGTGACCTAACAACAAAGCCCTCCAACAAGGCCCTGCTAAAGTTTCCAACACCTTCCAATAATGTCATCAGTTGGCAACCAAAGTTTTAGTACACGGTCTTTGGGAGATATTTCAGATCCAAACCATAACAGCTTGACAAACGGAAGAGGCAGATATAAGAGACATTGTCCAGTCTCTAGGACAAGTTGGTTTATAAGATCTAAGAAACATGCAGAATCTCAGCAAAGAGGATACAGAGCAAAATTTTAAGCAGAAACCCCAAGTATTTCTATTAGGCAAAGGAAGGGATTCTCTGGTAAGTAACCCATGCCATTGGGATACTGATTTGAGCTCTTCGTCTACAGGCTGGAGACTAACCAATGGCCTAATAAGGTTAAAAACAAGCTTTCAATTGTTTAATGGTATTACTAGTTAGAACTAGAATTCATATTACAGAAAGAATTTCCCCAAACATGATTTGTTGCTGTGACATCAGAAGCAGGTAGAAGCCACTCTGTTTGAGGCAAATGCAAAGTCTTGGTTTATTGCCTAAAGCAAAGAGAAAGAGAGAAAAACAAGATTTTAATGATGCTATATTAGGTGAAAACGGATAGGTTTTTACTTGGAATGACAGTCTATAATCAGTAGTGAAATTTCACAAGAGTAATTAAAAATGTCACTGGAAATGGGAAGAGAATTTCAGGATACCAGAATTTCTCAGGAAAAAAAAAGAGGTACATTTATAACAAATGTTTTGACAAACCACCTGGGTTGGGATAAACCCCATGGAACTTGATTGTGTAAAATAGTTGGTTTTATCATAACAACTTCAGCACACACACACAAACCAGTCAACCAAAAAGAGAACATCTTCAGCCACTTGATTTTTAACGGAAGTGCTAAGGATAGATTGAAAAAGGACAATTTTTTTCAACAAATGGTGGTGGGAAATTTTTTTTTAATTTAATTTTATTTTATTTGTGAACATACTGTACAGAGGAGTTACAATTACATGGGCAGGATAATGCGTACATTTCTTACCAAGCATTGCAGCCTCCTCCTTTGTTTACCCTTCACATCCCTTCCCAGCCTCCCCCCTCGCCCCCAATCCCAATCCTTCTCCTTCCCCTCCCTCCCCCCCCCCACAAATGTTGTAAAGCTCGTTTTGGACATGACAACTTGTACTTCTCATTGTTGCAACAGGTCCACCTGTATCCTTAAACAACTGGTTTTCCCCATCTCCTCCACAAGTTATACTGACATCAAATATAGTGAAAGCAGGGGTTATACTGTGGGGGAGGGACATACAAGGCAACAAAGAGATAATCTTATAAATGCATTAGGTGGTGGGAAATTTTGATATACACATGCAAAAGCAGAAGCATAAAAGTAGATTCCTGTATCTCTCCAGTTACAAGATGAACTATAAACATTTCAAAGTAAGACCTTAAAAAAAGGGGGAGTTAGACACAGTGAGAACCTTGTTTTTCTTACATTCAAGAGACCCAGCAATGGAAAAAAAGTACACGAAATGTTATAATTATACAAAAACAAAAGTTTTTTTTTTACTTACTCAAGATCATAAAAACAGCCTTCCTCTCTGAGTGGCCTCGAACCATGATTCTCCTAATGCTGCTTCCTAAGTAGCTAGGATTACAAGTGTGAGCCACTGTTCCTGATCTAAAAATGACCATATGCTATTATGTACATATTAAATAAAGTTTTATGTCAGATTAAAAATGGTTTAAAAATGTTTACACTGTTACCAGCTGCAGAATTCATCATAGGGAAAGAATTTTCTTTACGTGGATAAGAACCTTAAAAAAGTGCTGGGAGAATACTTCAATGGCAAACATAAATTTGCTATATGGTATATCCATCATGGCCTCTGCTCAGCAGATCATCAAGCAAAAAGAACTTCTATTGTTCTACCTGATCAATAGTCCTTGCTGTGACATTACTAGACCTACTTTGAAAGTTCCGTGTAGTCTTTTGATTTAACAACCTAGAATGAGACATGGCCTAGTACTTGACCCTCCAAAATGACTTCTGCATTTATACTGGCTCTTTATTTTGAGTCCTTGCATTCCTATGGCCTGTTTATTCTTTTCTAATTCTAACCCTAATAAAACTGTTCAATTATTGAATGTTATAGATATTGTTAGGTGTTATAGATATGTGATTGAGGGTAGAATGGAATAATTTATTATGATTGTCATGATCACAACTACCAGCAGTATTCAACAAAATAAAACCGTTGAAATGAGTGAATCTTGTGCATCTATTGATATTGAAAAACCTCTGACATTGTGGAAGGACACAAACATGTTAGGTCTATGTTAATGCCATTGCTCCCTCATGATGCTAACTTCCTATGGCCCCAGAAACTGGGTGTTTCCAGAAGAGATAATGAATCTTTAATGAATGAATTTTTAGTATATAAATTCCAGTCTATTACAGTCAACTCTTCTAGACACTAATAATCCATTACGACCCTGGAACCCACACAGAGATTATATTCAAGAAAGATAACCCAAAGTCCCACTCTGTCACTACACCCAGCTCTGAGATCCAGGATGCTTGAGAGTACAATGTCTTCTTATCACTTTTAAATATCATTCCTCATTGGTCTAACAGTTTACTAGTTAAAAGACCAGTTATCTCCCCTCTGAACACATAGTAGCAGTACCATGATGGAATACAAACTTAATAACTGCCATAAGACTCCCATACATTAAAAAAGTAAAGTAATTTAAAAAGGCCAGGCACTGGTGGCTCGTATCTGTAATCCTAGCTACTCAGGAGGCTGAGATCTGAGGAGTTCAAAGCCAGCCCAGGCAGGAAACACCAAGACTCTTATCTCCAATAAGATAAAAATCGGAACTGGAGCTGTGGCTTGTGCTAGAGTGCTAGCCTTGAGTAAAAAAGAGCTCAAAGACATTGTTCAGGGCCTGCATTTAAGCATCAGGACTGGCACACGCATACACACACACACACACACACACACACACACAGAGGAAGAACATAGTCTGCTTAACAGGGTAATAGGATACTCAAGGTAGGCGGTCAGTCCCTCAATGACCTCGGCTCTTTGTGAAGAATTCCTTATCTGTTTTTCTTTAGGAGTTTTCACTGTGCCCCGAGGGTGCATTTGAGCCAGTTCTGTAGTCCCTTCCTTGAAGACTGTACAGCCTTTATACCCACTTCTTGCTCATACAAGTTTAGTACTAAAAGGTAAGGCTTAAACAATCAACAAGTATTTCACTGAGCCATAACACAAGTCCCTCAAAAACAATAAACATATCATTTACTAGCTTCCAGTAAATTCTAATTGCCAGCAACCACACCCAAGTTCTCTCCTAGAGGGAGTTCTAAAAGCCTGAGTTATTTGCTTCTTGTCTTCATAGCTTTCCTCATGGCAACTCCCTTCAGGCCATCTGAAAAATAGATTTGGACAGACAGGTAACACCCTTAATCTGATCTTCGTTGGAGAGTTGAGTTTTTATATGTAACTTAGAATTATTCATGATCTTTTCTCCTGGTGTGCATGTGTATGCGTGTGTGTGTGTGTGTGTGTGTGTTTTCGTTTTCTATTCTGACTCTCAATTTGGGGTTCAGAATCAACAGGCTTTTCCAAGTCTAAGTACTCTTTTTGTTTCCTTTCCTTTCTTCCTATAGAGTGATTAAAGGTGCCAGGGGTCATATTTTTCTAGCACTCACTTGTTATAAGCAACAAGGGACCCAACTCAAACACATACCAACCTTCTGTCTCTTCATAAGGGTGTTTCTTAGAGCCTGGGGTTCAGTACTTACTTGGTTGGACTTCCAAATTATGCTGGGAAAATTTTTAAGAACCATTTTATGTCTACATACATAACTTCTGCACTAATTTAAGGTAGAAAAACTGCTAAAAATAAATACAAAATATATAATAACTCAGACACACTAGAAATTTGTTTCCTACTTGCATAACAGTCTGAAGCAATTATACCTGGTAATTGGATGGCTCCACTCCACACCAAAGTGATTCAAGAATCAGATTTCTTTACCTGAAAAGTTCTGCCATCATTCTATACATTCATCTTCAGAAGGTAAAGTGGGTGTGAAAAGATATATCTGAGTCTTTATACAACTTCCACCATTGGCAAAAATCCAATCATAACTAAACCTCACTATCCCACAATACTGTGAAATTTGGGAAATTATGTAACCACTTAATCACAATAAAAAAAATTGGAAGAAAAAAAATCCAATCATACAATCACTCTCAATTGCAAGGGAAGCTAAAAGATTAGTCTCTGGCTGAGCAGTCTTTTCCCAACTGCTTTATAATTCCAGAGTCAGAAAACTAGAGACCAAATCTGAACTACTGATTTTATGAATAAAGTTTTATCAGAATATATCCATGTTCATTCATTTATGTATGATCTTTGGCTACTTTTGCATTATAACAGCAGAGTCGAGTAGTTGCAGTAAAAACTACCTGTTCCACCAATCTTAAACTAGTTCTTATCTGGCACCTTTATGGGAGGGAGGGGTGGTAAGAGAGGAAAACACTTGCTACTATAGTTTAGATCTTGAATATGCCCCAAATGTCCATGTGTTAAAGACTTCATTGCCAGTTTACAGCACTATTGGGAGATAACAGAACATTTCAGAGAAAAGGCTTGGCATAAAGAAGCTAAGTCATTGAGGATAGATCCTTGAATGAGATATTGGGACCTTGCCTCCTGCTTTTCTTCCTGGCTGCCATGAGGTGAACAGCTCCTCCCTGCACTCGCACCATACTATACTGTGATACCACCAGCCCAAAGCAACAGGACCAAGTGACTATGAATTGAAGCCTCTGAAACCAGGAGCCACAATAAACTTTTCCTCCCTGAAGTTGATGTGTCTTTGGTTTTCATTGCACCAAAGTTCATTCACACGCCTGCCTTGTTCTATGGGGCCTGGAACTATTGCAGCCATCTTGCCACCACAAGGGGGAGTCTGGAACTGTTAGAGCCGGCTACATGAAGGATTATAAGGAAGCCAGTCGAACAGAAGGCAAAGTCTAGAGATGGAGAGAAACCAAGTACTGAGGACCTCATCTGAGTCATGAAGCCAGCCATTCCCAAAGCCAGCCTGGCCTCAGGCTTTTTAGTGAGTTGCTCCAATACATTCCATGCCTAGTTAAGTGAGTTTTCTGTCTTATCGGCAAGGAGGCTGATAACCCATCTTACTCTAGCAGGCAATGAGAGAGAGTATGATATTTTTCTTACAGTGAAAACATGGTGGTGAAACTGCAGTCTGATTTAACACCCCAATGAGTCTGACATAAAATATAAACAAGCTCTACTGATGCATAAAACCAACACATGACTCTTTCCCTGATTTAACCCTACAAGTTCTTAAGATGTTGCTCATTGGGAGCTTCCTATGAATATGTCATGTCTCTGTCTGAATTGATCAAATTTCTCAAAGCAGGTGAAGTGAGCGAGACAAGAGTTCAATGAGGCAGTTACTTGGTGATTCTTAAGCCTCAGGAGAACTTGCATGAAACCTGGCCCAGAAACAAAGCAGATTTTTCTTTTTAGTCCAGTCTGTCCTGGAAAGGCACTGTGTCATCTCACGCAATGAAACATAATAAGCAATCTCTCTTCCAGGCCAAGTGCTGGGAGCTCTCTGCAGGTGCACTGGCAGAGCACAGAGGGGCTGGCAAGGGCCAGGTGGCTTTGTTCCCCTGCTGCCTCCTCCTTAGAAGTTGCTCATTGCAGAGTGAGCCTGCGGTGTTGTATAACATGAGCTCAGCCTGATTCCACTAGAGCACAAGGCAGAGGAAAATATCTAAATGGCTTAAACACACCACAGACTGGGAGACTATATATAGAACACTTTGGATTTTGACAGACATACAAGGCACTGAAGTCCTAGTGTGCCCTAGACTTCCTATGAAGTGTCCCTTGTTAAGACAAACACTCAATACATGATAAGAGTCTTAGGGCAGGGCCAACAATAGTAATGCCTGTATTTCTAATAATTTTTGGCAGTGGCCAGACAACTTCCTTCCAGAGATCTCTAAGAGCTTTGCAAACATTTACTGTGAAATAACTTTACATTCACACACACACACACACACACACACACACACACACAACTATGTGAGTAAGAAAAAGCATGATTATACACACTCCCTTTTAATTAACAAACATGCACTGCTTTAACCACATGTCTCCTGAGACACGGATAAGAAATACAACAACCAGAAGATAGAAATGAAGCCAGCTGGGTTTTAACCCTTCTTTGTTGGAGTATGGGAACACTATACAAAGAATGTCATTTCTGAGTACAAATATGTAGGGTGAAAGTTCTGGAAACCATCGAAGCACGAAAGGCAGAAGTCCTGGAGGCCATGAGCATGTGAATACTCCTGTTTGATCTAGCTGAACTCTGCCCACCACACCTGTCCAGGTCCCTCTGGGTCAATCTGTGAGTCCTTGGTGTTGGAGGCAGATCAGAAGAAGTTTTATTCAGTAAATAAACAGCAGCTAAGGCCAAGATGAAAGTTTAAATCATGGTCATCTAAGAGAAAAACACAAGGTTGAAATGGGAACTATAGAGCTGAGGACTAAGGCAAGTATGGAAAACTCAGCCAAAAGCCGAGAAGGTCAAGTAGGAAGGTCAAGTGAAAATGGTTGAGAGAGAGAAGGAAGGGAAGAGAGAGAGAGAAAGAGATTTATTTTTTTCATTGTCCTTTATTACTGAGAAGGGTGCTAGCTCTGCAATCCATAGGGCAGGTAGCCTAGAAATTCAAAGAAGAGTTGTTATTGCACCTGAAATCTGTAGAGTGGGCCAAGAGTTCAGTTCAGGCAAAATCCTCCCAGAATCTTTTCTGCTCCAAGAGACCTCAGTCTTTGCCCTTATAGACTTCAACTGATTGGATAGGGCCCACACATCTCATGCAGAACAAACATGCGGCTTTCCTTGAAGTCAACTAACTATCCATGTTAATTGTTTCTACAGAATATCTTCGCAGCAACATCTGGACTAGTGTGTGACCAAACACTGAGCAGAACCTAGACAATACTCATGTATTTGAAATTAATCTTCATGTGACATTTAAATATGCCAACAGAATCAACTGACTAGGTTCCTTACTCATGGAAACTTAGAGCTAGGGTAGTCTATTGATTGGAAATCTAAGAGCCAGGCAGTGGTGAGAAATGGCACTTGACTTACCCAAAAAAAGGAGAATACAACTTATATCTCCTACACCTCTGTCCAGAGCTTTTACGAATTCTGAATCTAAACATTGTAAGCTCCAGTGTGCCAACTCCCACTCAGTTGTTTATTTTTATTATTGTTGTTGTTGTTATTATTATTAAGCTTAGTTGGGTATAAAAACAGTCATGTACCTTTAAATGTGTGCCAGCTAGATGATATTCTAATCATCCAAATGTCTATTTCTTGAATAACCTCAGGAGGAAACTAGGAATAGCAGAAGGCTAAAGACAACAGCAAAATGCAAGAATTTCCAAGAGACTGGAAAACATATGTGAACTTGGAGCTTTGCCCTTATGTGAAGGGGGCAGGGGCGGGGCAGGGGGGAGTTCTGAGCAATCTACATGTAACCAGCAAGTGCTTTGGGAATTCGCATTTGCACCTATGTTTGTCTATTGGCAAATCTGAGTCACGTCAAGTTGTGACTGCCCATCAAGCTGAGACTGTTCACTTTTCCGTTCATTGGGCCTGAAATCGGTGAAATCATCTTGTTTCTTGACTTTTTGTGAATGAAATAAGTGTTTGCTGAGTGGAGCCATCTGGCTCATGCACAGCATGGATTGTTTGCATCAAGCCCTGCTTGGCATCTCCCTGAGGTCAGAATCTTCCTATGGCTGGGGAGGTTCCAAAAAGTGCTTAGAGCAACAACAACAACAACAAAAAAAACCTTGGCAGAAATGATACTTAAGAGCATCATGAATGCAAAAATGCTTCCACAACACAAGCATTATCAGGCCAGCCTGTGGGAGCCAGGCTGTACTTGAAGAAATCACCCAGCGACAAGGACAAAGAGAAATGATCTATTACCATCTTCTCCATTTGGCCTGCCTTTTCATTTCCCTAACATCATGGTTTGCCATGTGTGGGTGTTAGCGTGCTGGTTCCCCTGGCAGGAAAACATTCACACTTCAACTGAGCAAGTATTTGTGGATTATACAGTGACTCACAATGGCTAATTGAGCCTTTATTGTGTGCTCAAGAATGTTTCTGAGCACTCTGCACAAACCAATTCAATCCTTACCACTCTGAAAGGTGAATACCATGATTACTCTCTTCATTTAAATGGGAATATCAAACACACTTTAAGTTAAAGATTCAATTTCCTAGGCAAATCCCATAGCCTATCAACAACTATATTTTACTTTTGTGATTAAAAGTAGGATGTGTCCAATCACAGGTGGCTTATGAGCATTGTGTCAGAATTTAATGGGCAGCTATTTTTTTTTCTTTCACAGTGATGCTTAAAATAATAAGACATCTGTAGCCAAGGGCATCTCAAACTTGACTTACAAATGGAAAAAAGCCAAAGCAATCTAAGGCAGTTTCTCAGTCTTTTATTTTATTTTATTTTTAATCCACAATGCTTTTGGTAAACAAAAGTTCCATTCTGGTTCCCTCCCTCTGACACCCTCCAGGAATTCGTTTCTGGAAGGTCCTAATGCCACCTCCCACTCATTAAGAATATTGGCTTGAAACTATCCAAATGTTCTCATTCTGTATATAATCAGGCAGGATGACTTTTTTTCTCAGAGTCTTTTGATACAGGGTCTCACAGGTAGCCCAGGCTGATCTGGAACTCGTGATTTCCCTGCCTCAGCCTCATAAGTACTAGGATTCCAGGTATGAACCACCATACCCAGCCAGACATGCACGTTTTTTTTGTTTGTTCATCATGGGGCTTGAACTCAGGGCCTGTTCCTGAGCTTTTTGGCTCAAGGCTAATGCTCTATTACTTTGAGCCACAGGACCACTTCTGGTTTTCTGGTGGTTTATTGGAGATCAGAGTCTCATGGACTTTCCTGCCCCAGCTGGCTTTGAATTCCAGTCCTCAGATCTCAGCCTCCTGAGTAGCTAGGATTACAGGTGTGAGCCATTGGGGCCTGGCCAGACATGTCATTTGATCTACTTTTTTTCTTTACTTATCTTCTCAATTGTAATAATATTTACACAGCACTAAACTTAAAATGCTTAAACGGAGTGACAACAAGTCAAAGGGTAAAGAGGGAGAGTTAAGCTTAGTGGTGTGTGTGTGTGTGTGTGTGTGTGTGTGTGTGTGTGTGTGTGTGTGTGTGTGTGTGTTGCTTAGAATTTGTTTTGTTTTGTTTTATATTTTGGGTTGGTAAGGGGAAAACTCTCCATTTAAAAAAAATAGAAAATCTACAATTTTAGCCAATTTATAATTCCTGTTTTTTCTATCAACAGCACATTGATTTTGTTGCCCAGGAAACTGATGGGAGTTTCTGGAGAACTAATTACCTCATTCCAAACCAAGAGATCACTAACCTCTCTCTTTGCAACTCTGTTTTTATATGAAACAAAGGCCATTCCTTGTAGCTCACCTGAGTCTCTCTAGAGTCTGAAACCTGAGCCCCGACCCATTCCTGGGATTTCCCACTTCCTGCTGCAAACCATATGTTATGGTATAAGAGAAAACCCTATAACTATAGTTGCAGAGAGTGGGGGAGGAAGGATGAGGTCACAGATCTCTGCAGGAGGCTTCACAGCTCTAACCCAAGGCTGCTGGAAAAACATGTTTCCCATAAATCAGATCGTTTTCATAGCCCATCGACTTCAACCTTTGGTTCATCATGATTAAAAGTGTCCGTCCCTCTTCTCTGTCCTCAGTAGGCTCCTTCTGGACTTGTGCGCAGGCTAGTGACCCTCTTGCCCTGCCCTATAACCTGTCTGGATTTTGTTCCCTGCACCTGGAAAGTTCTTTTAACTAGATGTATTTTGTTCCTGTCTTCTCTTCGATACAGCCACCAAACACAGAGGGCCTGGGAACAGAAGAGACCCCCTAAAACCACTCACCTAGATAAAATTAACCCTCTCAGGGAACCTGGAACCTAGCACTCCAGCAAAAGATGATGAGGGATGCAGATGACAGCACCAGGGAAGTTTCCCCTCCCCAGCACATCAGGATGGAAGGCTCAACAACATAGCCCACTGTTGGGAGGAGGGCCTGGATACCCAGCATGACTCCAAATACCAGAAGAAATTCACCACCAGGATGAGAATATCATCATCATCCCTTAAACAGAGGCTAAGAAAAGGGTTTTATTAAAAAATGACTAGCAGAGCCGGGCACCGGTAGCTCATGCCTGTAATCCTAGCTACTCAGGAGGCTGAGATCTGAGGATCACGGTTCAAAGCCAGCCCAGGCAGGAAAGACCGTGAGACTCCTATCTCCAATAAACCACTAGAAAACGGGAAGGGGCGCTGTAGCTCAAGTGGTAGAGCGTTCACCTTGAGCTGAAGAGCAGAGGGACAGTGCCCAGGTCCAGAGTTCAAGCCCCAGGACCGACAAAAAAAAAATGACTAGCAGAAAACTGACTCCTGTCAGGGTGGTGGCAAAGAGAAAAATAGAATTCAAATCCTACCAACTTTATTATGACTATTATAGTTTTTATAAATATATAAATACATTTATATTTGTATTATAGTTTTTATATTTCTGAGGATTGACTACAAGACCTTGGACAGACTATTGACCTATATCCTCAGGATTCTGCTTATTAACTATACCTCCAGCCCTGATCAATCTAAATCTGAATCTAGGCTCTCACATTTGATAGCTGAAACGAATTGAACTCTATGAACCCATTTCCTCTTCTATAAAATGAGAATTCTCGTATAAAGTGGGGGTGAGATATGTTCTTGTCTGTATTTACAGTGCCTGGCAATATAAAAGCCCTACCCCAGGCAACACATCCTGCAGATACCCATGACTCCACATCCCTATGGTATTGCGAGTGGATGAGAGCAGCACCTTTTCATATGACAAACATTTCTTGAGACTGCCATTTTTTTCCACAATAAATTTCAGACTATCTGTGCTTCTCAGCACACCTTGTCTGTCTTTCTCTGGGCCTTAGAGAGCCTCTAAAGTTGGATCTATCCTTACTCAACTTCTCTTTACAGTAGACAAAGAGCACTGAAGCTTCTAGGCTTTCAGGAGCTGTGCTAATTTGGCATATCTGGTTTAATGTTGTGGATAGTTTACTGTTCTGTGCACTTTCAATACCAACTTAAAGGGGCATCGTTTCTTTCTTCCAGATCTATTCTGTGAAGCTATTTCCATACTAAGCACTATTTAGAAGCCAGTAGCTCAATTTGCTGCTTGCATGGGTCCTTTCTACAACCTAGAAGCCTTTGGAAAGCCTGTTCTGTAAGACTGGGGAACTCTGCCTCTCTGTAAAGCCCCACCCCATTCTGTGAAGCCCACCCTCTCTGTAAAGACCTTTCTGTTTTCCCAGCACCCTGGATCCTCCCTACTCAGAATACAGCATTACTGCTAATGAGCACCATATGCCTTTGCAGCAGACTTTGCTTTTGCTCCAACGAGCTGTGCTTACTCTCTCTTGGTTGCTAAGCCCCTCAACTAGGGCTACTGGATAAAATAAAGGATGCTCAGTCAAATCTGAATTTAAGATAAATAACAACTTACAACTGTATCCCATATTTGTGTTTAACTAAAATCTGCAGCAGGAAAGGCGGACCATTGTGCTTCTGTACTTATGATCTCACCCAATATAAAGCTGGAACTATTCTGGGCCACATCTCAAATGATTACTGATAACATCAGTAATGGCTAACATTTATCAAACATTTCTCTTTGCCAGATACCAGCCTGAATACCTCCCATCAACTATGGCAAGAAGTTTTTTTTTTTAATACACATATATGTCATTTACAATACAAGGTAAAATATGACTTTAAGGCCATGGAGTTTAGAGATTGGGAGACACTAAGGTCCATATAACTAAGCACTATCATTTACTGTCCCTGTGACATTTTTACCAAATCTCTTCTTATTCTCCTCATTTATAAAATGATGCTGATAATAGCTCTTTTCTCCTGGAACTATGGATAAAGATACATGAGCTACTTCACTAAGGATGTATCACAGTGTGCCACACACATTAGGTCCTCAGGGAATAATAGACACCGTGGTGGAAGTAGTCAGGGAGAGGATGTTGATCTTAGAGAAGGCAACCCTACTGAGTGGTCAGTACAGCTTTCAAAGACTAGTTTGTCTGATAAGTCAGCAAACAGGACAGCTAGAAAGCTGAGGTATTTTTAGGTTATGGTGAACAAACTTACCTAGTTGCTTCAGTTTGCTTTAGGGTTAATTCAAAATCTTTGCCATCAAAATCTAAACAAACTTGAAATCTTCATTGCTAAACAAACATTTTCCATCTTGATGAAAGCAATGTATAGGTCCAAGGAAACATGCTGAAAATTCAGTGATAAGATTTTAAAGAAAGAAAGAAAGAAAAAGACAGGGAGGGAGAAGAAAGAAGAGAGAAAGAAGAAAAGGAGATAGGAAGGGAGGGAGGGAGTGAGTAGGGAGGGAGAGCAAGGGGAGAAAAGAAAATCCCAGGTCTGCTTCTTATACTTGATAGCTGCCATTGCATCTACTTTTTTATCTTCTTTTTTTTTTAAGGCTAGTACTCTACCACTTGAGCTACAACACCACTTCCAGCTTTATTCTGTTTATATGGTACTGAGGGATTGAACCCAGGGCTTCACACTTGGTAGGCAAGCACTCTACCACTAAGCCACATTCCTATCCCCTCATTACATATTCTTTCTAAGGTTATAATGTTGGAATAACATTCACACTGAAGTATTGATTAAGAATCTGTGTGTCCACTGACAATAAACAGTTGTACTCTTAAGATAACGAAACCTTGAGGATTCTCTCTTTAAAAAAAATTTTTTTTTTGTCCATCCTCCTCAGCAGAAGGACTGGGGTACAGAAGTATGGGCCCAACCCTCAGGACCTTTTGCTGGATCTGAACTTCCACTGAGGTTTTCTGCTCAGAGCTGAGGCTGTGGGAATGAAACCAGAGAGGGAGCCAGATGGCAGGGTGTGGGAAGTCTCAAGCTAGAAAGGGATGGCCAAGATAAACAAGCGACTGGAGGTCTGAAAAATGAATGGATAAACATCCAGACCAAAGTCAACAATGCTGGAGAAGCCAATCCAGCCTCCACAACCAGGGAGGTTTTGACACGTGAGTTCAGTCCCAAGTCCTTGAAAGAACTGCATGCATCTGATTTTTAGGCATCTCTGCCTTTGAAGGGCACAGGGAAGGGGGCAGGGCAGGGAGGGCCATACAGTTCCGTAGCATTGCAGGAACTGGTAGATATTTATCAGCAGGCCTTTATGTAAGACTTCTGCTTGAAATTCTATACATGCCTGGGTTAATTTTAAAATGCCATGATAATGGTATGTTGATTTTTTTAAAAATGTTTGTCTTTTGTAGCTATATAAAGGATATTTGCAGATGGTATGATGATGTGGATTCACTTCAAAATAATCTGGAAATGAATGCTGGGAAAAGGCCACATGAGGAAAAATGTTTAAACTTAAAGAAGGGTTCATTTGTGCATCCAGTGCTTGAAATTTTCCATACTACAAAGTTTTAAATAAAAGTTGTATCCTAAAAAACAAGGATCTAATAGAATGTGTTTTTGTATTTGATTTGGTTTGGTTTGGTTTGGTTTTGGAGACAATATCTTGCTGTGTATAGCCAAAGAGAGCCTGAAACTACCTACCATGCTGTCTTCAAACTTACTATGTAGCCAAAGCCAACTGAATTTGTAATCCTCCTGCCTCTGCGTCTTGAGTTCTGGAACTGCAGGTGAATACCACCATACTATATTTATTAAAGCTTAATGATACCAGTTCCAGGTCTATGTTGAACACAGTGAAATGGAAAACAAGAGAAACTAAGCCATTTTTGGTGAAGAAATAAGTATCTTCTACATCTGAATGTTTCATGACAAGATATCTATGTGTTCCTAAAAATTTGCAACTAATACAAGCCTGGTACAATTGGTACCACATTGTCACTTCTCCAAATAACTGTCTTATGAGATCTAATTTTGGGAAACAATAAGTACAAGGAGTAGGATTTGAGATGTGGATCTGAGAGCTGTTTCAGGGTAGCAGTAATGACTCGGTTTGCTGATTACCAGTTTTTTGTTGTTGTTGTTGTTGTTTTAGCTCAGAGAGATCTTGACAGCAATTAGAGCAGAAAGAAAGAGCAAAGAACTAAAAAAGTCTCACATCCTTTTCCAAGTCCATTTCTTCCCAGCTTTCTGGTAGGGTGAGGTTCTATTTTGTTATTATCACTGCTTTGGTTTGTCTTTTTAATCTCTGATAAATTTGAATTACAGTCACTCTGTGATGTGTGCTATGGAAAGAAAACAAAACAGAAAATAGTATAAAGTGTTTAGAAATCCTGTTTAAACTAGAATAACTGATTCGGCTTTGAAAAGAATACATAATCATTTCCTGACCAGCGAAAGACCCCAAGTTCTCTGTGACTAAAGAAGCAGTACTTATGAAATGAAAATAATGTTTGCCGTCTTTGAGGGTTGGAGGGAAATGCTCCCCTGTGGTTTGTCTACAGTATGATTGGCACAGCCATCACTCTAGAATCCTTCTTAGGTTGTAAATGTTGTTAGAGAACCAGCGCATGGCAAGTCATGTTGTTTTTAATGCAGGAAAGAATCAGATGATATTGCACAGCTTGCTGGGTGCGGGAAGGCAAGGCGAGCGCAGGCCTGGCTGCTCTGCTTGCCCAGTCCAAATCAATTACGCTCTAATCAGGACTGTTTCCGGAACTGGTCGGACAGAGGTTCAGAGTGAAAAGGAAAAATTGCTATTTCTCTCCAGATCCTGTTTGCATTAGCAGACTCCATCTGAGACACATCCTGTTTGACCTCGGGTGTGGTGGGGGAAGGGAACTGTTCTGTGAGAGTTTTGACTGTCACTGATCTGAGGACCTCTTCTTTCCCACCCCCCCCTTCTTTTTCAGGAAAAGCTCAGGACTCAAAGTTAGTCATCATCCTCAGTCTATAAGGATATGCTGTTTGAACTATTGTTCTTTCTGAGCGGTTCTGGGAATATCAGAACCCCCAGAACATCTGTTCAGAATGCAGATGCTGACACATTCTTCAGGAAGATGCTCCTCTAGCTCACCACCCAAGTGATTCCAAACTGAAGTCACATTTAAGAACTTCCGTTCGAATAAGATCTGCACAAATCCAGGAGCCTAATCAAAGGCCTCTTTCTCCAACCAGGTCTTGCTCTAATGCTGGGAAAGTTTTGTTTTTTAATTGGGGCACCTAGAAGGGACCACAAAAAGAGATGACCCAGCCTGTGGGCATGGGGAATCTCCAGGACACCACCCTCAGGCATCTACAGGGGTGGCCAATGAGAACCAGGCTCCTGGTGGGTGAACCTGAAGACTGCTGTTAGACCTGGGCCAAGTTCTCACCAAGACAGGTCACAAAGGAGAAAAATAAGGATGAGATCAAATGTATTTAATTATTTTGTAATTCTATTAGTCATCTCTTTCTGGAAGTTTCACATATCTGTTTTCAGAGTTTTGTGTTTGTTTTTGAAACAATTACTACATAATACTCCTTGTACAAAATTCAGAATGTACAAAGCCTCCTGCACTGATTATGTGGGAACTCTCTCTTCCACCCAAGAGTTCCCGTTCCCAAACCCAAACAATTCACACACACACACAATACACATACATGCATGATGCACACATGCATATAACAAAACAAAAGAATTTTTAACTTCCTTATCCATATATAGGAAGATACACTTGCAGGAATTCATTTTTAATACAGCAGTTAGCATCTTACTTTACAACATATTATGAAGGTACTTCCTATATCAGCATGTCTGGAAAGTTTTATAACAAAAAAAATTATAGTAATGACATATTGCACTTGGACATTTTTTGAATGGCCTAAAGACTACACATACACACATACACACACACACACACACACACACACACACACACACACACACACAATATCACACATGCTTGGCAGTCCTATACAAAAAGCCCTAAAAGGGTTTTTAAACTTTTTCCAGTCCATGAAAGCTGGAAGCAGAAGCCACTGCAGTGATAACAAATGACAATAATAATAATTTATATTATACAATTAAAAAATAATTATTGACTAGTAATAATTAAAGAGTTTCAGGGTCAAATAATCCTGGGCTGAATTACTAGTTGCTGGGTTTTTTTCTAGCTACGAAGAAATTGAGTAAATTTCTACTTTCTCTGAGACCTTCCCCTTATTTGGCAAAAGTGAGAATGAAGAGGGAGTGGGTAGAATAACCTCTGGCCCTGAAGTCATAAGGATTAAATTATGAGTAGAAAGCACCTGGAACCCTGAACGTGAAGGATTATCACTGTAGAATTGGCAACAGACAAATGTTACAAAGGTTACATAAGACCTAAGTGTTCATTGCCTAGGCAGTTGGAAGATCAAGGAAGTTCAGCCACACAGCATAGCATAAGGGAGTGTTACAGGCAGAACAGAGCTAGAGGGAGGTAGCCCATGGGAAAGGAAGGGGGCTGGTGTTGCATATACACATTTCTCTTGAAGCTGGGTGCTTGTGGTCCAGTCTCAAAGCAGAAAGGGATTCTTTGTGAAAGGAATTCTGTTTGGCTAGCAAAAAAAAAGGTTGTTTTGCTTATTTTGTGTGTGTTTTCTGAATGTAATGCAGGACATATACAGGTAGAGTGCTATTTCACTAAGCTTCATTTCTTTTCCATGTAAGTAGTCCAAGACCTAGAGTAGATGCCCCAAAGATGAGACTATTAAACCATGCATCTTCCCACATCAATATGCAGAGAGAAAGAAATAGAGATGTGTGTTACGCCTTTTCCTACACATCCATACCTGTGATAAAGTTCAATTTATAATGTGAGCAAAAGAGATTAACAGTAATAACTAACAATAAAATAGAATGATTAGACTGCAATAACAGCTGTGTGAAATAGAGTAGTTCTACTACAATTGCAGCTACGTACATGGGGGTTTCTTTGTTGTTCCACATCCTCCACCATCTGTACAGAATGGATACCCTGCACAAACACAGGAATCAATCCTGGGAGGGACAGAGTGGGATGGTGCAAGATTTCATCATATTATAAACAGCAACTTAAAATTTATGAATTGTTTCTTTCTGGGATTTTTCATTCATATTTTCAGACTGTGGTTGACCACAGCTAACTAAAACTGAGTAACGCTCTCCCCTCCCTGACTACATTTCCCCCATATTCTTCTGCTATTCTTGTGATTCTCTCCTCTTCCCCAAAAAACTCCTTTTCACTGGTTAATGCTCCTTTTCCTCTTCTTCCTGTTTGCCCTTTGATTCTGTCTTTGAGAAAACCCATAGAACCATTAGTCTGGCAATGGCAGAATTCTTTACAGAGGACAAAAATGATTTATTAATACACAATCGAATTTGGCCGTCAAAGCTGGGGGTGGTAGAAATCCTGCCATTTTTGTCCCTGCATGAATGAATGAATGAATGAATGATGAATGGATTCAATCAAGTTAAACTCCAAATGAGCCACAGAGAACCAGGAAACATGCCCAGGGTTGTATCTGAGCAAAACTGTGAGGAGCTGTGAGCCAAGTGTGATCACAAGATAAATGGTCTACTGCATTTAACAAGCAATAGGTGATGATGGACAGCTTGCTAGTCCAACAGGAGTGATATTTGGGGACAGAGCATTCTAGAACTTTACCAACTAGGGAAATCACTTTCTTTCTCTGCATATAGACATGGCTTTGTTGACCATGTACCACACTTGCACCTTGATGTGCCACACTACTGCTTGCTATTTCTGAGTAAGCAGTCCAGCCAAAGCCCACCTGGAAAGTGCTGGTTAAATTCTAGTCCTCAGACTCAACCTCCCAAGGCAAACACCTGATTGAAACCAAGGGGACAGGAACAAGGGCTGAGCTCTGAAAGCATTCCAAGCTTTTTGGAACAGAGGCCCCTCCTAGCCTCTCTGCCCCCTCCTTCAGAAAAATTATAGACTCCAATTAAACAAAGCAGAAAGATAGAGACATTGATCCTATACTACATTTGAATGCCTTCAAAATAATATTCTGATTTACTTAAATGTACAGTGCAAATAATTGACTTCACGTGTCACCATTCAGCTAAAAGATGAAGACCAATGTAAATAAGTGATAACTCTTTTTTTACAGAGGAAAAACTCAAGCTAAGATAGGCAAGACACAGTTGAGCACACCTGGTGGCTCATGCCTGTAATCCTCGCTACTTAGGAGGCTGATATCTGAGGATCAGAGTTTGAAGCCAGTCTGGGCAAGAAAGTCCATGAAACTTTTATTTCCAATTAACCACCCAAAAAAACAAAAGGGGCACTGTGGTTCAAAGTGGTAGAGAGCTAGCCATGAATGAAAAAGAGCTCAGGGACAGTGCCCAGGCCTAGAGTTCAAGCCCCATGACTGACAAAAAAACAAAAACAAAAAAGACAGGCAAGACAATGTCCTTCCTTGACTGTTCTTTCTCACACGCAGGCTTTATCACTTATTATCTGTGCATCTTGGACGCGTTGCTTAATCACTCTGAGACACGGTGGAATCTGTGAAGATAATATTATGAAGATAATAACCATACCTACTTCATAACATTGTTGTGAACACAGTTAGGGCATTGTGTCATAGGATTGTTCAGTAAACAGACTCTATTATTGTTTTTATGGATTCTTGGACCTAATGAATGTGCAAGTATTATTTTCACAAACTTCTAAATTTTAGAATGCTTTTTTTACCTCTACAGAAAAATCCAGAATTCCCTTGTACTGTTTATTTATATTTTTTAGACGTTAACACCTTAACATTACCATATTTGCCAAGACTTAAAAGCCAACTTTGATATATTATTATTCATTAAACTTAACACTTCATCCCAATTGCAGTTGCTTGTTCCAAAACTACCATCTTCAGATCACACTGCATTGAAAAGAATACCTTTTAATTATTACAATAATCAACATCATTAATCAGTTAGTGCCTCTGTTGTCAAAGCCTAAACACACCTTTCTAAAACAGTTGAGAGATCTTGAAAACTCATGTAATCGCTTAAGTGTTTTTTTTCACATTATTCGGTTTATTTGGATTTGAAATGAATAAGATTGGACAGTATGTAATCACACAGTGTCTGGGCCTTGGTGTTGCCAAGTGTCCGCAGCTCACACCTGTAGTCCTAGCTAGTCGAGAGGCTGAGATGTGAGGATCACAGTTCAAAGCCAGCCTATGAAGGAAAGTGTGTGGGACTCTGACCTCCAATTAACTACCAAAAAGCTAAAAGTGGAGGTGTGGCTCACGTTGGTAGAGTGCTAGCCATGAGCAAAAAAATTCAGGCCCTGAATTCAAGCCCCAGGAAAGGCACCAAAACAAAACCAAACCAAAAAAAGTGAATTCATGTCTCTCGACAGTTTGATCTGCTTCTGAACAGTTAGGTGTAGTTTGCCATGAAGCAGGTCTTATTTTTAAAGTAATCTCTCAGAGCTTAACTTTGTCTTTGCACATAGAACCTGTTTGTACAAGACTATACAGAATCTGAGCAAATAAGATTTACTGTTTGGCAAATCATGAGTTTTTCTACCATCTTTCCCTTAGCAAGAATTGTCCCTTGAGGGGAAATCGACCCTGATGTTGAAAATAAATGTTTTTACTTTCATCTCGGAAGGAAAAAAACTTTTTGGAAAGTTGCAGTAATTGTTGTTCTTAATAAACCGTATTAACCAGAGACGATGAGAATCACCAGGGTGGCGGTGGCAATGAGTAACACAGAGAGAAAAATGTCTAGCTGACCGTGAGCTTCATAGGGTATCGGGCTGGCACTGCTGCTGCCCCGTGGGGGTCCAGGTAAGTTACCACAAGAGTGGTATGGCAGGGGTGTGGCTTCCTTCATCAGAGTTGAATAAAACATTGCATCCAAGTTATTCACATAATCATTTTTGGGGTGTGTGTGTGTGTGTGTGTGTTACTAGAGTTTAACCTCAGGAACTCATGTTTACTCAGGCAAGCACATTCAACTTAACAATCTATCAAGTGACAGCTCTAGACCAAATCCCAGATTTCTACCACTACAAATGCAACCTGTAAATTATTTATTTACCTGGAAACGTGTTAAAAATGCAGACTTTCAGGCCACACCACAGTCCTGTAAATCAGACTGCACGTGTGAACAAGAGCTGTGGGTGAACTCTTACAAACAGGTTTGAGAAGTCTTGTGACAGATGACAGGGGTCAGGGCCAGCGTGCATTCAGAGGAGACAGCAGACACAGTCATTGAAGACGCTGCCAGTAGAAGCTCAGATTTAAAGGAGAAACAATGCTAATAGGAAGTTGACACCATCTCAGTAAGAGCCAGAGCTGGGGAGACAGCTGTGGCAACAGAACCAGCGGTGTTTGCTAGAGTCAAGCAGCCATCACCAAACTATACCTTGTTTAAGGAAAGAAAGACTTCAACTTTTCTCACTGTCCTCCAAGTGACTCAAACAAATAAACCAAAAGCCAGACCAACAAAGCCAGAGGGCAAGAAAATCCAGTTAGTGCAGTCTATAAAGTTCCAATGCCCAAGACATTGGGAAGGGTAGGTAATATCTCTGTTTGTAGCCAAAAGAGAATAACCATCACACCATAAAATAGGGCCTTTGCTCTGTATTTGACTTTACATTTGTGGACTTCAAGTCTCTATTTTCTCATTGATACAACTAGATTTTCAAAGTGGCCTTAAATTTGCTCTTTCATGATCCTCCCAAATCACTCTTTAATAAACTAACCATATTGCTGAGCAACTATTATGAGAGTCCTGGGAACTAAGAAATATTAGATAGGGAGGGTCTCTGCCTTCCAGAAGTTTACAGTTTAAGTACAGTAAAATGTCCTACACAAAACAATGTAGACAGGTTCATACTGTCAATCACCTAGAGGACCCTTGAACCATATTGCTGGCTTCAAAACTCAGTCCTTACTCATACTAGCTCTGGGACCAGGGTTGTGTTGCTAAACTTCTCCATGTCTCTTTCTTCCTCTGTGAAGCTCGGATGACAATACAGAGAATGACCAGTCTCCAAGGGCTGCAGTGGTGGCGAGGACGATGAAAGGAATTGGTAATGAAAACCTTTATGTTGTTGTGTGTTCTAGTACTGGGGCTTGAACCCAAGGGCTCTCCTTTTCCCTTACCCTTTTGGCTCAAGGCTGGTGCTCTACCACTTGAGACATGCCTCCACTTCCAGCATCTTCCTAGTTAATTGAAGATAAGGGTCTCCCAGATTTTTCTGCCCAGGCTGGTTTTGAACCAAGGTTCTCAGATCTCAGTCTCCTTAGTAACTAGGACTATCGATGTGAGCCGCCAGTGCCTGACGACTTCAGGTGGTCTTGACATTGTGAACCTGATGGGTACTAGTTATTGAAAAGTAAGAAAGAACCATGTGCGTGGTGGCAGAGAATCCAGAAGGGAATGTCAGACTCATGATATAAATTTATTAAAGTTAACCCATTAAAGGATAAAACAAGCAAATAATTATACAATGGGCAATGGATATAGAGATATTGAAACAAGTAAGTTTAAGAAACTTTGAGCTCTAGTTTTCTCTGGCTCCCTCACTCCCTGGTTGATGTCCTTAGATGATCAAGAGACCCTAAGACGGCAGATTCCTACAGAACTTCCAGAGAGAAAGAAATGAGATGTAAGCATGAACATAGGTGTGCTTTTAAGAAACTGAAGTTGGTTGTGTATTCAAAACTGCTAAAGGCATTCTAAGTATGCAAAGAAGCCTCTGCTCAGAGCATAGAGAGTGCTATGCGGCTGTGCCAACACAAATCACATGCCTTCATGTCCCATGTAAGGGCGAAAGTCACCTCGTGCGAGTTTGTTTAGTTACTGCTTTGCCAGGTTTTCCAAAATGTCCAGGCTCTTTTTGTTAGATCCAGCACTCATTTTTCCCTTTACTTTTTTGATGCACTCTTGACCTGAATTATGTTTACAGTCTCCATTTATTTAGTGGAAGGCTATTCGTGGCTGGTTAAATACACACATATGTGCACACACACGCACGAGCACGCACACACACCACACACACACACACACACACACATTTACATTTCCTGACCAATTGAATTACAGGAGGAACCAATTTCAAAAGTTATTGAATTAAAAGCCTTAAAAGAAAGAGATGGATTTTATTGTGAGCGGTTGGCATGCCAACTTGATATACTAGAGAGTAATATGTTGTGAGTTCACCTCATTGGAGACTCTGACAAGTTCAAGGCTGGGGCTTTGCTTCTAAATCTTGTTGCCAAGGTAATACAGCATAAGGCCAGAGTCCGCTGAAATGAATACCTCATATGGCTCATGCCAGCAGGAGTTATCTGATTAAAAAGGAGCTTTAAAATGAAAAAAGAGAGAGAGAAAGGAAGAAAGAAAGAGAGAGACAGACAGACAGAGAGAGGGAGGGAAGGATTTTAACAAGAGCTGGAGGAGAATGCAATGCTGGGATATTGAAAATAGTCAACAGAAAATCTGAAAGCAAAGCAGCCAGTATATGCCAAGAAGCAAGCAATAATGGGGTCTGTTTTATTAGCAAGCGGTTGGTGATGTGTGAAGGCGAGGATTCCTGCCTGCCAGGCCACTTTGCAGGCAAAATGAAACTGCCCCAATTTGGTTCCCTGGCTCAAGTTCAGCAGAACGATTTCGATTTCGTGTGAGTGGTGGCCTCCTCCCCACCCCCAGCCCACCCTACAAGACTTTAATTCCATAGCTTTTTTTCTCTCAAAATACCTTAAGGAAACTAGTTTCTGAGAGACTTCAGGGGCTACACATATTTTAAGATGAAAAGGGAATCCACAAAAATCTTAAGCCAGAGGTCACTAAAATGTCACTGCCTTTAGCCTCTAATATGGCCTCTTGGCTCTTCATGATTCATGTCCCAGTGATTTAAGAGTTGATTTGCAAGATATTCTTAAGTTCATGATCCAGTGGAAGCCTTCCTTTTTTTTTTTAGTTCCATGTGCCAGTTTATCTTAGATACTTTCATGATGAAAATATGTCCCTTGAAGATGCTTATGTTCTAAGAATGGAGAAGAACAAGTCTTCAAATACCTGACCTTACATCCCTTAGGGATTTGACCCATGGCTTCATGAGGCTCTGGTTCACACTTTCAGTGTCTAATTGGGAATGATCAGCAAATGAGGATATGACTACTCAGGAAGCCGCAATCTGAGGATTGCAGTTCAAAGTCAGCTAGTCAGCTGAAAGTCCATGAGACTCATACCTCCAATTAACCACCCCCCAAAAAATCTGGAAATAGATCGTTGGCTCAAGTAGTAGAGTACTAGCCTTCAGCAAAATAGCTTAGGTTCAGCACCCAGGTCTAAATTCAAAGACCAGTACACAGAGAGAGAGAAAGAGAGAGAGAGAGAGACTGAGACAGAGAGACAGACAGACAGAGACAGAGAGAGACAGAGATGGAGACAGAGGGGGTTATAAAATCCTAAATGAATTCAGAATCCTAGTTTATGTATGTTCAGATCATAGTAGTATTTCATAAGCAAATAACAGAATGACTTTTTTTTAACTTTGCTTCCCCTACCCTATACAAATAGCTTATACTGTGTAAGATTTAATGGAAAGAATTCTAACCTTGGGGCTGGGAAGGTGGCTCAGTGGTAGAGCGCTTGCCTTGCATGCATGAGGCCCTGGGTTTGATTCCTCAGCATCACATAAGCAAAAAGAAAAAAAAAGCCAGAAGTGGTGCTGTGGCTCAAGTGGTAGA
>NW_012267252.1:11267061-11294403 GCF_000151885.1 Dipodomys ordii
AAGAAAAAAAGCCAGAAGTGGTGCTGTGGCTCAAGTGGTAGAGCGCTAGCCTTGAGCTGAAGAGCTGAGGGACAGCGCCCAGGCCCAGAGTTCAGGCCCACGACCGGACCATAAAAAACAAGAACAATGCAGAACATTTCCATCTCATCAAAAGACTTCCTCTGTAATCAGTCCTACCCTCTTTTCCCTCCAGCTCCTGGTTAGCACTGATCAGTTGTAGCTCTATCCCAGAATGTCCCATAAATGGAATATCATCATCTGCAGCTTTTTTTATTGTACAAATCAGTAGTTCATTTCTTTTTATCATGAAGTAATACTCTATAGTATGGATGTACCAGAAATCCATAAACCTTTGTTATCAAAACAGAAGAAAGCTATCTTTACAGCAAAGCAAGGTAGCAAAATTAAGAGTTGCTGGTTTGGGCTCCGAATGGCTGTTCAAAGCAAAAATGTTCTGGATATATTTAACTTGTTTTTTGAAAATCAACTTATTAGTTGGTAGGCATTTGGACTATTTTCACTTTGTTGACAGGAACTGAAATTCAAATGATTCATAATTGTCAGCATTTATTGGTCCTGTACATGAGTAGACTCTGGAATATGAAATAACCTTATATTTACAGCTTTTCATAAAAAATCATAACCAGCTGGCAGGGCACTGATGTCTCAAGCCTGTAATCCTAGCTACTCAGGAGGCTGAGATCTAAGGATCGAGGTTCAAAGCCAGCTGGGGCAGGAAAGTCTATGAGACTTATCTCCAATAAACCACTAGAAACCAGGAAGTGGTGCTGTGGCTCAACTGATAAGAGGGCTAGCCTTGAGCAGAAGAGCTGAGAGACAGCGCCCAGGCCCAGAGTTCAAGCCCCATCACCGACAAAAAAAAAAAAAAAACTATTCTGGAAATGGAAACACTCATCAAAAAAAGGACAAGTGTCATTTGTGGCCCTGATTAGTGTGACATTTCATGCACTTGGAGATCCCTAAAATGACACTACCATGCTGAGACACATGAGGGCGCTCTAGCCAGACAGCATTAGCAAACTCTTCCCCCTTATTTTGTTTGTTTGTTTGTTTGTTTTTATTCTTACAGAGTCTCTTGTGTTTTAATTTATTGGAATGCTTTCATGAAAGCCCTGGTGAATTCTCACTCTTACCCTTGGTCTCATTGGCCACTTTTAGATGAGAGGAAAAAAAATCTGGCATCAAGTGAATTTGTCTTTGACTAAACCTTGGGGGATTTATTGTGCCCAACCATAGTTTTATAGTGAGGCTCAGGTCAACCTCTCTGCTTAAAAAAACTTACATGGAAAGGCTTCCAAGGGATTGTAGATTAGAATACCTAATAAATCACAGAAAGAACTGGGATTGTCCCTAAAGTTCCTTTTCCATTATTGTTTCCAGGCCTTCCTGGAGCACAGCATACAAGTATTAAAAATAATAATAATAATTGCTAGGTGGTGTTTTAGAAAGACTGTGAAAGCAAAGCCTGCCCGGTGGGCCCGCCCCTTGGCTGATAGAGAGCGGTCCACTTGGGGAAGGAAAGCTTGTGATCAATGAAGAGGAAATTTCTCTTTATAGCAAAGCAGGCTGGAGAGCTTAGGGTTACTGATTTTGGCTTCTGAGTAGCTATTCAAAACAAAAACCAGAAAAAAAAAAAGAAAGAAGGAAAATGTTCTGGATGCATTTAAAATTTTTGAGAATCAATGACTCATTTGTTGCAGAGTAACCAGTACAAAATAAAAGACCCTTCATTAAAAAAAATTTTTTTTAAGGAATGCTCTTAGTAGGATTCTACATGAACTTAGTGCTGGGGTTGGCTAGGGCAGGGATGGGGGAGGAGGGAGTAAGTGTGTTTTTCATATCTAGTAAAGCCTACCTAAGTTTAGGGGCCCCTCTCTTCATGAAAACTTTTGATTTCATCACTTACAGGCCATTTTTAACATGAACAGGAAAAATTGCTCACTTGAAGCAAGAAGTCTTTTACTCTGTCAAACCTATCCAATCTAAAATATGACTAATTGTTTTAAGCAGAAAACCATGCTTCACTCTTATATACAAATTATGCAATAGTATGGCCTTAAAATTGGGAAAAGCCAGTGAAGAGGTGATTCTGACCACAGAATATAGGCCTGGTATGGAGTCTTAAAGCCATTTTGCCTAGTCCCCTGGTGCTAAACCCCACCAAAGGGACCTCTGCCGTGTAATCTTTCTTCTCACTTGGGTGAATTCCTGAACCACTCCACAAGACTTAGGACCTTCACACAATTACTAGACCCTCTCAACTACTCTCAGTAAATCTACTTTCCTACTTTATCCTTATCTTATTCCTTGTATCCAAAGCCCATTGACTGATGAGTGTCATATTATAGGCATGAACCATAACTGAGACTGTAGTTCAGTGGGAGAGTGCTTGCCTAGCATGCATAAGACCCAGCAGCATAGAAAAAAATTAGTATCAATTGATCAATAGAGAGTAAATAAAAGTCATGAACCAATGAGTGGTTGATGAGAGGTTAGACATTTAACCTCTTAAGTCTCAATTTCTCTCACTGGAAGATAGAGATTATGTCTCTATTAAACTATCATAATCTCTAATCATTAGTTATAATTTCACTATATACATACTATGATAGGCATAATATCTATATGGATACTATATAACTATTGGGATAATAATTATAGATTATACTTATCTCAATGTAGAAAATACCATACAGGACTAAATAGTACTTGGCTAAGCTTAAATGTGATAATGCTTATAAATAATATAATAAATGCTTATAAAATAATATAATAAATGCTTATAAAATAATAAAAAACCTACAGTCACACAGAAGCCCTCAACAGCATCTGACATGGTCATTACTCTTGATATTACCATCAACATTATTATTAATTTCCAGTTTGGCTACTCTTCCTCTAAGCTGATGTCCTGTCTTAGTCATTCATGTTCAGAGACCAGTGGAAAGAACCTTTCCATTCAAGCAAGCACTTATCTGCCCTGAGGATTACTCTCCCCTCCCACAGAAACTCACCGACAAAATGCAACCAGTGCTAACTGACACTGTCCCACCACACGTTAGAGTGGCGCAAAGATACCCAGGAGCAGCCATCATGTTAGCTAGTCATCAGTGTGTGCAGACTTCCCCTGAAGGTGGCATGCAACTCCATTCCATGATAAATCCCTGCATCGTTCATCCACCCAGGGCAGAAATGAGACTTCAGGAGCATACACTACCCATCCAAAGTCATCTTACAAATAAAGGCAGAACGAAAAAATGGAAATGGAAAGGTATTCTGCCTGAGGAGAGGAAATGCTGTTTAATATCATTTCAATTATGTCCCCAGTGAGCCAAAGAGTCAAGGCACAGCTGTTAAGTTTTGCAAGAGAAATTCAACAGAAAAAAAAAGGGATATCCAAAGAGACAGTGATCCCAGTTGTTGTTTTTTTTAACTGTCTCTATTATAAAGTCCTGCAAAAAGTGAAGAAGGAGAAAGTGTCTCAAATAGGCTTGTTAACATTTCTTTTGAATAATGTGGGGAGATGTCATACTGATGGTTCAGAATAACCTAGAGGCTGTATTTTAAACAAGATTTCTCAATTAGCTGGCTCTGTGTTTAGGAGTGTAGATTCTGGGCTTCACTGGATTTGTGTTCTGATCCTACTGTCTGCTTCCTAATGCTGTCATTAGAAAGAAGATAGCACATTTATACCAACTCATTCACACCAAGTGCAACACCTAGAAATGGAAAACGAAATGGGAGAAAGAAGGGAAGAGGATAAGATTAAACAGAGGTTTTCTATGAGCCAATGACAGAAACACATGTGAATGCATGAGTGTGATTAACACACCTCTGCACCTAAAATCTAGCAAAGAAATCAGGGGAGGGGGCATTTAGCACCATGAACCTTGATAACATGCCAGTCTGTTGGCACCTTTTAACTTATTTCCTCATTCTCTGTTGTGTCTTCCTGGATGACGAGCTTTCTGGATAGCCAAGTTGCAGAGAACTTTAGTAATAAACAAAAGGGAGCTGAGGCCATTGTATATATCCAGAGAAGTAAATCTACCTCCTCAAGAGACTGAAGGGGTTTTGAGGATCGGCCCTCTGAGGTAATGAGATTAAGCGACCTCCATCACACAGCTAGAGAACCAAGGTAAGACTCAACTCTCAAGGCAGCTTAGGGTCCCCCCGGGGTACACCATGATGCAGAAGGGTGAAGATAATAAGAAGAACGCTACTTTATTTCATATGTGATGGCCAATGAAAAATGAAAGAGAAGCTCCAATACAGAGCATCTTTTTAAAGTTGCACTCACAATAGGCCTTACATTTTAAATGGGTCACTCTTCATCACCATGGTGATTCTTCCAAGTTTTCCTGGAATCATCAGCTGTTTTCTAATGAGGACACTCCCCAGAACTTGTCACTCCACCAAGCAGATAAATAGTTCCCAGTAGAAAATACTTAGCTCCTTGTACAGCTTGGTCAGCAATTGCCTTCCCTTCTCAACTTCTCAGGAAAACAGCCTAAAGCCTGCTCTCCCATTTGCTCTGGATGTCACGCACTTCTTTAAACCTCTTGATTGTACTGACAAGGCTTCTTCCCTGGGATTTGTGTGATTCAGGTATTGAGAAACAGCCACATTCTTTTCTTCTGTGTATCACGATGCTAAAGCCTTAAGACAGTCTGGGCATCTCACAAAGTTAAATCACATGAGAGGCCATGTGATTCAGCAAGTCCATTGGGAGTAGTATCCAAATGAATTGAGAGCAGAGTCTTGAAGAGATATGTGTATACTCCCATGCCTAGAAGCATTATTTGCACTAGTCAAGAGGGAGAAAACAGCCCAAATGCCCTTCAGCTGATGAATGTGTAAATCAAATGGGATAGAAAGATACATAGATACCCATGAGCAAATATTATTCAGATTTAAAAGAAAGGAAATTCTGACTCAAGATAACATTAGTGAACTTCGAATACATTAAGCTAAGTAATGTAAGTCAGTTACAAAAGAGATCAGTACTGTATGATTCCGGTTATGTGAAATATCTAGAGTACACAAATGCACAGGGGAAAAAAGCAAATAGAAAGTACAAGGGTTGTTGGGGAAAGGCTCGGAAGAGGGAAAATAGGGAATTGTTTCGTGAGTCTAAAGTTTCAGTTTTGCGAAGTGACAAGGCTCTGGAGATTGGTTTCACACCAATGTGACTTTATTTCACAATACCAAACTGTACGTTTAGAAATGCCTCTGGTGGTAAATTTTGCTATGTGTCTATTCTCACAGTTCATTTATTTTAATTTTTTAAGATGTAAGAGACAGGAGAGCGGTACCTAAGTCCCCTGCAATTGATCCTAAGCATAGGAACAGCTATTTTAAATAATCTCTTTGGTCTCATCATGCCTCTCAGTGATAGTTACAGTAGCTTGCTTCACTGTCGAAATCTCAGGGCAGGAAGTCTACCCAAAGCAGGAACTTGAAGCAGTGTAAGTACATAGCAGATGAAAGAGCAGTCAATACCTTAAATACGTGTTCACTGACTGTTCTCAGTTTCTTCTGGCCCCACACTGACCAGCCATCAACTAGAGAGGTATTCTAGTTTTGTAAATCTCCCCAGCATTTTCTTTTGTATAAATGTTCATTTTTTTTTGTAACCCAGGCTCAAAATTTGGTCTCTTGAATCTACAGGGAAATTTTTCAATTGTCTTTATAATGGACCAACTTCAATTCTTGAAGTGACACCATTCTGAAAAGAATTTGTTCAATTGTCCTTTCTCTTTAATATATTTTTAATGTTAGCTTACAGTTTTTATACAAGGGGGTGAGCATTGCATCGCTGTATTCCCACCCATATTTACAATGTATTCAGCTCACCCCCTGTCACCCTGCCTGCCTTCCCCTTCTCACCTTCCCCAAATAATTTCCGTTTCCTTGTTCTATATTCGCAATTACAAATAATTTAGTTCAGTAGTATTCAGCCTCCTTCATCCTCCTTGTTCAAACGGATTTGTATAACTACTTTTTATTGGATTCCTATTGAAATCCTAATCCTCAGTATCTCCCAATGTGGCCTTTGAGTAACAGGATTGTTGTAGCTATAGATAATAAGATGGTTGTAAGATACTCCAGTAGGTTGGGCCCAATCCAACATGACTTGTGTCCTTATTTAAAAAAGGGAAAAAAAATGCCAATTTGAATCCAGATTCAGGAACCCAGCAACCGAGGAAGACATGGTGTGAAGGCAGAGATCTGAAAAACAAGGAGTGACAAAGATTTACCTGTCATACCAGCAGCTGAGGGAGGGGCGCGGAACAGGTTCTTCCTCAGAGCTCTGGGAAGAAACCAAGCTAGCTAACATCTTGACCGAGGACTCGTAACTGTCAGAACCATGAGGCAACACATTTCTATTGCTTGAGCCAAAAATAAAGAAATATCAAGGCCTTCAGTGTGAGCTTCACTCATCCTACCATTCCCTTAGCCTTGACTCTTTTGCTTCTGAACTCCTGCTCTCTTTGCTCTAAAGTTTTTCTGTCCCTTAAGGTTATCACTCCGGGTATAATGGTATATTAAAATATGTTGGGGTTTTAATTAGGTAATTATTGGTGGAACTCAGGGCCTCATATTTGCTCAGCAGGCTCTCTACTGCTTGAGCAATGTTTCCATCCCATTTGTGCTCTGGTTATTTTGAGGTACAGTATTGCTTTTACCCCAGCTTACCTGGACCAGGATTCTTCTATTTTTGCCTCCTTCAGAAGGTCTCAAGATTGGAGTCTAATAAACATTTTTGCTGGAAGTGGCCTAGAATCATGATCCTCCAGATTTCAGCCTCCTAGGTGGCTTGAGATGACAGGCTTGAGCCAGCAGGCCCAGCTATCAGCTGAGATAGCCTTACAAACTTTTTTTTCCCCTGCTGACCTTGAAACATGATACTCGGGATTTCAGCCGCTGGAGTATTTAAGACTACAGGTGTGATCCACAAGTACTTACCTTTATTTTTATGTAATTTAATTAACATGTCTGATTTTATTGTCAGAGTAGTATATGTCATCATTTTAAAGTATATTTGTGTGAAGTGCACAAAGTAATAAAGTGAAAGGAAAGTGACTTCTATCATTATTCCCACCAGATACCTCTCAAGGTGTAAACTGTTAAAAGAGGCTACAGCCCTCCAGATTTTTTGCATAGGCATACATGTGATTACACTTTTTTTGTGCCTGTCGTAGATCTTGAACTCACAGCCTCAGCACTGTCCTTGAGCTCTTTTGCTCAGGGACACTTTGAGCCACGACACCACTTCTGGTTTTCTGGCAGTTAATTGGAAATAAGAGTTTCACAGACTTTCTTGCCTAGGCTGGCTTTCAACTGTGATCCTCATATCTCAGTCTCCTGAGTAGCTAGGAGCCACCGTGAGCCACCAGTGCCTGGCTTGTGATTACACATTTGTTTCAAAAAGATAAATGCAATCTCAGAATACATACTGTTCTGCAACTTGCTTAATTCAGTTAACAATATATTCCAAGCAGCTTCCGTCTTAATATATAAAAGTATGTCTCTTTTTTGGCTTTTTATTTTATTTAACCAATTCTTCAATAAAGATTGTTTAGATTGGCTCCGGTTTTCTACCATGGTAATTGGCACCAAGGACATTTTGTGTTCTATTTTTGAATAAGGCCACAGAATAAATCACTGGAACTACTGGGTCACCGAGCACATGCATTTTCCGTTCCAATAGAGATTTTCATAGACCTTCCTACTAGACAGAGTGGGGGTGAACCTGTACGCTTACTCCATGTTACTTCAAAAAAGTTGTGTGATTCATTCGCAGCCTCAGTTTCTTTGGCTGCAAAGTAGATGTAACTTAGAGTCTCTCTCAGAGTTGTTCATGGATTAAATAATGTATTTACTTTAGAGTGGTTAACAATGTATACACACTCATTTCTTCCTCTTCCCTTTCTCTCTCATCTTGGGTTTCTGCAAAGATTTGGCCAAGATCCCATTTCATGTCAACAAATATTTATAAAGCATCTAATATTTCAGGGCTTGAAAAATGCTGAGAGGGACTCTAAACTTGTACTTTTTTTAATGGAATTTGCTGTCCATTTTGGAGCTTATAATACTTTATAGGATAAAACCACCTCCCAGAGCTTAGTATATAGTAGGCCTTTACTTAACATGGTTGGAATGAATGAGTAGAGAAAGGAAGGAACGTTGAATAAGTAACAGCACAGTCTGGAAAAGAGCTCAGAGGAGATTGTAGCAACATAGCACTATGAGTGATAGAGAGGGAGAGTCACAAATCTGTTTCTCTACCTTTCACCTAATGGAGAGTGAGCCTTGGGGCTGAAGGCCAAAGCAGTTGGCTCCAAATAAACTTGAACTTGAATGTTTTCTCTTGAAACTTCATATCCAATTTGTATTTTTACTCTATAACATACAGTTTGCTTCCATTTAAATGGCATCTTTCTCCCCAACCCTGGGGTTAAATGAATCCTTCAACAATCTGTACCCTATTTATCAAGTAGCTTGAGTAGCTCCTGGAATGCTTCCAAAGATGTATGTGTTTGAATTTGAGAAATGTGAGGAGAAGATAGGTGCTGAGAGCATTCTCACTTCATCCCTGTGTCTTGTACACCCGCCTCACAGCCTCATCCCTCCCAACTGCCTGCTTAAAAACATGTTCCCCTCAAACCCTATCATCTTCTCAATCCTGGTTTTGTTTTTCTAACTAATCTAAATTTTATGGTAAAACTTCACAACACAAGGAATGTTTAGGAAGAATAACAGCAAAACGTTTCCAATAACATTTAAGGTCATTAAGGTCTCCAGGGATACCCTTCATTTCTCCACATTGTTGATGGCTTCTTGGTCTGTTTCATCTTTGCCATTCTGTAACAATGGACCCTTGGAGGGATGTAGCTTGTTTTAGTTTAAAATTTGAAAAGTGCCCAAACTAATGCTGTGGTCCATTAATGTAGCTCGAGTTCAGTGTTCCTCCTCTGCGTTTGAAGGACATTGTACATGGAACACATGTTTTGAATTGCTTCTCCGGAGCTCCAATCTTTCCATCTCTTTTCCCTCCCCACTACTTGTGCTCTGGGCTAGAGCCTTAAAGTCTCTTGCTTAGATTATTGCTCTAGCTCCTTCTGTGAGTCTTGTCTTTCTTCTGCACTCTGCTTAAAACTGCAAGAGTAGTTTTTCTAACACAGAGATCAGCCCATACCTCTCCTCTTTCTATGACTTAGACAGCAATGATCCACAACTACGTCCAAAAGCATTATGTCTTACTTATTTACCTCAATGAAAAAAACCACACCCACAAAAAAGTCACATGTTAAATGAAACACAAACCCAAGCAAAGCCAATCTATGGTGTTAGAAGTCAAGATAGTGGCTCTACTGTCAGGTGTGGGGAATGGTGAATGGCAGAGAACATGACTGGGCTTGAACTCGGGGCCTGGGAACTGGCATTGAGCTCTTTGGCTCAAGGCCAGCATTCTACCACTTTAAGCCACAGCTCCACTTCTGGTTTTTGAGAGGTTAATTGAAGATTCAATTCTCACAGGAGACTTTTCTGCCTGGGCTGCTTTTGAACAGCAATCCTCAGATCTCAGAATCCTTAGCAGCTAGGATTACAGGTATGAGCCACTGGCTCCCTGCATGACTTGGGCTTTAAATCAGTCAATGTCTTATTTCTTCATCTAGGTGCTAAGAAAGGAGATATACTCCATTTGTAAACATCCATCCAGCTTAAGTTTGAGGCGCTCTTCTCTATGTCTAGTCCTGGAATAAAATATAAAACCAAACAGCATCTGGTCACTTCACCTTTTACATGGACCCCACCTCATCTGTTCCTCCACCAATCACTAGCCACACCAGATGGCTTGATGTTCTCCAAACCCAGCACTCTTCCTGGGTTTTCTCCATGCTGCTTACTATGACAGCAAGCTCTTCAGCTACAAGTTGGCTTATCCTTTGGGGTCCCCCTCAAATATCACCTCCTCCAGGAGAATTCTTCCTGACCACCTCCAGCGAATTTAATGGTTTCCTTCTCTGCACATGCACAGTCCTCTGCAATCTCTTTTCTATGGCTGCAGAGATCATGCTTCTCATATAAAAAAAATAATAAAACCAGAACACATAGTCTGAAAAGTATCAGTTATACTTAAGGGAGCAATAGGAGAGAATACTGGAGTCAAGGTGGCCTGAATATGAATAACACATTGTGTTACTCACGCAGTAATACTTCTGAATTGGTTTCTCCATCTTCATTATTTCTGTGCCATGAACCCTTCTGGCAAACTAGAGAAGCCTATGAGCCACTGCCTCCCATTTAGAGTAAATTTTTACTGGTGTGTGACTGTAAGTGAACAAATCATAGTTATACAGCTCAGAGAACTTGTACAAAGTGAACACATTCATCTTTGCAGCATCTGGATCAATAAATAACCTAAAGCCCCACCCATCTCTTCCCAGCCCCCACTCCATAGAAAAATAAATTTTCTTTACTTCCAACCTCAGAGGTTATTGGATCTGTTTTTAAACACATAAATAGTATGATGTTGTATGTTTCTTTTTGTCTCTGGTTTCTTTGTTGAACCTTAGCTTTGAGATTCACCCATGTTTCTAAATGTAACAATTATCTATTGATTATCATCTCTTGGTGTTATTTCATGGTACCACTATATCACTGCCAATTTATTCACTCTGCACTGATGAACATTTCACTTTTCTTCAGGTTGTATTTTAAGGAAGCAGGCTGTGGCAAATAGTCTATGCAGCTAATACATGCACCTGCATGTTTCAGAACATTTTTTAGATTCCTAAAACAAAGTTACACGTGTGCAAAGGAGGACATAACACAGTTTTCTAAATGAAAACACAAGTTGATATATAGTTATTTGTGTTCTTCATTATTAGAATTCCTAGATCCAACAGAAAATCTAATAACGATGAAAATTTTGAAATAATGATGTACATAAATGAAATTTTCAAAAATTTTGCCAAACTTCAATATGTCATTTTTAAAAATACATGTACCTTCTCACGGTGACCAAGCCATACATATCGTGATTGCATTATGATTTGTTGAAAACATTCATTGTAGAAGGAAATGTTAAATGGGTCAGAGGTTAGGGTTTTGTTGCTGTCACTTGATTTGGTTTGGGTTTCTGATTTTGGAATAGGACCTTGTATGTTTGGAATAGGACCTTGTATGTACCTTGTATCCAGACTGCAGAGACTTGAATTTTGATCCTTCTTCTTCAGTTCCTGAGTTCTTGAACTAAAAGCCTGCACCACCACAACCAGCTTGTTAGAGATTAGTGAAAAATGTGTTTCTCCCTAGCCCCCAATCCAAGGGTAGAATGGTGAAAATTCTATTTGGTTAAGGACTTCTAATCTAAACATAACCCTTTTAAAAAGCAAAGGTTATATCTTAACTACAGTAAAACTGATTATATAAATTGATGATATGATACAAAACAACATATAATAGGTGCCCAATACCTATTTTTTTGAATGCCAAACTTAGGAGTAATGATGGCTAAATTGTATTGAGTTTATAGTATGTTCCAGGTATGGTGTTAAGTGTCTGAGTGAGCCCAGGGTTTTGCACATGTTGGGCAGTCTAAGTTCTTTAAATATCTTTAAATCTTCAGGAAACTTTCCATTATTGTCTCCAGTTTATTGATGCAGAATCAGAGACTTTGATAAATTATAGAACTTGTCAAGATTTTACAGTCAGTCTGTGTCAGGCCAGGGATTCAAACTGAAACATTTCTGAACCCCAACCTTCAGCTGACTGACAAGGGCTGTGCTTTACTGTTGACAGGTGCATGGAGAGACTCATGCATAAATGAATAAACTTGACCAATGGCACTGCCTATTCCATTAGTTTTTACAATTAGTGGAACAATTTCAAGGAGCAATTGGCTGACATTCGAGGTATAGTCTGGTTGTTGAAAATGATTTGTGTGAGGAAATTTGACACCTTGTTAAAAAAATGTTTTTGGTAAACCCAAGTGCTCATTACCAATATTCTTTAATGAACAGAATGAGCATTCTTCTAACATTATTTGTCAGGTGTTCAAGTGCTAAACTTTGGGCCACACAGTCACCCATACTTAGCTCCCAGGGCACAGGTCCTGTTATTTGTGGATGATCTGATTAACATATCGCTCCTTCTTTCAAGGAAAATACTCACTGATAAGAGTAACACTCCACTCATGACTTTTTGCCCTCTCTGAGATCCAAAGGAGGCAGTGAGGAGGTGTGAAGGATTCCTGGAATCTCAGGAATCCCAGAATCCTCTTTGGTCTTGAGGGCTTGCATAAGTATCTGTCTCTACAGGGAACTAAACCAGACTGTCTTTCAGTTCTGAGATTCTTTTTCACCACAGGAAGTAGATTAAGTTTATTCATTTTTCCTTAGAAAGGTATTCTCCAAACTAAAGACTCCTGAAATGGAGAAGCAGGTAACAAAATACTTAAACCCGAAAAATACAAGTTTTGTGCTCTTTTTTTTTTTTAATGCACATGCAAAAGAACGTGCAGATTGATTAGTAAAGGAAATGCTGGAAATGTATAGGGAGTGATTAATTATTTAGAAAGAGAGCAAAAGGAATACTGTAGTTGAAAAACATTTGCAGAATGAACCACTGGAACAAGCACCTGAAATCATGCCATAAACAACTCAGGCCTCAATACATATTGATTTTGTCGTATTCTAAGAAAAAGAATCCTTTTACTCATTTTATTAAGTGCTCTTTAGGTCAAGATACTTCATGGAAATTATTGCTAATCCTCTCGAGCAGATTTTCTGTAGAGTTTATCATGTTTCCATCAGACAAGTAAAGAACAACCTCAATTTGATCAAGATTTTGCAACTAGCAAAATGCTTAAGTTGGTGTCTAGTTCTGTCTATATGGGCTCTCTTACCACCGAAGTTGCCCACTCAGAGCTTGATGAAGAGAATGGAGACCTATGAATGGTGGTGCTGAGGGGCAGGGCTTGGCTCAACAGGAAGAACACAAGGAGATGGGGTGTCCTTTCATGAAGGGACGAGTGACAGGTCATCTGTCAAGAGTATTGGAGATGAAGCAGGCTGAGATTGGATCATTGTAGTTCAGAAGCCAGCACAGGTAGACAAATCTTCAAGACTCTTATCTCTGAATAATCAGCAAAAAAAAAAAAAACAAAAACACAATTAGAAGTATGGCGTAACTGGTAGGGTAAAAAAGTCCTGTAAGAGTGAAAGGTCCTGAGTTCAAGATCTAATATCCCCCCTTCCTCTCCACCCCCCCACACACAAAAGAAGATGAAATTCCTGCAGTGTATCAAGCTGGATCAAATGACTTGTGAATCCTCCTCAATAGTGCAGATAATTGTACAGTTTGACTGCCATGCTCATTTCAAAGATAGGGAAAGAGAAGTGCATGATAATTAACAGATTTATTCAAGTACACAGCTAATAAATACAGAACGTGGTGACCCCCTATTGGTCTGTTCACCAGACAACAGTGACTTTCAAGTGTGTAGACTTTCTATCCTTTTGCCTGCAAAATTGCCTTGTACTAGGTTTGCAGCTCCACCTTGACAGTCTACAATGAAACGGCCATGCTCTTGTGTCCATTTCCTGCCTCCCTAAAACAAGGGCACAAAGTGCAGCATTGGGGACCGTTCAATGTCACCCTACTTCATCCTACTTTTTTAATGGTTCAGGTTCCTAATCTGGCACTGTAACAAAAGTCTTGATTATACATTAATACATAAATATAGAGAGAATAAGAAAAGGAGGCTGAAGTACTCCCAGAAAAATACAACAGCCAAGCCCAAACACAGGTGCATCCTGCAAAATCTCTGGCAATCTTTTGAAAAACAAGCAGGCTTGTATCAATTCTAATGTCCCATGTGGGTAGAAAGAAAAGGAAAAGACAGAGAAAAAGGAAAAGAAAAGGGGGGAAGAAAGTCTTTCAGAAACCACCATTATCTGGGCTTGAAGCATGTTGTATGACAATCAGGTTTCAGGAAGACTTGGCTCAGAAAATCCAGGCTGTAGTTGAAGAACACCTGCGTGTTTGAGAGGAGGCCTTGTATTGTGTACACCGCCCTCCTTCCATTGCTTGGTCACTCCCAGATGTGAGACCCAGGCTGCTCTGTCAGTTATTTCCCTGGCAGACAAATGAAACCATGCATCAGAAGGCCTAACCTTTCTGAGTGAGATTGCCCTGATCCCAGTTGCACTCCTAATTCTCTATACCAAAGTACACACTGACGTTGAAAACGGGACCTTACTTGTGTGTCTGAAGGCTTGATTTAGGTTAGATGTCTAAATTCTTACTGTTCAACTTAACATAAAACTTAGGAAAATCAACTGCTGTAAAAAGCTGCTAGTGAGGCTTACCATGGAGTTAACAATTAACACCGGAGCAATTTGATTCCCAGAAAGTCTATTTGTTTTGACTCCCTGATTCTGACAGGCTTTTTATGTGGAGTTTTAAATATTCAAAAGAGGGGGTTAGAAGGACCTCAAGACCAGGTGCTATCTCAGTAGAAGACATGTTAAAGTAGAAAGACAAGAAGGTTGAAAGACAGGATTCTGGAGCTATTCTGTTGCTGGGATTCAAATTCCAGCTTCTGTCATTCATTGGCTCTTTGACTTGGGACAAGTGTTATACCTGACATAGTTACAAGAACTAAGTGAAATAATAAAATCAAGTATTTACAGGACTTACCTGAAACGCATTCAGTTCTCAGTAAAGGTTGCTAATAATGTCATATGTTTGAAGCATCAGAGCAATGACTCCTGTCCCCTTGATTCTGCATTTGAAATGGAACTATTGGCCACACAGAATCAATATAGTTTTATATCCGGAAATTGTTGTTAGTTTTAGTTTTTTACAAATAGCAACTACCATTTAAAAAATATAAAATAAAAAGTTAATTAGACTCGCTTTTACATTTGGTCTCTATTTATACTACATATAATCTGCAAGTGATTAGATTTCATTTTTATGACTCTTGTTAAACTATAACATGCGTGGTATCTTTCCTTGGGTGTGGCTGACATGCAGAGGCTGTTGGTCTTGTTCAGCATCCTCTCATGATGAACAAGATTGGGAGCAAGTTTCTTGTTCCGAGGATATTATTTCACAAAACACCAGTGATCAATTTTCTAGATTCTTCAAGAGAATTAAAACTCCACCAACAACCATATTCTAAAAGGAAAAAAAAAAAAACAGAGAAAAGGGAGGTCAACAAATGACAAAGATTTAACCCAAATGATTAAAAGGACAGGATGTCCTTTCTCCTCCCTGGGGACCGCAGGAGGAAATGAGAACTAAATTTAATGTTAGGCGCTCTCGTGTTCACAAATTGATGTCTTTGGGTTTTTGTGTCCTAGTAATTATGCCCTGCTTTGGAAGTAGAAATTCACTAGCGCTCAGAGCACTGCATAGGAGCTATAAAACAAAAAGAGAGTTTCCAGCAAGGAATTTATCCTAAGTGTAAACAAACACAGGGCAATTTGTAAAGTGGGATTCAAGAATCGAGAATCAGCCATTCTTTTTCTTCCCACTCTATTAGTAGGCCTGATAGCAAGCCTTCGAGTCCTTTACTCTCTTCTGCCTCTGATATCAGACATTCACACGTTAGTGAAACGTTAGGTCAACGTGTTACTGCTCCCTGAAAGAATTTGTTTCAAAAGCTTTATCTCGAATTGTAGATTGTAAGGTTTTATCACTGGTCTTAGATTATATTGCAAGCAACTGAGAACATTCTAACTTAAATAAGATAGGAATTTATTGAAAGAGTAAGACTCTCACAGCTCATATTGAAGGAAAAGCTGAAGAATCTGGCCTGGGAAAGCGCCCAATGAGTTCTGTGAGATCTTTGAAGTAGTATCTAATCACATTCTCTGCAGGGACCTCCCCAGAGCAGAACTCTGATCTTAAGTCTTTGTGTCTCTCTACTCAAGATTCAAATGCTGGGGGGGAGGGGGAGACATCTGGTTGGTCCAGTTTGGGGTCAACCCCTATCTCTGGGGAGGGCAGGGTGCCAAGACTATAGCAATGGGGTGAAAAAGGTCCCACTGAGGAAACAGAGACACTCTTACAGGAAAAAAAAAAAGGATGTTGTACAAAAATAAATAAAACAAATAAAAGCATAAGTTACTATCATCACTAAGCTAAAGGAATCTTACATAATTACAAATAGAACATATGGGAACCATAAAATAAGAGGAATGTTTTTCTGCCCATGAAATACTAGCATTTTGCCATTTTCCTTCCCGTATTGGATCTTTCTGAGAGACTCTTTCCTGGTCTCTCATGACAGTGAGTCAAGTAAGGTAGAAAGGCTTTTTGTTTGTTTGGAGTACCAATTCTGAGGCTTGAATTCAAAGCTTCTCACTCTCATTTGGCTTTATTGCTCAAGGCTGGTGCTTTACCACTTGAGCCACCCTTCCACTTCTGGCTTTTTGCTAGTTAATTAGAAATAAAAGTCTAACAGACTTTTCTGCCCAGTCTGGCTTCTAACTGAACCTCAATCCTCAGATTTCAGATTCCTGAGTAGCTAGGATTACAGCCTTGAGTAGCCAGTGTGCCAAGCATCAAACGCTTTTAAAATTAACACCCTATAATTTTATTTCACTTGATTGAAAAATTATTGATTTTTTTTATGTGTGCAGTATTGGGGATCTAACCTGAGGTCTTGCGTATGCTACACAAATGTTTACTCCCGAGCTGTCTCTAGCCCTTGATTTTCTGACACCAGGTCTCACTGTGTAACTCAGGCCAACCTTAAACTCCCAATCCTCCTGCCTTAGCCTCTAAGGGCAAAGATTACAGGCATATACTACTATGACCTGCTCATTGAATTCTTAAAACACACATACCTATACATGTTAGCATACATTAGTTTTACAAGAGAGGTAGTTCATTGTGACACGTTCAGACATGTATAGAATATATCCCAATCAAACCTCACACCCTCTATCACCCTCTTTAGTCCCTTCCCCGTTTCTTAAAGCAATTTCAACAGGTTTCCTTGTTCTATTTTCATACACACAAGCAAACTACTTTCTCCACAGTCATCTCCATTTATCCTCTCGTTAACCCAACCCCCTCCCTCTGGTACCCACTCCCTCAACCGAACCAATTTTACTTCCCTGTGGCTCATTTCTTTTAGTGTGCATTAACTGTACCATGAAATGTGGTTTCTAAGGTAAATATTTGGGTGAGCACTAATACCTCTACAACACTGCTTTATCGTGGGGTCCCCCGCCCATCGACAGTGCTGACTAGGCATGCCATTTCCTAACTCCAGCGCTGAAGAAGTTTTGGCGGGGACTGGCTAGCTCTGAGTCCAAACCTCCAATACACTGATGCTCTTAAGGCGCAGACTCAACACATCTCAATATTTACTGAACATTTACTATATATCCCCTCAGTGTTCTGGGCTACAACAAGATAAAGTTCTTGCCTTCCTAAGTCTCATGTGGAAGAAATTACTAATGAATAAGTAATGAAAGGTAATTTATAGGGGCCACTATAATTTATACATACATGGGAAAGGAAGGAAAGAGCAGAATCTCAAGCTTAATGGAAGTGTTCGCTTTTACCTGCCATGCTATTATTTCTCATGTTCTCTGTCCCAAGCGTCGATGCCAGCACACACTGCCTTCAGGCTTGGAGCTCCATCCCTCTCCTTTTACACACTCTGTGCACTAATTTCAGCAAGTCACATGGGGCTCTGCCTTCAAGAGATCCAATCTATCTAACCCTTCTCTTTTCCAGAATGACCACGTGTTATCTTGTAGGTGGGACCTTAATGGCTTCTTAACTGGCTTTCCAGTCTCTAACCATCTAGAGTTCATTCTCCACAGAGCAGCCCCAGGGAAATTTCAAACATATAAATGGCACTCTGTACACCTGCCCTTCCTCCCCCTTGGCTTAAAGTCTTCTAAAGTCAAGCCCCTCACCCTTCCTCATCTCCCAGACCTGCATGACCCAGCTCCCACCTAGCTCTCTGGCCTCATCTCCAGCTCCCCCTCCCCTTTAACTCAGCGCTCCTTCACCATGCTTCCCCTCAGTCTCCCAGGGACATCAAGCTTTGGCCAGCCTTAAGACTTTGTCCCTCAGGTGCCAAGTAGAGATCATTTGGGTTTCAGCTCATCTTAACAAAAGGGGCATCCAGCCATCCCTGACTGCAGTTATTGTGCAAGGTATTTTAATTTCTGAAATGACCTTATTCATCAGTGTATTTCCATATCAACATCTGTGTTTTCCCCATAAAAGCTTCATGAGTGCAGGAAGGTTTTGTTTCGTGTGTGTGTGTGTGTGTGTGTGTGTGTGTGTATTTTGTTCACTGCTCGATACCTAGCCATCAGAAAAGTAGCCAGCACATAACAAGAATTCAACCAATATGGTTGTGAAAATAAATGGTTAATGGGAGGTAACTGGAGATGGAGTGACTTAAATGGGCTCTTGGTAAATGAAGGCTGAGAGTTTCAGGGTTATAGATTTAATCGCTTCTGGGCCTTTTGGCTAAGATCAAGTGCAGGATTACAGGCTTGGAAAATACATAAATTCTAACTTTGCCCTACACACACTCTACCCCAGGCAAACAGGTTTACTCGCTGGTCTAACAAAAGAACGCAGACCTTCCTGTCTTCATTCAAGGAAAAGAACGGAGGCCTGCACACCTGGTGAGCATAGCCCGGAGCACAGAAGGTGATGCTGCCACTTCCACCATGCAAAGGCCTCGCTCCCCCATCTTCTCCTCAGGAAAAATCTACTCTTCCCACTCAAGAGCAGCCAGCCCTGCCTTCTTAGCAGAAACGGATCTCTCTTCCTTGACTCCATTTTTATATTCTCTGACTGGGGGAATAATCCTAAAGTATGTGTCTGGAACAATTTCTTTAACCACTCTTGGCTTCAGTTTCTTCATCTGAAAAAAAAAAAAGGATTAAGGATACTGACTTAACAATATTGACATAATGAGTCAATGTGACATACCCTAACCACAATGGTGGGTATATAATCAGTCATTAAATGGTGGCTGTACCAACGATTATTTCTTCCTATTCCTAGTGAAATTCTGATTGGATCTTAACAATTATTAAAGTTGAAAATAATATTGCTAATAAAGGCAAGTTTTTATTTCATATATACCATTCTCTAGAAGCTTCATATATATTAGCTCAGATGAGATGACTTTGCAATCAAGTTACTTCATGCATCTGTGTTTCATTTCTCAACTTAATGGTTAGGGCATGAGTTTATATTTTAAATTTCTTTGTATAATCCTCCCTGTGTCAGGCTAGTTTATTGTTCCTATCTAGGGCTCAAGAACTATCTGTTGCAAACCATGCAATTATCTATAGCTCTAAGATTTAAAGACTTGCATGCTGTCAAACTATAAGCTGATCTGGAAAATCAGATCCATTTGGTCTGTAGTTTACATTTTATAAACTTAGGTCTGGACAAGCCAGATGCTTAAATATTGAGCTGGCATTACCTCTGCCTTCTATTCATCCAACGTAGGCCTTTGAGCACCTACTATGCACTGCATTATGTTATAGGCAACTGTAAAGGTTTCTAAAACAAGGAAATTAGGAGGTCAGAGATGTATCCCAGTAGTAGAACACATGTTAAGCACGTGTAAGGCCTAGGTTCAATCCCCAGCAACCCCTCCTCAAATAAATAAATAAGGAAATTATGGTATTAACTTGTCAGTATTTCTGACATGTTTATAAACTCTACTTTTCAGTTGCTTATTTCTCCCAAGAGATTGGCTTATAGGTTGGAACCTAAGACACTTAGAGAATAGGCAGAACACTCAGCATATTGCTCACTTACATTCTAGAGTCAGAAAGCCTAAGTTTGAATTCAACCTCGAATTATTTTTTTTGCATTGAGAATCTGAGCAAGTTACATAAGTAACATGAAGGCCCTGGCCTCAGTTCTTTCATCTGTGCTATGAAAATAATAGTGCCTATCTTTAAGAGTTATTGAAGGTATGAAATTAAATAATACACATGAAACATTCAGTGTCTCAAGATACATTGTACTTATAAACTGATTTGTTGAACAATCACCTTTTTGTGCAATGACTTAAAGGTATTAAAATGTAATTTTTAAAAACATTCAGTGGGGTTATTTTGGGTTGGGGGAGGTGTGCTGGGGAGTTCTCATGCTAAGCTGGTGTTCTACCATTAAGTTATATGCCCACCCCGGTACTAATGTGTTTTAAAAGCTCAAAATATTAGCTAGCAGAGTATCCTGACTAGTTCATATTACTTACCAAGCATACCAAGAGCACTAGACAAAAATAATACACTTGGAAACAAATTTTTGAACAAGGGAAAAGGGAATGAACACATATTTCAATTCCATTATGTTTCAGCATTAGGGCAGACACTCTACATATGGTATTTCGTGGATCATTCACAACAATGCTGTCCAACAGGTATTATCTTATTTGTGAGGACATTAGGGCTGAGAAAGGCTATCTTGTCCAAGTTTCCATAGCCCAATCCATCCTCATTTGAATTCCTCTTACTAAAGAAAAGGAAGCCATTTGCGATTCATTTATGATTTCTTCAGACTGCACTGTTTCCTAGGATAGCAGTGATCAAACTGGTATTTGTGAATATCTTCTGTAGTGCTTCAAAAGTCTTCAGACCAATGCTCCATCCTCAAAGATTCTAATTCTCTCTCTCTCTGTTTGAGTGTATGTATGTGTGTACATGTGTATGAGAGAGAAAGAGAGAGAGGGAGAGAGAGAGCGAGAGAGAGAGAGAATATGTATGCAACTGGGTTTTGAACTCAAGATCTCATGCTTGCTCAGCTTGCTTGTTTGGCTGGTGCTCTACCACTTGAGCCTTGTTTCCGGCCCTGCTTTTTGCTGGCTAATTGGAGATGGAATCTCATAGAATATTCTTCCCAGACTTGCTTTAAAACTTGATCCTCTGAGTAGGTAGGACTGTAGGCATAAACTACCTGTGCACAGCACAAAGATTCTAATTTTAATTTATGCTGAAAGATCCTGGAGTATGGCCAGGAATTAACATTTTAGGAAACATTCCAAGTGATTCTGTTTCAGGTGGTTCCTAATCACCTAGAAATTCAATCATAAGAGTCAAAACACCTGTTTTAAGACCATCTAATGTGCATACTGAAAATTAGTGGCTGAAGTGTTAAGACCTACAGGACCATGTGTAAAAAGATGCATTCTGTATTTACAACTGGTGTGTATATACATATGTGTGTGGATAATACAATCAATTGCATTGCTTGAATTTGTTTTATAGTTTCTTTATGACTCTTAAGTTCACATGAATTTTTGTGTAGCCTGTAAGTGGGCCTCTCATTAGGAGTATAGTATTTGTCTCAGTTGTTTACTTATTTATGTAGGCAGGGTGATTAAAAGTCACTAAATAGAAAGTGAATACATTGAAATGAATACTTAAGAAAAAGAGAATCCTGAGGGTGATATTCCACTAATGTTACTGGAACTTACTAAGTCTGATTACTTAAACAGTTGTATAAGGATCTGTCTGGTATTTGGCTGAGGTAATTCCTTTAAAATAAGCCATATAGGTCACACAGTACTAATAAAATATGTTGATGAATCCTTGAATATTTTGCCCTGATTTTATCTCCTTTGGGAATGGAGAATTCATTAGCTTGAGTTCCTTGTCAGTCCTCCCTGCCTTGTTCCCCAAGTACTTTCCAGACAGGTTTGGCATCAAGAAAGTGATCAAAATGTATGCAGCACAGCCAAGTTTCAAATGAATGGCTCATCTACCACACTGATTAAACACATGACACTGTGAACTATGAGAAGGCTGCTCTGCTTCATTCAGTTTACTTTTCTGGCTGAGACTTTACATTTGGGGGAGTGGGACAGGGTGAGCGTTCTCCGAAATTCTTGGCTTTTCATACTCAACTACAGATGCATATTTGCCAATCCAGGGGTGAATTACCAAAAGCTGAAAAGTTAATTAATTGGGAGCAGCAGGGAGAGAGAGTGGGGAGAGAGAGAAAGGCAGACAGACAGAGACACAGAGACACAGAGACGGAGAAACCTGTTTGCTTTCTGAAACAATAAGTAGTCAAACAAGTTGTTTAGGGTAAAGTCCCTTGAACTAGATAATTAATATTGAATGAGTATTACCTTATATATTTATGTACTGCTTTGAAAAGTTCAAAGTGGTTTTTACATTTATGTATCTCCCTTGAATTTCACAACAATGCCATGAAGTAGGTAAAACAGGTGTTATAACCCACCACTGCCACTTAAAAGATGGCTTAAAGTACAGGATGTCCAGAAACTTGTTTGAATCACATAACCAGATGGTCTCACAATCAGAAACCAACACATCAGGATTTGAAAACTCCAGCCAGTGTTTTCTTGGCAGAAAGTGACTCTGCCACTGTTTGATCTACCCAGAGTTCATGCAGAGATTTGTGGCTACAATTTAATTGGAGAATACAAATCAGGCAAGCCTAAAGAGCTCTACAGAACAGAGATTGTGTCTTTTACATCATGACTGCTTTAGCAAAAGGGTCGTAGAGAATGGAGTCAGTTGTTTTTCACGATGCAAATTAAAAACAAACAAAAACACTTTGTAATCAGTTTCAGGGTATTTGGAGGGCAACTCATTCATTAGATCTGCTATTTATTTTTTTAAGTATTTATTAAATGCCTTTTATCTGTATAAGTCTGCTCCATGCGTTTAACTTATTCTTTGTGGAGTTGTTTTGAACTATATAGATAATTGCCATTTTATTCATTGCTCATTACCACCTAGATGAAAACCTTCCAAGCTGTGAAGAAAAATAAACAGAAACAGATGAAAGACACTGGGTAACCAATTTCCTTCAATTCTCTCCCTGTAAAAGACTTCTTTTTTTTCTTTTAAAATCAAGGTGATAAACTACCCTGCAGGTATGCACAACACCGAGTGAGTTTGCGATGGCATCTAACATAGCACATATTTTAACCCCAATGCTTCCCTGAACCTAGGGAGACTGACTGGCTTAGACTGCTGCGAAGTTCCAGAAAGCATCTCAGAAGGCCAAAGATAAGTCTCTACTAGAGTTTCCTCTCCAAAAAGAACTTTTTCCTCTCAGTAGGCATGTTTGAGGATGTAGACAAAGGAAAGAGGCTCCAATAAGAGCCTGGAAACAACCCACAGAAGTGGTTGAAGGCCTTGTCATTTGGGTGGAAGATAAATTTGCTAATGGGTGGTGAGGGTTCCCCAGGGGATTTGTTTGTTGTTGTTGTTCAAACAGTCCTCTGGACAAATTTCTTTCCTTATATGTGTGTGTGTGTATATAAACACATATACATATACACACACACAAGGAAAGATGTGTATATATATATATATATATATATATATATATATATATATATATACTAAAAGTCCTCATTTAATATATTTCTTTAGTTTATACTATGTGCACACAAACAGTGTCATTGAGGCCATTTTTGTTGTTGATGTGACAGGGCCCACTTAGGCCTTGAAGAGAGTATGTGAAATAATGTCTATGTTCATACACATTATTATTATTAGTAGTAGTAGTAGTGGTGGTGGCGGTGGTGGTGGTGGTGGTGATATTAAGGATTGAACTCAGGGTGTTAGGCAGGTGCTCTACCACTTGATCCACCCTGCCAACCTTTTTTTCTCATTGGGTATTTTTTGAAATAGAGTCTTGACTTCTCCCCAGCCAGCCTAGACTGCAGCCCTCCTACTTGTGCCTCCCCATGCCACTGTACCCAGACATTTGATGTAAGGTAGTCTTCCTCAACGTTTATGCCCAGGCTGGCCTCAGACCATGGTCCTCTGATCTCTGCCTCAGAAATAGCTAGGATTATAGACTTAATCCACCCTATCCATAATATGTATTGTTCATTTGCCTTATATGTCTAAGAATAAAGACTCAGCATTAACCAGCTCTATCCCTGATTTTGTCCCCACTTTGGTTCTCTGGGTTTCTATAGTCTCCACTTGTAAAATTACAGGTTCACAGTAGGTGAGCTGTAAACTTTGTTCCAACTCTACCGTCCAATGAGGCTCCAGCTTTTAAATACTCCAGTTATAGTTAACCTACATCAAAGCACTCCAATCAGCACCTTTAGCACTCAGGTAGGGTTCTGCCTCAGGGAAATTTGTCAGAGTTCAATATAGAACCATAATTCCAAGAAAACTATGTTTATTCTCTTTATAGAATCATTTTTTGATTTGCAAAATAATTTCAGAACTTTAAATAACAAACTCCAGATGTGAATTAAAAATAAAGAATTAATACATATTTTCAGGAAAAGGAGTTTAGAGTGGGACATATAGACATTAACAAAATATAAATATCTGAATGTCACAAAAATCACAGTATTTTTGTAATGCCAAGGAATCCTGATAAGTCTCAATTCCACTTCACATTTTAAAATATAGGAATAAGATCCGAATAAGATTAGTTACTTGCTCAAGATCATACATTAATTAAGGAGGCATGTGCAAAGAAAATCAATGACAGAATATTTTCCATATTTTTCCCTGTTCATATTTGGAGACTACTTTCACACCTCATAGATGTTCAATCAAAGAACATTATTAAAAATAAAATTTGAGGTTATAATGCAGACTTGTACATTTTAATACTTTAAATAGTAGATTCACTGTTTATAGTAAACTAAGCCACTTGAATTTCTAAACTTCTGACATTTGAAATCACATAATATTTTGCAATTATTTTCTAAGATTATGTCTCATGTGGGTTTTCTTTTGTGTTTTTTTGTTTTGTTTTGTTTTGTTTTGTTTTTTGGTCGGTCGTGGGGCTTGAACTCTGTTGCTCTGCTCTTCAGCTCAAGGCTAGCACTCTACCACTTGAGCCACAGCGCCACTTCCGGTTTTCTCATGGTTTATTGGAGATAAGAGTGTCATGGACTTTCCTGTCTGGGCTGGCTTTGAACAGCGATCCTCAGATCTCAGCCTCCTGAGTAGCTAGGATGACAAGCGTGAGCCACCAGCGCCCGGCGTTGGTTTTTTTTGTTTGTTTGTTTATTTTGCTTTTTGGAGTCTGGTTGGTCGTGGGGCCTGAACTCTGGGCCTGGGCACTGTCCCTCAACTCTTCAGCTCAAGGCTAGTACTCTACCACTTGAGCCACAGTGCCACTTCCAGCTTTGTTTTTCTTCTGCTTATGTGGTGCTGAGGAATCGAACCCAGGGCCTGCCTCTGCATACAAGGCAAGCGCTCTACCACTGAGTCACCTTCCCAGTCCATGGTGTTGTTTTCTTTAATATAAACTTTTAGAGCTGCTCATGCCTGTAATCCTACCTACTCAAGAGGCTGAGATTTGAAGATCATGGTTCAAAACCAGCCCTGATACCAAAGTCCATGAGACTATTATCTCCAATTAACCACCAAAAATCCAAAAGTGGAGCTATGGCTCAAGTGGTTAAAGTGTTGAGACTAGAGCAGAAATGCTCAGGGACAGTGCCTAGGTCCTGAGTTCAAGCCCCAGGACTGGCACAAAATAATAAATAAAATAAACTTTTTATTGGCATACATCAACAATGCAAGGGATTTTCAGTCCATAGTGTAACCTGAATCACTTCACCCCTCAATTATATTCCCTTATCTCCTCTTACTCATCTTCCCCCTTTCGGTGATTTTTCTATAAATAAATACTTTTTAGAACATGTTGCACATTAAAATATGTCAATCATGCATTCTAATAGTGGCATTAGCCAGATATGCTTACAGGTGTTGGTAGGATTACAACCCCTTGCCCTTATTTGCATATATGAACTTTATTATTCCATTTCATTCTTGCACTAGTTGCTAAGTAGCTTCCCTCTCTATGATCATTTTACTACAGTGATTGGAAATTAAATATTAGCACGAACTGCTAGTCGCCTTCAAGTCACATAGTTTTATTTATTTTTTGGCTATTAACCCCCATATCTGAAGGAAGCAGGGCTCTTTAAAACGAGTTGCTTCTAAGCATTTCATTGACTCACACTAATTTCGGTCCCTAGTCCCTCCCCCTTGTCACCCAGTTAATTTTAACCTTGACCTCCCACAGCTCTACTGGCTCTGCTAGGTCTCAAAAAACTCCGTTTCCACCCTTTTTCTGCCTCTGATGAAGCAATAGCGTGGAAAAGAAAAACAAAACCCACTCCTTTAAGAACGATTCCGCCTCCCCTCTGAAAAGGCAGAGCGCCTAATGGTAATTGTGGAGTCTCTAAGTCATACATACACTTTACTACTCAGCATTGGGAGAAGCTGCTGCTGCTGCTGTCCCAGCCTGCAGTGAGCTCCGGTGCAGCAGCCACACCGCAGGATCCACACCTACGAGCTGCACAGACACATCTACCACCCTGCAGCCGGGAAGCTCCGGATCGTCGGCGAGTAAGTGATCCTTTACCCATTTTGTTCAGAAACCGTGGGAAAGGGAATAATCGTGGAAAGGCTGTTCATCAGACATGCTTAAAATAATCCCGTCAATTTGCTTTCGCTCGGTTGGTGATGGGGTCTAAATTTGAGACCAGCAAATGCCCTGTCTAGTGGAGATGATGTGTATCTTAGGGTACTTTTTTTTTTTGCTTGCTATTCATAAGAGTTAAGCCTGATGTATTTAAAGCTTTCTTAAAAAACATTTTTTTTTTGCTTTTCAAATGCAAGAAAACATCCAGCCACTCCCAGTCTCTCTCTCACTCAAATACTGCAGATATTTTTAAATGCCAAATAAAATACCGGGCCAAGCATTTTCTAAATGTCGCTTCCTAACCTCCTCCTTCCCCCAAGCCAAGTAGGTCCAGGTCATGATTGTTCAGGAATATTTGGAAATGTATGTGGCATGGTTACGTTATTTTTGGACAAATGGGAGATGGTGGTGGACTCGGATTTCCCCAGCCTTAGTCCAGGAGAGAGGGAGAACAAGGCTATCCATGAATCACGATGGGTGCCAAGACACAAAATTCATTTTCCACACTTCCTACGTGGGGAGAGGAAACTACATGTTAATGGGCCCGTTTTTAGGTAAGAGGGGAGGGAGGATGAAGAGGAGGGGGCTCGTGTGAAGCATCTGAGGGGGAAGAGGAGTCTGCAGATGAGGACGGAAATGGACTGTCGCCACCGCGCCTTGAAAACGACGGGGAGATAAGGATGGGGAGAGAAGTTTCTGGTGTGTCTCAGGGTGGGGTTGACCCGAGGGGCCGTGAATCACTACAATGGCGCTCGGAGGGGTGTGCTGGCGGGTGCCTTCGCCGGGGCGGAGGACGTGTGTGCAAAGAGCCTGGGGTGGCCGAAGAGCCCGGCGCTGGCTGGGAGG
>NW_012267252.1:11294453-11295751 GCF_000151885.1 Dipodomys ordii
CGGGCGGCCCCGGGGGAGGGATCCCCCGCCCCGCGCGTGGCGGCCCGGTGTCACCTGTGGAGGGATCCCCAGACCTGCGGTCCAGTGTGGCAAAGTTTGCCGGGCCTCGGGTTGCACTCCGAAGGCTGCCGGCCGCGCCCGGCCTCCGGATCCCCCGAGGTTACCCCGGGGCCCCCGGGCCCAAGGAGGAGTGCAGACGGGGGGAGGGGGATCCGAGGGAGGCGGGGCTGGCGGCCCCCGACCCGCACCTCGGCCGCCGTGAGGGTACGCGTGGAGGAGGGCGCCCCCACACGCAAGCGCGCGGAGAGGCACCGCGAGGCCCGGGCGGGGGGTGAGGAGGTCAGACCTCGGCGCGGGCCTCCTCGCGGCGCTGGCCTCACCCCCCTCCCGAAAACCCGGCAGCCCGTGTGGGCCGCGGAGGCGCAACCTCGCGGGGGGAAGGGAGGGGTCGTCCAGGCTAGGGGAGACGTTTCCGAGGCGCCCCTCCTCCCCTTCGCGGTCGTGTTTCCGTGGGGGTCGTTTTTCCCTGCGGCTGCGGATCGGAGCTGCACAGCGGGAAGGAGAGGGAGTAGCGGCGCCAGGCAGCCGCCCCGCAGCAAACCCTCCCGCCCCGGCAGCACGTAGGCCCCCGCGCAGCGGCCGCTGCAGCCGCGGAGCGCGCAGATCCGGAGAGGGGGTCGCGAGGGGCGGGGCCGGGACACTGGAGGGCCACCCGGGGCGGGGCTAGAGAGCGCGAGGGCCCGCTGGGGGCGGGGCCTGTGGAAGGCGGGGCCACAACGCCCGGGGTTTGTTGGGCGGAGCCAGAGGCACGCAGCCCAGGAGAGGGGGTCGTAGGGGGCGGGGCCCGAGGGTGGGCCAACCCGCTGTGGGCTGGGCTTATGGAAGGCGGGACCAGAAGGTCTGTAGGGTGGAGCCAGAGGCGCTCAGAGGTCTGCGAGGCAGGGCTATGCGTGTGTGTTTAGGGGGGGGGGGGTGTCTGCCTGTAGAGGGCGGAGTCAAGAGCGTTTGGGGCGTGGCTTCTGGGGGCGTGGCTTAGGACGCTCTTGGAGGAGCCCGGCCAGTCTCCGCCAGAGCGCGAGCGGCCCGCCGGTAACGGTCGCCCGGGCGAGGGGCGGGGGTGAAAGGAGTGGATTTAAGTTCTATCGCTTTGAAAAAACGCAGAGCAAAAGCTAAAGGCCTCGGCGACCCGGCGTGGCCGCTTCCTGCCGCCCAGGGCTCGGCGTCGCAGTCCTTCCCTCCTCAGTCCCCCTCCCCTTCCCCGGCCCTGCCCTCCGGAGCGGGGCTCGGCGGCGGACCCG
>NW_012267252.1:11296167-11380822 GCF_000151885.1 Dipodomys ordii
CTTTAAAACCCGGCGCTGCGGGAGGCTTTGGTGACTCGCAGACTTTAAGCCCGGAGGTGCGCCGCGGGAGGAGGGCGGCTTCCCGCGCTCGGCGGAGGTGGCCGGGCACGGTCGTTCCGCGGTTTGGTTTTTGTTCCCCAATTACAACAAATAATAACAAAACTTTTTACGAGGTGAAAGTTTTCAACCACTGTTCTCGTCTGGCCCCCGACCCACTTTTGGAAGCGCGGGCACGCACGCGCGTACACACACACAATACACACACACACCATACACACCCCCCCCATACCCGCCCTCCTCCCGCACGCGCACACACACCATACACACACCATACCTGCCCTTCTCCCGCACGCGCGTACACACACACACGCTCTCCTCCCGTGCACACACACGCACACACACTCACCATACCCGCCCTCCTCCCGCACACACACACACACACCCGCCCTCCTCCGCCCTGGGTCACGAGCAGAGTTGGCCCGGGTCTAGTCGGCTGGTGTTTGGGGCATGAGCCCTGCCTTTGGAGGTATGCTGTTAAAGGCCACAGACAGGTACCATAAATTGGACCTATATTCAATCGACAAGAATGGCCTCAAGTGAACTTTTTGTTGTTGTCGTCGTTGCAGAGATTTAATGTCAAGTGGGTGCCCGTTTGGAATGGGAGCGTAAGGGAAACCACTAAATATCCTCGCAGATGACCTGCTAAGAGTGGGGTGGGATTTAACTCAACCAAGAGGCTTTGAGGTTTTGAGGATTATGTATGTGTAAGGTTGGTGAAGAAACAGATAAGATCCTGGAGCTTGGAATCAGCGACCTAAACATGTGGATGAGTTGTTCACATGGAATTATGCAAATTTTATATTTAGCAGTATGAAAATGGTTGCCTTTCTTGGGATGGATTTCATCTCCATCTGCTGGAAACATCTTGTTCTGGGTTATAGAAGTCTACTAGTGAGAGTTGTTAAAGAGAATAAGTGTAAAGTGTAATTTGTCGTTTTAAAATTAAGGCAATTGACTGGTGAATAGATTTGTGTAATTAAGGTAGAAGACTGACTCATTTATAGAATTGTTACTTTTGGAGCGTTTGTAGAAATATTTTATGTCTAAAACTCCATTACATGTTACTTGATCTGCAGCTAATTTTCTTTTGCTTAAAATGAGATTAACTTTATGGAGGGAGGACCTGGAAAGGTCATTAGTAATGGTAGCTTTTAAAGAAAGAAAGCTATATTTATTTTGAATGTTAAACATAATTTAAGGAATTCTTGAGATTTGGCTCTGAGACATGTAATATGTTGCAGCTTTTTACATGTATGATACAAGGAAATGTCTGGTAAACACTTAGCATAAGACACAGAGAATCGAATCACACCTGAAAATATTTATTTTGCATGATAGGATAATATTTTTTTGAGTGCAAGTTTCTTATTCATTTTCAAAATGAGAAAATTACATTGTACACTTTACTATCTCTAGCCCCTCTCCTTTTCCCCCAGTGTATTGTTCTGGGATCTGCTCAGTGATAGATTTGGTCTAATTGAATGGCTGGAGGGGGGGGAGCAGTCTAATAGTAAAAGATTAGCAACAGTCTACCTCCTATAGTAAATCCTAAATAGACATTGGTGTTCAACTTCTGAGTCTAAACTTCCTGATTTTCTTGAAATAGGCCAGTCTCACCTGCCCACAGGTGGTTAGTTTATTAATCCTGTAGTTTGTTCACAGTACTGAGCAACATGTATGAATGTCATACAGCCTTTCTGCTGAGGAAAGAAATCAGGTGAAAACATGGAAACCCAACTCTGAAACATCTGAGTTTGTAGAATGTTGGGCAGTGATCCTGCCAGAGTCTTGGTTTCCCCTAATTGTTACACACAAAGTAATCAGACTGGAACCTAGACTCAGTAAGTTAAGTGCTTTATGTCTTCATCCTCATGAGTGTATAAAATGACATCTTGTGTTGTGTGCATATGTCTGAGTTCTGGGGCTTGAACTCAAGACCTGGTTACTGTCCCTGGGTTTTTGTGATCAAGGCTTGTACTCTACCACTTGAGCCACAGCTCCACTTCTAAAAAGTCTTACAGACTTGCTTACCTCTACTGGCTTCAAACCATGATCCTCAAAATCTCAGCTTCCTGAGTAGCTAGGATTACAGGTATGAGCCACTGGCACCCAGCTAAAATGACATCTTTTGAAGGCAGTTATATCATGCTACCTTGGACTGATGGGACTGTGCAAATATTTGAAACAGCCAGTATTTATTTGTTTTATCCCTCTGCCAGGCACTCTTCTAGGTATTGTACATGATTTAATTTATTTAATCTTCCCAACAGCCTAGTAACTAAACAGAGGCACAGAGAGACTACCTTGCTGGTTCTGGACTCAGACTGAAGAGTAAGCCCATATAACCCTGCTGCTATTTCATTCATGGTAATAGTTGCAAATTAATAAAGAAATCTTCACTGAAGCTGGGCGCTAGTGATTTATGCCTCTAATCCTAGCTACTCAAGAGGCTGAGATATGAGGATCTCAGCCTGGGCAGGATAGTCCATGCAATTTTTTTTTTTTTGGGAGGGGGGGGTCCGGTCGTGGGGCCTGAACTCTGGGCCTGGGCGCTGTCCCTCAGCTCTTCAGTTCAAGGCTAGCACTCTACCACTTAAGCCACAGCGCCACTTGCGGCTTTTTTCTTTTTTTGCTTATGTGGTGCTGAGGAATCAAACCCAGGGCCTCATGCATGCAAGGCAAGTGCTCTACCACTGAGCCACCTTCCCAGCAGTCCATGCAACTCTCATCTCCACTTAATTACCAGAAAATTGGAAGTGGCTGTGGCTTAAAGTAGTAGAGTTCTAGCCTTGAGCAAAAGAGCTCAGCCACAGCACCCAGGCCCTGAGTTCAAGCCCCATGACCAACCAAAAAAAACCAACTTTACTGTATTCCTAAAATTATGGGCTGTGTATGTCTGGTTTAGAGTTTAACCACATCTATATATCCTCTTGTGTTAATACTATCATCAGGCTGTGCTTAAGCCTGAAGGATAATGATTAACCTGTACAGAGTAAGTCTCCTTTTGACTTTGGGAAAGGGTTTATTTTCCCACATTTTTTATTAGCATTAGTTACTTGTCCAAAGGGATTTTATCTTGACATGTCCATGTATGCATACAGTGTACTTCGATCAGATTCATCTTCTCACTCTCTGTTCATCCTCCCTCTCCCTTCCCAAACCAATCTCAAGAACTTTTACTGTTCCACTTTCACACATGTATATACATCATTTTGATCATATTTATCTTGTTTCTGTTTACCTTCCTTTCTCCCACTAGCGCCCAAATCCTAGACAGGACCTACTTTGCAGTCCTGTCATTTTTTTTTTTAATGTGTAAACATACATGAATACATACTTGGAAGTACTGCGGGTCAAATCTCAGGGTCTACTGCTTACTGGACTTCTGGTGCTCTACCACTTGGACCATACTTCCAGCCTGGCTTTTTGCCCCCTTTTTTTTTTTTTTAAAGAGATGGTCTCTAGTAAACTTTTCTGTCAGGGCTAGCACTGAACCGTGATCCTCCATATCTCAGTTACCTGAGTGGCTAGGATTAGAAGCATGAGCTACTGTTGCCCAGCTAAGTGTGTGTTTAGACTAAGTTTGGGGCTGGAGTATTTTAATTACTAATGATGTTGCTCTTTTTTTTAAAAAATCTTACTAGATGAGTAGATAAGACTCTTAATGGGGCAGTGAAGCCATTTGGTTCTTCACTATATTAGCCTGACCTTTGTTCTGATTACTAAAACCTTATCAATCAGGTAGATCTTTAACTGAAGCTTGCTCTAAATACCTCCCCTGAGTTGCTTCCTAAAATAACTATAAATTAAAAGGTATTTATACATTTCTGTGGTTTTACACTTTTTCATTCCTCAAGGAACAGTGTATTGTTGTGTCACACAGTTGATGTCAAGCAAATTAATTATGAAGTTAGTAGCTGTTTAAAGCTATGTATACAATTATTGTAGCTACCTGATATGTCCTTTGCTAATAATTTAGTGAAATGTGATGTTAGAAAACAATGCCTAAAAACAAATAATATATTGAATAAATGCAAGCTGTCTTAAAGACACAGCTTGTTAATGCTTTCTGCTATAATTAATAGTGCTATTTCATATTCCTTCAAAAGTGTTAACTATATAGAATTAGACTAGAAAAAAACCTTTAAATGTCTAGTTTATAATACTCTTTCCTTTTAAACATAGGCTTATTTTAAATTATTCAAATTTAATTTGAAATTAGTTGAACAATCACAGACTGTCATGTCATTGAGATTCAGAGAGCTTAATACTTTATTTCATTTCTCCTGTTAATTCTCTATCATTTGAACTTAGGGTCTGTGCCACAGTATTTATAGGGAAGAAAGCTATTTGGTCTTTTGAGTTCTGCCAGAGATTAAATTTCTTGGCTCAAAGCCAGACAATCTCAAATTTTTACTGTAATGGGTTGTATATATCAGGAAGTCTCTCTAACAACACAAATTGATTCTTTCACTGAATGTAGCTTGAAAGAAAATGTTTGCCATTACTTGGATGAATTTGTAGTAGTTACCTCTTCAGTTTTGCCTTTGAAGTTTCAGTTACTGGTTGTCAACCGTAGTCCCAAAATTTATAAATGGGAAATTCCAGAAATAAATGATGTTTTATTCCAGTATATTGTTATAATTGTTTTATTATTGTTTTTCTCCTACAGTGCCTAATTTATAAATTAAACTTAATCACAGGTATACATAGGGAAAAAATAAAAATTATTAACCATTTCAGTACATGTTTACTTAGTTTATTTAGAGTTTAAAAAAGTGAAGTGTTGGAGAAGAAAAGAGGTTTGTGGATATTTTGTTCATTTCATGTGTGCTTTAATAATGTTGCTCTTAATAGCCAAACAAATTCAAAATAAGGTTTAAAATTAAATTTATTGCAGTTGAAAAGATAGTTAAATGGTAGGAAGGTACTGCTCAACTTACCTTAAAGCCTTAGATGTTGCCATAGATGAGAATCAGAGGACCTTGTTTCCTTGAAGTATTTTTGGTTTTCTTTGAAAAGCTGCATTAACTATCTTTTTCAAATTTCTAGGACATTACGTACTATACTTAATGAAGAATATTCTAGGAAACTTAAAGAAAGTGTTTTTCAGAATTGTCTAACATAATCCAAAAAGTAGTATCACCAAATACATAAAAGGAATAAAATCAAGATACCTTTGGCTTACAATTTTTTTAAATTTGCATCTTGAGAATACAGTGTAGATTATGTGTCTTAACTATAGTGAAAGCTGAACTCTTAAGTATATGGTTTTACCTTTATAATGACATTAGATACAAATGGAGCTTTTACCTGAAGTCAATCAGACTGGTCCAATTTATCTCCCAATACATTGCACTTTTCTTTCCTTCCCTCCCTTCCCCCCTTCCTCCCCCCCTCTCCCCCCTCCCCCTTCCTCCCTCCCTCCCTCCCTCCCTTCTTTCCTTCCTTCCTTCCTCTCTTGTTTTCAAATTGGCTTTAGTTAAACCTTAGTTGGTAGTGCTAAGATTCACTGTTATCAGATGAACTTTGAAACTTCTTTGTTTCAAATTTCCCAAAACTAAGACTGAAGATACTGGTATGTGTATGCATCACATCAACTAGCATTTAAGTTTGCTACTTCCTCAAACAAAACCATAGTTTCAGTTCAAGTTATGAAATTCGTGTATGTGTGTGTGTGTGTGTGCAAACAGTTGAGGGTAAAAATATGAGCAATTTAGGGGAAGTAATAAAATGTTCTTAAAACACTTTTTCTTGGGTTACTGGTTATTTGCACCTATAATCCTAGCTACTTGGGGGGATATCTGAGGATCTAGGTTTCTAAGTCAACCCAGGCAAAAAAGTCTTAACCAGCAAAAAGCCAGAAATGGAGTAATGGCTGAAGTGGGAAAGTGCCAGCTTGAGCGAAAATGCTGAAGGTGGTGCAGTGTCCTGATGAAGTTCAAGCCCAAGTACTGCTACAAAAAAAAATCAGTTTCTCAGGAAGTTTGTGTGTGTGTGTAAAATTTTTAAGATAATTTTAAGGCTCATATTTTAAGGTAAAGCAATATCAAGGCAAGCATTGGATTGAACAAGATTAAAACCTAGCTTCCCTGTAAGACACATGAAATCATTATTCTACTATTTAATTCCCATTCTCTTTATCTGACTCCCAATCCCCTTATATTATTCCCTCCTCTTTTTCCTACCAAGAATTACTACCTCTTTGGATGGAAGGCGAAAGAAGTACAGGTATGAGTCAGCCTGTTTTAAGTCCTGTGGTGGTTAGTTGGTTGCCTATCAAGGAACTAGAATTCCAACAATATAGAAAACAAGCAGGTTAAAGAAGTACTAAATGTTTCAGGGACTAGTTTATATCTTTAATTTGTTACCGTCAGCAATGTTTCTGTTGTGGTCTTCCACAATGGCTCAGCTCTTCCTGCACTAGGACAGCATTTCCATTTTCCTTTTCTATACCATATACTCATCTTGTCATTTTTGATATGTTGCAGTGACTAAATGCTGTAGCAGAGAGATGGATTTACTCAGTCTCCTCATAGAGAAGATAATTAGGCTTATTTCAGTAAATAATTAGGCATATTTCATGTCTAAAATATATGGGGGGATGTACTCAAAGTCTCCCCAGGGACTTTTAAGAAGCACTGCTTTTATTTCTTTATTAGTTAAGAGTCAGCAACTGTTAACTGCATCATCACTTACTTGTTTAGTGAATGGGATAAAGATTCTGTAAGGTCTTTTAATATCCATGTAAGTAACTAGAGAAGAAAGGTTTATGGTGAGAGCCCAAGTAGCATTGGGGATGTGCACAGAATCTTGGATAGTGGAGTGCTGGGAGGAGTGGCACAGATTGATGGTGGAAAGAGGAAAGAGAATAGTAATGAAGTTGATACATTGTTCTTATACCATACTCCTATTACTAACTTAAAACTCTCAAATAGTGTATTCCTTTTGCCTTTGCTTATGACTTCTTTTTTGGTCGGTTGGTTGTGGGGTCTGAACTCTGGGCTTGGGCACTGCCACTCTCAGCTCTTCAGCTCAAGGAGAGAGCTCTACCACTTGAGCCACAGCGCCACTTCCAGCTTTTTTTGGCTTATGTGGTGCTGAGGAATCCAGCCCAGGATCTCATGCATGCAAGGCAAGCACTCTACCACTGAGCCACCTTCCCAACCCTTGCTTATGACTTTTACAAAAAAATCAAAGACAGTATACTGTTTCTTCTAGACAAAGGCAGAATTTTTCACTTGAGTCATGCCTCCAGAAATTTTTGTTCTGGTTATCTACCAGATAAAGTCTTGTTCTTTTGCCCAGGCTAGCCTGAAACTGCATTCCTCCTACTTACTTCTCCCTTGGAATTGGGATTACAAGCACCTAGCTTGTTTGTTGAGATGAAGTCTCAACTTTTTGCCCTGCCTGGCTTCAAACTGAGATCCTTTCAATTCCCCAATTTCCCAAGAAAAGGAATTGCAGGTGCATCACCAAACTTAACCAGAAAAGTAGAAAATTTTAACGTGGTTTCCATCTGATTGCTGGAAAGCTCACTATCAACAGTATATTATACTAGAAGGAATTTCCAAAGCTGTCTGCCTTTTCAATTTTGAAGGAAGATCTGAAAAAAGAAATGTGAAAAATTATTCATAACCCAATATTCATCCATGAATTTTTTATTCAAAACCAGATCTGCAGTGATTTTTTTTCATATATACTTGATCTATTATGTGGATATCAAAAATTATTTTCAGGGCCAGGCATTGGTGGCTGAGGCTGAGATCTGAAGATCCATTTTCAAAGCCAGGAAAGTCCGTGAAACTCTTTATCTTCAGTTAATCCAAAGAAAATGGGAAGTGGAGTTATGTTTAAAGTTGTAGAACACTAGACTAGATTTGAACAAAATTGCCCAAGGACAGTGCCCAGCCCCTGAGTTCAAGGCCCATAGCCAAAAAATCAAAAACAATTTTCAGCCAAGATATTGAAAATAATCCTTTGTTTTAGTGAGTGTTGATAATAGTAAAATCATAGTTTCTCTAAATACTTTGCTATTTAGACAAGGATCTGGTCACAAGTCTTTGGAAAGTTGTCCCAGAAGGAAGAGGGAAGGAATGTTTTTAAGCTTAGATAAAAACTATTTGTTTGCCATAATTATGGCTCCAAGATACAGATTATTTAGTAATCCCTTGAATTAGGTATATTAGAATTATGTTGTATTTGATATCTTACAATAATCTCAACTTCCCTAGGCTCTTTTTTTTTTTTTAAGTGTCTGTAAAAGACATCAATTTTAGATGAATGCAATGCTAGAGGAATTTTGACTGTCAGTTAAGTACTTCGAAAAGGGAATCCTGCTTTATATCACAACTCAAAGTCATAGTATATCATGCACCTGAGAGTTTAGTTTGGGCTCTGAGGGAAGAGTGCCATCTACTGAATGGCCAGTATCAAGTTGAGCAGCCTCTCAGTTTTCCTTACAGAACTTTCAGACAATTCCTAGAGAAACAGGCCTGCCTCATTTGGAGGATTTGAAAGGATCTTAGTACCAAGTGGAATTGTTGCCTGCTTAATTTTAATTATGTTTCCCAGCAGGAGGCCTAAATGCTTGATGAAGAACTAATTCTGTACTTATTGGAATGCATGGGAAAGGAGAAACCTTAAGAAGTTGGGACTTACTTTAAAAACAGTCTAGCAATGGTGAAATAATTATTAAGTTAAGAAAAATACTTTAATGAGGCTTTTTTTTTTTAAATCAGTAGGTCTGGTTGCTGATGGCTCCTACAGACAGTACTTGAATACTTTATTTTTCCTTTGCTTTTTTTTTGGTTTGTCTCAGTTTCTAAGGTAGTGATTCCTACTTGAATGAATTCATTCTTTTAAAGAGAACTTTATTTTGGTGGATTTAGTTGTCTCCTGTTTTTCCTTTTTCCTGTCTTCCATACTGCTTGTAGTAGTACCCAGGGATAGAACTGGAGGTAGTATATCCATTTGTTACAGCTCAGTAGAGGTTTGAGGTAGCTCGAATAGGCCTGTCAGAGCCAGACAAAAGGGAACTTTGACAATAAGAATTGAAAGAAAGCATTGAAATTGTTGAAGTAAGAGCAAGTGGTTGTTGTTACATGTCTGTTATATGTAATTAATTAGTAACCTTTTTTTCTTGTCCTTAAAATCTGCTAAGGATTGTGTTGAGCACTACATAAATTATCTGAAGTTTAGTGAAGAAACTTGCCCAAGATCACATAGTTTGAGCTCAGAGCTCTTGTCCCAAGCACTACACTGTCCTGATCTAGTTAAGCTAATCAATTCTTATTGATGACTGCACGGATCTGAAAATTACTTTGTTTTAAGGTGGATAAATGGGTAGACAAGATTAAAATTTCACTAGAATAAGGATGTACCCAAGGCTAGAATTTCATGTTTTTTATTTTTTTTCCTATACCGTAAATTTATTTGTTCCTTTTGCCATCTTACTGATTTAAAATCATAATAATAAATTACTGAACTATGAACTGAGATGTTTAGCACCATAGGTATTGTGCTTAAAATATAGTACTTCCTGGGAGGAAAGGTTCAATTAGCTCAAGTTTTCTGCTCACTCCTAAATATTTTTAGGTGGTAATACTTACAATAGGACCATGATAATCCATGTCTACAGCAAAATAAAGTTTATCTATGTGCCAGGGTGTGTTCCTGGGGGAACCTCAACTTCTGTTATATACTAAGTATGCTATGTAAACCATGTGGTATACCATGTCTCATAGATATTGATACCTTATTGAATTCATGTATCCTTTTAATCAAGGGATGTTTAAACTCTTGGCTACTATTGAGTGGTGTCCTTGTTTATTTTTATTTAACATATTTTGACTTTAAACAACATCCTTACTAGTTGAGAGGGCTGGGAATCATTTTAATTTCCCTACTGAAAGCTTCTGAAATTGTAGTTCAGAGATGGTTGTGCTGTATTTTTTTTCCTTTTCCTTTCTCTCTTTCTTTCTCACTGTTTTTGTGTGCTGGTCCTGGGACTTGCCTGGGTGCTGTCCCTCAGCTCTTCAGCTCAAGGCTAGCACTCTACCAATTGAGCCACAGCGCCACTTCCAGCTTTTTTTTTCTGCTTATGTGGTGCTGAGGAATCAAACCCAGGGCCTCGAGCATGCAAGGCAAGTGCTCTACCACTGAGCCACCTTCCCAGCCCCCACTTCTGATTTTTTTTGGAAGTTCATTGGAGGTGAGAATGTCAAGGACTTTCCTGCCTGGATTGGCTTTGTGCCACCATCCTCAGATCTCAGCCTCCTGTAGCTAGGTTTACAGGCATGAGCCATCAGCACCTGGTTTATGAAATCTATTCTAAGTCCATTCATTCTTTCAGATCTTCTGGCTTTTCAGGGAATTATACTTTACCATGTTGTTTCCAAAAAAATTCCCATAGGAAATAAAATACATAGCTTCTTGGAAGTCTGATGCTTTTGTCAAACATCAGAAAGTACAGCAACAGTTAAGACAACAGTACAAAGAGGTTATTTGCCAATATGTGATGACAGACACAGAAAACAGATTTCATAGGTCAGCTTATAAACACTTGATCCTAAAGAAAGTATTTTCCTTTGAGGTAGAACACTTTGCTTTTAAGTGTGAAAAAGAGCAAGATAACTACTCTTTAAAAATGTTTATTCTGGGGCTGGGAAGGTGCTCAGTGGTAGAGTGCTTGCCTTGCATGCCTGAGCCCCTGGGTTCGATTCCTCAGCACCACCTAAGCAAAAAGAAAAAGCCAGAAGTGGTGCTGTGGCTCAAGTGGTAAGAGCGCTAGCCTTGAGCTGAAGAGCTGAGGGACAGTGCCCAGGCCGAGTTCAGGCCCCATGACCGGACCCAACCTCCCCCCAAAAGAAACCCCAAAAAACTTGTAAACCAATGTCCATAGCAGCACTATTCACAATAGCAAAAAAAAAAAAATAGAAACTGCCCATATGTCTAGTAATTAACAAATGGCTAAATGTGGTAAACTCAAAAAAATATTATTCAATCATAAAAAGGTAATGAAGTTCTGATACAAACTACACATTATATTAAGTGACAAAAATCAAACACTTTTAAAAGGGCACATATTGAATGAATAAAAAGTGTAGAGTAGGCAAATCCATAGAGTCACACAGGAGATTAATGTATGCCAAGAACTGGGCAGAGAGGACTAGGAAGTGACTGCCTGATTTGTATTTTTTCAGTGATAAAAAGGTTCTAGAAATAATGGTGATGGATTCACAATTTACTTTTTATTTTTTGGTGCCTTTCCTAGGTCTTGGGCTCAGGGCCTGCACACTGTCCCTGAGGTTGTTTTTTGGTTTTGGGTTTGTTTGTTTCTCAAAGCTTGCACTCTGCTACTTGAGCCACAGCCCCACTTTTGGCTTTTTTTGGTAGTTAATTGGAAGTAAAAATCTCATGGACTTTATTGCCCAGGCTGGCTTCAAACCACAATCCTCAAATCCCAGCCTCGAGTAGCTTGGATTATGGACATGAGCCACTGGCACCGGACTCACAACTTTGAATATACTAAAAAGTACTAAATTGTACAATTCAAATACATGGATTATATCTCATTTTTTAAAGATAATAGTATATATATATATATATATATATATATATATATATATATAAATGTATGTATACACGGGAGCAACTGAAAATCAAGGTAAACCAGATATCAGAAACAGCTGCTTTCCAGGAGAAAGTTAGATGTAGCAAAAATTAGCACACCCAACCAGATTTAACTTCATTTGTTTAAAGATGTTAAGATTCTTAACCTATCGTGATATAAATCAAAAGATAATTGTGTTCCTTGATAAGTCATGATATGTCTAATATTTTTAATACCTATTTTCAAGGGCATGACTAGATGGATTAAAGAAAGCTCTATGTTTATTATTTCTATGCTTTTCATAAAGCAGGAACCAGCTTGTGTAAGTTTATGATATCTTGGTCTATTTTTCTCCATACCTACAATTTTGATTTTTTTTTTTTTTGGTCCAGTCGTGGGGCCTGAACTCTGGGCCTGGGCGCTGTCCCTCAGCTCTTCAGCTCAAGGCTGGCGCTTTACCACTTGAGCCATAGCACCACTTCCGGCTTTTTTCTTTTTGCTTATGTGGTGCTGAGGAATCGAACCCAGGGCCTCAGGCATGCAAGGCAAGCGCTCTACCACTGAGCCACCTTCCCAGCCCCAATTTTGATTTTTTTGTTGTTGTTGTTTTGTTTTGTTTTTTGTTGGTTGTGGGGCTTGAACTCGGCCTGAGCGCTGTCCCTCAGCTCTTCAGCTCAAGGCTAGCCCTCTACCACTTGAGCCACAGCGCCACTTCCTCCATACCTACAATTTTGAAATATGGAACACTCAGCTTGAAAAAAAATGCACCAACCCAGAAGATTAATACTTTCTTAAAGTATTTCTGTCAAATTTACTTGTCTAGAAAGTAATGAAAGTACATAAAAGAATATTAGTTTTCATATACCACTTATCTTAATGTTATTTTACTAAGATATTTGTATAGCCTAAAATTCTCTCCCTCGATTTATAAGAGAATCTTTATTATAGTGGAAACTTCTAGAAGACAAAGGTGCATATTATTTGATGGTTATATGCTTGACTTAATATGTTTTTATCATTTCAAGACTATATGTGAACCTGACACGAATTATAGTATGAAGATGGGCATGTAACTGATACTCAAGAGCTATACTATAACAACAATTTAAAGGAAGTGCAGATGGCACACAGAAGGGAGATTTGGCCTGTTGGGATCAAAGAGGAAGCAGGTGGCATTGGATTTGAGAGCATCCAACAGAATTTTAACTGTTGGCAATGAAGGTGAATTACAGGCCAGGAGGGTATATTGCATAAAGCCACGTAGGTCTGCGGGGGTGGATGTGATGGAAAAGGCAGTAGGAGCAGTAAGGTTTAGCTAAGTACCAGATAGTGTAGGCCTTGAGTGCTCTTTTAAGAAACAGGGATTTTATTCTGCGACACCTGTTTTAATTAGTGAGAGGCATAATCAAAAGTGTCTGAGATTTGGTAGTGAAAATGTCATGATAAGGGAATGAGTGTTGTCAAGGAGTCAAGATAGGATGCAGATGAACTAAGGCAATGGCTTTGAGATAGAAAGGGAGTGATAAACTGACTAAAAGTTTTATCTCCTTCCAAAATCTTAATGTTGGAACTTAATCCCTCTCTCCCCCTGTGAGAACATTTTGAGAGGGAGCCTTTGACTAGTGCCATATAAAAGAAACACTGGAAAGATCCCTTCCCTGTTCCTCCATGGAGTACTTACCAAGATGACCATGCTGTAAACAAGGAAGCCATCAGACACAAAATCTGTTGATTTCTTGATCTTGGACTTCCCAGAACTATGAGAAATAGTTTGTAAGTCCTCTTGTCTGATCAGGGGTGGGGAACCTTTTTTTCTGCCAAGGACTGTTTGGATATTTATAATATCATTTGTGGGCCATACAAAATTGTCAGTACGGGCAGATGAGAAGCATACTTGTTATTCTGTCATGTACCAAACAATTTTGTGGGTCCTATATGGCCTTTCATGCAGAATGTTCCTCCCTCTGTTATATTGTAGCAGCTTAAATAGCTAAGACCAGGAGGAATAGAACACTTTGAAGGCAAAAGTTCATAGAACTTGCTGCGCAAAAGAGAAGTTGAAGATTGTTGTTGGTAAAATTTTTTTATTTCAATTTATTTGTTTTCTCTGTATGTTTTTTAAAAATTATGGTTATTATAAAGGTGATTTACAGAGGGATTAATATTACATGAGTCAGCTGATGAGTACATTTACTTTCATACGGTGTCTTCCCTTACCTCATTCTCTTCCTGACCCTCCCTCCTCCTATAAGTTGCCTATAAGTTGTATACTTTCCTTTCATCAGCGTTCAGTGAGCTCCACTACTGCACTTTCTCACCGTTTTTTCCCCTCATGTTGTGTGTCCTGTTGTGGGTGAAAATTTAAACGTTCATTTTATTCTGTCTTCACTACTTTGATTTGTGATAAAGGTGAGACCAGTCCTTAGATCGCTTTGGCAAATCTTGAAGGTATCACGTCTTCCCCATATGTTAAGATTTTTACAAACTTAACTATTTCTTAAATTGTTTTAGTGCTTGTCAACTATTACCTAATTGTCTAATCTGGCTTGTTTTCATTTGTGTATTTGGAAATGGGCAAGTAGTCATCATTTTGGATAAAGACTAATCATTTTGCTTCCAGATAAAGCTGCATCCCTGTTTTGTGCTTGATTTTAAATTTTTGTTCAGTGGAAGAACAAGTAATAATTGAAGGCACTGGTATTACATTATAAAGTGTATCATTACAGGAAGTCATATCATCTTGAATTGTTTTTCCTTAATAAAATGTAATCGTTTATCTCAGAACTTCCAGAGTTTACTCTGAGGACCAGAGGGAGAGATAGGAGCATTACAATTTAAGACCAGGCATTATTAGTGAAGTCCTGTTTTGAAAAAAACAAGCTGGCCATAGTGATGTACCTCTGTAATCCCAACTGTATATAGGAGGTGGAGGTAGGAGGACTTCCATCTGAGTGAGGCCTGCCGTGGACAAAAGTTCAGGACTATCGGATAAACAAAGCAAAAAGGACTAGTGGAGTCAAAACACAGAGCACTTGGTCTTGAGTTCAAGGCCCAGTACTGACAAAATGATTAAGCATAGTGAAATGTGAAAAATGATTTTTGCAGTGTAAGTTTAGTAGGAAAGTCTAGGAAGACTGCACATTTGCATGATGAAACTAATAAAGATAGGGCTCCTCTAATTTTGTGTGTGTGGGCACACGCATGCACACACGCATGCTAGGATTTGAACTCAAGGCCTCTTATTACCACTTGATCCATGTCCAGCTCCTCTTTTGTAATAGCTTAGCTATAGAAACAGTTGGTAAATAACAAAATGCTGAAACAAGGATACAGGTTGACCCATTGTAACAATGAGATATACAAGACAACATGTTGAAAACGAACTTTACAATTTGGCGGGGCAAGGAGGGGAGCGGGGGGGGGGGGGCAGGCATGGAGGAGTTGGGGAGGTGGGGAGGGAAGGGATGGTAGAGAAAAAACAAAGAGGGGGTAACAATGCTCAATAGGAAATGTACTCATCTCCTTACTCATGTAACTGTAATCCTTCTGTACAGTATCTTTACAATAAAAAATTGCAATCTCCAGCTTAAAAACATTTTTATACTCATATGCCTGTTACTATTGTTTTTATACTGTCATTAACTCTGAATGTTGCCTACCTAAAGCTTTGAGAGGAAAAAATTGTATACCCAAGAATGCTTACATTTTGATTAAGAGAAGTGATAGTTAAATGGTCAAAGCTGGGCGCTGGTGGCTCACGCCTGTAATCCTAGCTACTCAGAAGGCTGAGAACTGAGGATCGTGGTTCAAAGCCAGCCTGGGCAGGAAAGTCAGTGAGACTCAAATAAACCACTAGAAAACCGGAAGTAACGCTGTGGCTCAAGCGGTAGAGCGCTGGCCTTGAGCTGAAGAGCTGAGGGACAGCGCCCAGGCCCAGGCCCAGAGTTCAAGCCCCCTGACCAACACACACACACAAATTAAATGGTCAACCTAAATAGGGCCAATTTGGCTCTCATGTCTAGGTTTTATAAAGGAGACTGGAGAATGTGGACCTAATTTTGTCATTTATCCCTTTAACACCTTTTAAGAATTGACTTGCATATGTTTGGGGTGGGGGGCGGGGAGAGGCACATGGAAGGAGAGAGGAAGGGTGACAAATGGAATCATATTCATTGTACATTATATGAAAACTGCAGCCTCATAACTCGAGGGTAGGGATGGGAGGGAGAAAAATGAGAGAGAACAATGGGGGAGGTATCACATTGATCAAGATGCATTTTACTCATAACCTGACAAACAGAATTGCACTCTTTGTACAACTACTCTTCCTCTTTCCTTCCTTCCTTCCTTTTCTTTTTGTGATAGTTCTGGCGCTTGACCTCAGGGCCTGTGTACTGTCCCTGAGCTCTTGTTGCTCAAAGCTAGTGCTCTACCACTTGAGCCACAACTCCATTTACCCCTCTTCTGGTAGTTAATTGGAAGTAAGAATCTCATGGACTTTTCTGACTGGACTGGTTTCAAACCTTGATCATCAGATCTTAGCCTCCTGAGTAGTCAGTCAGGATTATAGGCGTGAGCCACTGGCACCCAGCTGTACAACGATTTAAAATAAAAGACATTCATAAGTCACATTTATCTGTATGCAGGATATTTAAGTGAAAACCCCAGGTTTTTTTTAATATTTTAAAAATATTTTGTATGTTCATAGTAATAATTTTAGTTTGCATTTCTGGGCATTTCTTGGTCTTCTAAGTTAGTAAAGGGTCTCTATAACTACCAGATGGCAGGCTTTCTTAATCCAGTGCTAGAATGCCAGAAGACTACAGAATAGATGTATGGAGAAGTAAAGCACATTTGTAATGTTAAACTGCTCATATATCAAATTTTATACCAAGAATGAATATAGCATATTACCATTACTATTGAAGTGTTTGGTTCTCAGGACAACCCTAGAATATATCTTTAATTTGTGTTCCATGTAAAATGCTGGGCATGGGGTATTTTGCCAAGTGCTGGTTTCAAATTTACTCGGAATGCATTCAGCTAGTAGATCAGTTGTGCTGATCAGATGGCAATAGGATTTCATAGTGGGTTACTTTAAAGAGTTACTTAAAAAATCTGTTAATTTTTGGGGCTGGGAAGGTGGCTCAGTGGTTAAAGCGCTTGCCTTGCACGCCTGAGGCCCTGGGTTCGATTCCTCAGCACCACATAAGCAAAAACAAAAAAGCCGGAAGTGGCGCTGTGGCTCAAGTGGTAGAGCGCTAGCCTTCAGCTGAAGAGCTGAGGGACAGTACCTAGGCCCAGAGTTCAGGCCCCATGACTGGACCCAAAAAAAAATCTGTTAATTTTTAATTTAGAAGTTATACTATATTAAAATGTATATGGTAAAAACATAGTGGAATACTTTTGTGCTTATATTGTTGGACACAAATAACAGGGACGATAAATTTATTGGACCATATATAATTGTTTTGCTTCTTTGTTGAGTTCTTGATGACAAATTGCTTCCATTAATCACTGAACAAAAAAAGAGAATGAGATGCAGGTGGATTAAACTGGAGAAATTGTATAGGCAGTAATCTGTTCAGAAAGCTGTGCACTTTTACTCTTCTAGGATAAGCAGGTGGGTTGGGTTAGTCAGACAAGACTTGGTACAAATGATAAAGATTACAGATGAGGACTGGACCCAAAGAACAAACATGGTCCTTTTTAACCTTGAGATCAACCATATATACTATAAGTCCAATATATTGTCTTTTCACATGGAGAAACTATCTTCAGTATCCTCTTTCTTAAAGCTTCATAACACACTGTAGCACAGCAAACCCTGTAAAGTACTGCTGTTAAGTACTAGGTTTACCTTTTCCCCCCCCATTTGGCGCCGGTGGCTCATGCCTGTAATCCTAGCTACTCAGGAGGCTGAGATCTGAGGATTGCTGTTCAAAGCCAGCCTGGACAGGAAAGTCTGTGAGACTCTTCAATAAACCACGAGAAAACCGGAAGTGGCGCTGTAGTTCAAGCGGTAGAGCACTTGTCTTGAACTGAAGAGCGCAGGGACAGCACCCAAGCCCAGAGTTCAAGCCCTGTGACTGACCAAAATAAACAAATAAATAAAATAAAATAAAATTCAGTTGTCTCCACTTTGATATATCACTATGTCACAGAGACAAATTTTTTTAGTAATACCAATCTTCTACACACGATTACAGGCATGTCAAACCCTGCTTAAAGATTATATTTTAAAATTAGCATTTATAAGGTTATTTTACATATAATTACTTCTGTAGGATATGTTTGAATTAATATTGACATATCATTCGGGAACATTTTAATTTTCCTTTTGTTTAAAGAAAACCTTACATTTATATCTGATAGGACAAATACTTTCCTTCCAAGCTACATTGTAAATTAAGTTATATATTTTCTCAAGGATAAACTGCAATTATGTATGTGTGTATGTATATACGTGTGTGTATATATATATATATATATATGTTTATATGTGGTATTTGGTATTGAGTTTTGAAAATTGATCTCAGGTTTGTTAGGCAGGTGTTCTACCACTTGTGTCATACCATCCATCCTTTTGTGCTACTTTAGGCATTTTGGATTGTGTGTCATTTTGACTGATCCTGGATCATAATCCTTCAATCTATACCTTCTTCATAGCTAGAATTACAGAAATGAAGCACTACACCTGTCTTTTTTGGTGAGATGAATTCTTGCTAATTTTCTGCCCTCTGATCATAATCCTCCCAGACTCTCCCTCCTGACAGGTATGCAATACCATGCCTGACCAAACTACACTTATATTAAATTTAACTTTTAATAATTTTTTTATTGTGAAAATTCTGTACAGGGGGTTACAATTACATGAGCAAGGTAATGAGTACATTTCTTATCAAGCATTGTTGCCCCTTTTGTTTCCCCTTACCATCTCTGCCCTCCGACCCCCCCCAGAGTTGTAAAGTTTGTTTTTTTGACATAGCATCTTGTACATCTCATTGTTGCAATGGGTCCACCTGTATCCCTATTTAAACAATTTGTTTTTTCCCTTCCCCTCCACAAATTATACCAACATCAAATACAGTGAAAACGGGGATTATACCGTGGGGGAGGGACATACCACGCAACAAAACAATCACCTTATTAATATATTAGAAACAATAGCAAGAAAGAAAAACCATTTGAGTCCTAACCTTGGGGTTCATTTTGCCTGACATCAACTTAACTGACCGTTTCTGCTTGTCTCAGACATATCCTAGTTATTGCAAATAAGGGAAACCATGGGACCTATGTTTCTTTGGGCCTGGCTTACTTGTAAACTTAATATAGTTTTTTCCAAGTCTTTCCATTTCCTAACAAATGGGGCAATGTTATTCTTTCTGATGGAGGCATAGAATTCCATTGTGTATATATACCACATTTTCTTGATCCATTCATCTACTGAGGGGCACAGCATTGGTTCCATATCTTGGTGATTGTAAATAATGCTGCAATAAACATAGTTGTGCTGGTAGCTTTAGTATGGTCTTGTTTGTGATCATTTGGGTAAATGTCCAAAAGTGGGATTGCTGGGTCATAGGGGAGCTCTATGTGGGGTCTTTTGAGGAACCTCTATACTACTTTCCAAAGTGGTTGAACAAGTTTACACTCCCACCAACAATGCAGTAAGGTTCCCTTCTGTCCACATCCCCTCCAGTGTCTGTTGTTGTTAGAGTTCTTGATTATAGCCATTCTAACTGGGGTAGAGTGGTACTCAACCTTTCTAGACTTAAATGTAAATCAAAACAACACTGAGATACCACCTCACCCAGTTAATTTTAACTCTTAAAGAGATGTTTAATGGTAAACTAGTCTGTAATTGTTTTCTCTTGAACAGAACTAAAAATAAATCCAAATATTTTAGTAATCTCAAATATATAATCCCAAATATACAGTCAGATATATTAAATGAAGTTTTTCATTCAAACTATACAATGATACTCTAAGAACATTCAATACCAAAGCCTGATATTTAGTCTAACTTGAACCTGAGTATACATCAAGGGTTTTTAAGCATTTCTTTGCTTTCCATGAATTACTTAAAAATAACACCTGAGAATGTGTTTTTTAAATGTTGCAGCTAAATATGGCCCTAAATCATCCCTAGCTTGGAAGTTATGCCATTTTGTAATAGAAAAACCTAAGAATAGATAGGCTTCTAAGTGTAAGTCAGTGCATAAACTACGTAAATTAAACCAAAAAAGCTTAACTAGCCATGTTTCATATTTTGAAAGTGTGGTCTTATAAATGTAACCTACCAGAAAAAAAATAGTTTTCTTGCCATTAACCACCAAACCAAATCATGAGATAATGTTTTATTTTCAGTTATATTTAGAAAATGTTATATATAACTCTGGTTCAGTGTTTGCGGAATAACTAAAAATGTTATGTTTTATGGTTGGTAGTATTTTTGACTCAACATCAAATACCAAGTCAAATTTTGAGGAAGGGATTCCTTTATATTTAAACATAAGATAAACACTTTTTTTTTTTTTTGTCGGTTGTGGGGCTGAACCTCTGGGCCTGGGTGCTGTCCCTCAGCTCTTCAGCTCAAGGCTAGTGCTCTACCCCTTGAGCCACACCGCCACTTCCAGCTTTTTTCTTTTTGCTTATGTGGTACTGAGGAATTGAACCCAGGGCCTCAGGCATGCAAGGCAAGCACTCTACCACTGAGCCACGTTCCCAGCTCCAAGATAAACACTTTTTTCCTTAGTCTTCCGCTAGATGGGCCTTGAGGTCATCATCTCATCCATACTCTCCACACTCAGTGCCCCCTTGCTGCTCTGTCTTTCTTTACCCATACTTCCTTTCCACTTCCATTCCCAAATTCACCTTCTAGCATCCCATGTTTTAAAGATGAGAACAAGTTTTATTCTGAAGAATATTATTTGATGAGGGAATCTAAATATGAGGGTAACAACAAACTCCACTGGGTAGGAACTCTCCAAGTGGGATCAAAAGCTTTATATCTGACTATCTAAACAAAAGATTCATTTGCAGGCATCTGTCTGCAAATGAATCTGCATTCATTGCAGGCCCCTCTCTTTGCCCCTCTCTTCAATTAGTGATAGTGTGGAGTACTTGTTATATTAACCCCTTCGCCCCTCCCCCCTTTCTGGTTCCTTAAGTCTGGAGTAAAGCCTAGCAATTTGCTTCTTGACAAGTTTAATGCTGCTGGTCAGAGGTGAGCTGTGCTTTGTTATAGATTATCTGTGGGAGACAGATGAGGTTGCAGAATGACACTGAAATTGGAGCTTTGTCAGTGCTACAGTATAAGATCATCATGTCTGTGCTGGTTTGGTCCTAAGGCTTTAACCCAGGTCCCAGGCACTGTCTCTGAGCTTTTTTGCTCAAAGCTAACACTGAACCACTTGGGCCACAGCTTTACTTCACATAAGTTCTTTGAAGTAGTAGGAAAAAAGGCAAGACAAACTAAGGCTGTTGAATTGCAAACAGATTTTTTTTCCCCCTAAGTCTGCAAAAAGACATTGCTCCAAAATCACCTCACAATTCCAAATTGTTGGGGTTTTTTTATGTGTTTTTTTTTTGTTGTTGTTGTTAGTGGTGGTGGTTGTTACTTGCTTCTTGGGACAATTTTTCTTTATGGCCTAGGTTGGCCTCAGATTCTACATCCTCCTACCTCAGCCTACCTTCCAAGCATTCTTAGTGAGATTAGCTGTATCACTGCCACCTCTCTTTGCTCCAAGGTTTAGGGGAAGACCTAATACTTAAATTGACACAGTTCAGCATTCTGATTATCTACAAGTGTGTGTGTGTTTGTGTGTGTGTGTATGTGTGTGTGTTGTGGAGCTTGAACTCAGTGTGTGTGTGTGTTGTGGAGCTTGAACTCAGTGTGTGTGTGTGTGTGTGTGTGTGTGTGTGTGTTGTGGAGCTTGAACTCAGGGCCTGGGCATCGTCCCTGAGTCTTTTTGCTCAAGGCTAGCTAGCATTCTACCAATTTGAGTCACAGCTCCACTTCTGGTTTTTGAGTGGTTAATTGGAGATAAGAGTCTCATGGGGACTTTTCTGCCCTCGCTGGCTTCCAACTGTAATCCTCAGAACTCAGCCTCCTGAGTAGCTAGGATTAAAGGCATGAGCCACCAGCACCATCTGGTATATGTACTCTTTTGTTCCATGAATAAATTGCATAAAGGTTACTCACTTCCACTTGGCATGTGCAGATTCTTCTTGGATTGATTTGGTAGATTCTCTAATCATTTGATTGTTTTAGTAATTAGTTTTGGACATGTACAGTTTTTTTTTTAAATAAAACTAAGTGTGAACTAGCAAAAATTAAAGGAATTAATATTGATAATGGGTAATATTTTAATAGAATTAAATTTAAAAGAATTTAAAATTAAAATAAAATTTAAAAATTTTAATAATATATTTATCTACCCATGGATGGATGGATAGATGGATAGATATCTGTTAGTATGCTTCTCCTTAGACTTGAGGACGAAGTGGATGGGTTGTAAAATAATTACAGGATTTGAAAAGAAAATGACACATTAGTTTCATGGCTTAGCTTATTCATTTCAACCAAGGGTAAACAGAGGGAAAAAGAAGGAATATACATCACATTTTGGGGGCTGATGGGTTCTGGTCAGCACTGAATAAATTCTTTTTTTTTTTTTTTTTGTCGGTCATGGGGCTTGAACTCTGGGCGCTGTCACTCAGGTCCTCAGCTCAAGGTGAGCACTCTACCAATTGAGCCACAGTGCCACTTCAGGTTTTCTGAGTGGTTTATTGGAGATAAGAGTCTCACGGATTTTCTTGCCCTGGCTGGCTTTGAACTGAGATTCTCAGGTATCAGCCTCCTGAGTAGCTAGGATTACAGGCGTGAGCCACCGATGCCCGGCTGAATAAATTCTTGAGGGTATAAGATTTGAATCCACTGGAACAAACTTAAATTCCAAGATCCCTACCCCCAGCCTTTACCCAGTAAAACATGATGAAAGGGCTGGGAAGGTGGCTCAGTGGTAGAGCGCTTGCCTTGCATGCATGAGGCCCTGGGTTCGATTCCTCAGCACCACATAAGCAGCAGAAAAAAAGCTGGAAGTGGCTCAAGTGGTTGAGTGCTAGCCTTAAGCTGAAGAGCTGAGGGACAGCGCCCAGGCCCAGAGTTCAGGCCCACAACTGGACCCCCCCCAAAAAAAAGATGAAATTCTTTGTAATCCATTTTCCTCAAACATATCCTTACCATGTACCTAGAGAAAAAGGGAGAACATTTTCTTTTGGTTGATCTTCCTCAGTCTTCATAGCAATGGGACCATCATTGTATTAGTGGGAAGATGAGATTATAATTAGATTATTTTTGGTTCTTTCCAAATCTTTACTATCATTATTATTATTATTACTGTTTTTTTTTGGGGGGGTCCGGTGGTGGGGTCTGAACTCTGGGCCTGGGCACTGTCCCTCAGCTCTTCAGCTTAAGGCTAGCACTCTACCACTTCAGCCACAGTGCCACTTCCGGCTTTTTTCTTTTTGCTTATGTGGTGCTGAGGAATCGAACCCAGGACCTCATGCATGCAAGGCAAGTGCTCTACCACTGAGCCACCTTCCCAGCCCTATTACTATTATTTTTTAAATAAGATTTTTATTGTGAAAACTGTACAGAGGAGTTACAATCACATGAGCAAGGTTATTACTATTATTATTGGTCAGTCCTGTGGTTTGAATTCTGAGCCTGGACACTGTCCCTGAGCTGCTTTTGCTCAAGGCTAGCAGTCTACCACTTCTGCCACAGTGCCCTTCCAGCTTTGTATGAGTAGTTTAGGAGATAGTCTCATGGACTTTCCTGCCCAGGCTGGCTTCAAACTACAATCCTCAAATCTCAGCCTCCTGAATAGCTAGGATTACAGAGCTACCAGCGCCCAGCTCTGTTTGGATTTCTTTGGTCAATGGTAGAAGGAAGTGTTAGGTTATTGTCACTTTCCAATTATTTCCTCAAGTGTCCCTTTGTTGTTGCAGAATCTTTTTATTTCTTTGTAGTTTAGTGACAGAGTGCATCTCTTTAAAAAATTGTGGTATTTATATTCTTCCTTTATATTCTCAGTCCTCTTCTAATCATACTCTTAATCATACCCCACATTTTTAAAATTAGGTATTCTGTGGAAGCTAATCTTTTACTAGACTAAATGTATTCAATTGCTGAAGTAATTACTAGTACATTTCCCTAAATTGTTCTGGGAAATTCTTCTGAAAAGGTGCAGGAAGCCACTATTACTAGTAGATACTTTTTTTAGGGGGGGGGGTCCGGTCATGGGGCCTGAACTCTGGGCCTGGGCATTGTTCCTCAGCTCTTCAGCTCAAGGCTAGTGCTCTACCACTTGAGCCACAGCACCACTTCCTGCTTTTTTTCTTTTTGCTTAGAGGAATCGAACCCAGGGCCTCATGCATGCAAGGCAAGCGCTCTACCTCTGTGCCACCTTCCCAGCCCTCTAATAGATATTTCTGATGTAAATACATAAAATAGTACATTCTAGGCACTCAAAGAATAATTTTTGTTAAAGGAATACATTGAGAATCAGTAAAACTTAAAAATGAACCACTTACACCTTTTGAAATAATCTTAATTTGTAAGAAAGTGTTAAAGTAGGGAGGAAATGTGGAGAGAGAGAAAAAGAAAAAGAAGGAAAAGTTGAAGCTAAATGCTATCTAAAAAATTTTTATATCCTGCATAAATATAAAGTAGAAATATGTTCTTATTCCACAAAAAGATAGTTGCACTTAAGGTAATCCACTGGGACAAAATGATGGTCACAGTGAAGCTAACTCACCATTGTCTAGATTTAGTTATTTTCTCTCCATGTTTTAAAGTCACACACACACACTCAGAGTATACATTTTTTTTAAAGGGGAGTCAGTATTCTGCCTCCTTCCTTTAGGAAACACCTTTTTGCTGTGTGTTTTTGGCATTTCCACTTTAATGTGAACTATATAGTTACTCTTTTCCTATGAAAAGAAGGAAATTTCCCAGCTGTTCATAAATTGTGGAGCTTACTGTGGGGAAAGAGCGAAATCTCAGAAAGGGTCCATTTCTCTGCCATGTTCTTTTGTTGCTTTTTCCATACTGCTGATATTTTCATTTCTTATGTGTTTCACCTAACTGACAAGTTGGTGGCTCCTGTTTCAGAGAGAGCTCTGTTTTGTATGTTAGCCCCATGGTAATAGTACTTTGTGAGGACTCAGGCAACACTGGTGTGCTTTCCTCTGATGGAAAATGTAAGTTGGGAAATTAAAACATACTGAAAAGAAAGGGGTATTTTTTGTAAGTAATTCTATAGCAATTTTCTTTGTAAAAATTTTGACCACTTCCTTTTCTAAACACACTCATTTGAGCGTTTAACTTATGTAACTGTTTCATATGTCTCAAACCCTTCTTATTTATGTATGTATTAGCTTTATAGGTATGTAATTAAGATATGCAATATAGATTCATATGCAAGTGAATTTACCAATTTCAAATGAATGACAAGTTCATTTGTATAAGCACTCACAATAGGACACATCTCTTGAAGAAGGCTCCTTGATGCCCCTTATAAATTTATTTTTCTACTTATTGTAACCAAATAAATTCAAATACATGTTCATTGATCTCTCAAGGTCTATTAGTAAGTCACTATTCCAGTATTTGGAATATAAAATTCTTGTTTATGTACCTCAGTACATTTAATCAGTATCCAAGTACTCATAGCTGATTTTTTTCAATATCATAGACCCATTCTTTTTTTTTTTCCCCTTACTGGGGTTTGAACAGAGCAGCTTATACTTACTAAGCAAGTACTTGCACTATGCCCAGCCCCCATAAGCCCATTCATTCTAAAGGGCAGCAGTAGGAGGGATCTACCATGATACTGTTCACTTATCATTGATCCTAAAATACACCATTGCTTTTTTTTAAAAATTTTTATTTATTTTTTATTGTGAAAATACTGTACAGAGGGGTTACAATTACATGGGCAAGATAATGAGTACATTTTTTATCAAGCATTGTAGCCTCCTCCTTTGTTTCCCCTTTCTATCCCTTCCCATCCTCTCCCCACCCCCCCCCACCAAAGTTGTAAAGTTCGTTTTCGACATAACGACTTCACACCATTGCTTTTACATATGTTGTTCCAAGTGCCAACAGCACTATCTCACTACTTCCTTACTTGATTAACAGTTTATAAGATATATATGATTTATAAATCATGTATTAATTTTTATTGTGAAATTCTTCCATTACACCTCCATTGCCTTAGGCCTGGGTTAGGTACCTTGTCTGTGAGCATAAAAGAGGAAATTCTGAATTTATTTATTTATTTTATTTTTGTCGGTCATGGGGCCTGAACTCTGGGCCTGGGTGCTGTCCCTCAGCTCTTCAGCTCAAGGGTAGTGCTAAACCACTTGAGCCATGGTACCACTTTGGGCTTTTTCTGCTTATGTGGTGCTGAGGAATCGAACCCAGGGCCTCATGCATGTAAAGCAAGCACTCTACCTCCTCAGTCCTGGAAATTCTGAATTTTAAGGTATATTTTGATGCCATGGAATCAACTTCCAGAAACTAAGATCATCCATACAGATAGGAATTTCTTAAGGACCAAGGGTAGTTTTTTCATTCTTGCTACAACTTGTCGTTCCTAATAGTTTTCTATTTGGGAACATTAGGATTAAAGATTGTTCTGTGGACTTCCAAAATACTTGTCATCCATAGACTTGCTAACACTTGATCAAGACAGCTTGCAGGGGTGTGTTATACAGGCCTGATCAGAAGGTAAATGTGTGCTAGAAGTGAAGGCAGTAGAGTTGGGGCTTGGGAACATTTGTGTTTTTTAGATTGCTGCTTCCTGTTCAGCTGAGGAGATAGCCCTGTAACTTGTTAGCTAAAAAAGAGAGTCCTGTAAATGGACGGATCACAGCTGTATCATCCTGTACTTTGTGTGAACATACATTACATTCCCTACTGCTCTTTTAATTTTTCCCTACTGTTCTTTTACTTTCCTAGTAAAATTTTATTTCAGTGTTTCATGAATAAGAGATTGGATATATGCCTAGATGAGAATGTGAACAATAGCTAAATATTAAATTGTAGGCAGTGAGTGAATTAAGTATGAGGTATATATTTTGCACAAATTGAATGACAAAGAGAACCCCTCCAAATGAATTTTAGAAGGAAGTTCCATTAGCACTTGAATATTTTAGACTAGTACTGTAACTGAACTAGTGTTCCTGTTCACAAAACTACACAGTTAATTCAAAATATTACAGGTATTTTTTAATAAAGAATCAAATTCTGGATCTATACTGTTACTATCCCACTAGTTTATTCTCAGAAAATTTTAGAGTAAACTGAAGATACGCCTTTTAGTTCACAATCCTAAAAATCTTTGTCATAGAAAAAACATTTTCTTAACCTTTTATTCTCTGATGTCTATTTCAGCCTAATATACTAGTAGATTGTTCAACACAAACTTCTTACCATTTTGACAAATAGAGTGGTTGGTAAGGTCTTTCAGTATCGCAGTCGATGTGGAATGTCTGAATGTTCCAAGGAAGGAAAATTAAATTTGAGCATTCTTTCCTGAGAGGCAGGTTTATCATTGGTCGAGAAAGAGACTATAGGTTTGGAGATGCATATTATTTGTGATCTTAGATGGTGACCCAGGGCACCACTGAATTCTCACAGGGAAAGAACTGGACTAGATGACCTTTAAGGTCCTTTCAACTGTATTTGATGTTCAGTGAGCCTGAGCTTTCTGCTAAGATAAAGCAGTTGTTTCTCCAGTTATTCTAGTTCCCATTGCTCCAGAAGACCCACTATACAAAATGAAAAGTGAAAAGTAAGGAAACTATGTTTGTTGAGATGAGATCTTGGTATCATTTTGCCAAAGCTAGCCTTGAACTGCAGTCCTAAGTCTCTGGGATTATGAATGTGAGCCACCTTTCCTGGTACCTGACCTCTTTTAACAGTAAAACCTATCCTCACACACTTTCCTCCCTCTGTGTTTCTGATTCTCCCTACTTTTGTGGGTCTTTGTAAGGGTTAGATAAGAAAGTTCCTGGCACAAGAACTAAGCAACCCAAAGACGGTGGGAAGGGAGGAATGAGAGGGAAAGAGGGAATAACATGCACTGAGCAAAAGGAAAGAAATGTAAATATCACCTGATGTTGAAGAAATAATTTGTATTGTCAAAGCTCATAGAATTCACAAACTTTATAGACCATGATATTGACAATTCGCCTTGTGAAGGTTAAAATGTGTCTGTGACTTTAACTAAGTATCACTATTCTGCAATACTGTGAAATATGTGACATTTATGTAATCACCTATCTCAATTTTTTTTTAAGTGGGAGAAGGGATGGGTTAGGAGGGATGGGTACTATGTTGTCAGACATCTTGTATTCATATACTGTTTTGTAGAATGGGAACTTCTTAGTACAACTACTTAAAGATAATAATTTTAAAGTTTTTTTGTTTTTGTTTATTACAAAGTTCCTGGCACAGGATCATTCCTTCTTGTCTAACTCCAGAACCCCAAGGATCAGGTGAAGCACTTAGTATTGGGCAGGGGCAGGAAAAGAGCAGATTCTTTGGCAGGAATTATATTGTGTTCCAAATAGGTAGAAACTTGACCTTTTACCAGGAAATGTTCTCCATCCTGCCATAAGTCCTCAAGCTAGTAACTCAAGTGTAGGGAACTTTCCCCATTAAGTGTCCCTACTTTGTGCAAAATGCTATCAGAATGATTAAACCTGGAGTAAAACCAAAAACTAATGTTTATGGCAAGGAGTGACATGAACAAACAATGTTTATAAGTTTTTTTACTCTTTATCTCAGCACCTCCTTCCAGGTTTTTTTTCTTCTTGGATTTCATCCTTTAAGGATATTTTTTTAGTGAGTTTGTGTAACATTTACCTTTGATGGATAGTTTTGTTAGTTCTATGCTGAAAGTTACCTTTATCCAACAGTTTAAAATTGTTACTGCTTCTGTTTTTCTTTTGAAGTTAATTCCAAATATTTTGTGATAAGTCACTGGATAACTCTGAATACTAGTGATCTCCTTGAATATAACCTTGACCCCCATCCTATTTCTTTTAGAATTTATAATACATACTTTATATTCTGTTTAATTATTCTGTTGTCTTTAGTTCTTAAAGAAAGGGTGTCAAATTCTGCTCTTTGTTGTTTCTGCTGACTTTCGTTTAAAGTTTCTGCTGACTTTTATGTGCTTGGGGTAGGGGGATTTGTGACTCTTTTGCTCAAGACTGGAGCTCTACCACTTTGAGCCATAGCTCCACTTCCAGTTTTCTGATGGGTAATTGCAGATAAGAGTCTCACAGAGGGGCTGGGAAGGTGGCTCAGTGGTAGAGCGCTTGCCTTGCATGCATGAGGCCCTGGGTTCGATTCCTCAGCACCACATAAGAAAAAACCGGAAGTGCCGCTGTGGCTCAAGTGGTAGAGCGCTGGCCTTGAGCTGAAGAGCTTAGGGACAGCGCCCAGGCCCAAACTTCAGGCCCTACGACCGGACCAAAAAAAAAAGAGTCTCACAGACTTTTCTGCCCAGCTTGGCTTTGAACAACTATTCTCAGATCTCAGCCTTCTGAGTAGCTAGGATTACAGGCATGAGTTACCAGCACCTGGCCTATGAGTTGACAGGATTTTATTTCTTAGAATCGTTAAGAATCTATAGTTTTATTTGTGTGTGTGTGTGTGTGTGTGTGTGTATATGTGTGTGTGTCTGTCTGTCTGTCTGTTTTCTTCATGCCAGGAATGGAACTCAGGGCCTTATACATGCTAGGCAGTGCAGTTGTTGCCCCCAGAGGTACACCCCCATATGAAGCAGTCTATCTTGCAGGTATCTTTCTCTGGATAAGGTATATGGTTCCTTTTGACCAGATGTCTCAAGTTACCACCTCATACCCTCTCTTGGCTTAGACTTTTTTTGACCATCTGGTGTGTTAATTCCAAATCCAAGTCCTTGTGAGACTAGATCTATTCTTCCAAACTTCCTAGAATTTTTTTCTAATTAGCATTTTGGAAAAACAGATACACTTTTCAGTTTGTTATTGCTATTTTTTTTTTTTTTGGTGGTTCTATGGTTTTGAACTCAGAGCTCTGAATTTGCTAGACAGGTGCTATACCACTGAGTCATGCCTTTAATATTTTTTGACTGATTATTCTGAGCTAGGGATTCCCATTTTGTTTTTAATGCTTCTGATGTGGACAGATTATGTTTTTGTCTACTTTTGTGTACGTGATTTCGTTTTTAGAGCATGGTTTTTTTTTTGTTTGTTTGTTTTTGTCAGTCGTGGGGCCTGAACTCTGGGCCTGGGTGCTGTCCCTCAGCTCTTTAGCTCAAGGCTACCACTCTACCACTTGAGCCACAGCGCCACTAAGAGCATGGTTTTGCTATGTAGTTCAAGCTGGCTAGTACTTGTAATCCTTCCAATTCAGCTTCCTGAATGTTTTATGTATTGTTAAAGCTATAACCCTTAAAGTTTCTGGGTTCTTATAACAGTCTTTTTAAGAACTCCCTACCTTATAGAAAAGCCTTCTTTCTACTTAACCCAAATTTGTGACTTGAAGATAACATGATTTTTAAATTATCAACTATGATTCAGAACTTATTATGCTTTGAGGTCTAATTAAGACAAGAATTTTTATAAATTACTGAAGTAAGGATATTTTCATGAGTATTTATTAATGTTATCATCTGTATAATGACTATATTGAAAGAGACATGTTTAAATTCTTCTTTATGCCCTAGCTACATTATTTTTGTGTTTTTAACCCAGTTAAGTAAAACCAAAATTGTTCATTTGTACTGAACTTTCATTTCTGAGAATTCAGAAGAATTACTATTATATTTGAGATTGAAGAAAGGAAAATTCTCTTTTCTCAAAAGGCCATTCCAAATTTCTTTTTGTAGCTTTTAGCAGCAAGTATATATCTGTTTCCCAGTCAAACATTTTTGTTGTTATTGGTGGTGGTGGTTATATATGATTTATGTTCTCATTGGTGATCAAACCCAGGCCCTTTTGTGTGTGCTCAGTAGGCACTTTGCCATTATGTCTAAAGCTTTAGAAGCAATTTAACTAATACTAGCTTGGACTTTGTTTCCCTCCTTCACCTCCCTTTTTATTTAAAGTATCACATCATATTAATATTAGACTAGCAGGAATCAGTTTAAAGGGTTTGAGAGCTATTTCAGATAAATGTCTTAGCAATTTAGAAAGAGCCCATGGGAGTCAGGTCCTGCTGATCTTTTAATAAATTTTGAAAGCCCAATACTTAAGGATTGCTCCTGTAAGCTCCCAAAATAAAAATATTTACACTGACCCTCATACTCCAAAATTATTATCAATGTACTTTATAGGTGTGTTATTTGAAGGATGGCATGGCCCACAGGATTAAAAAAAGCTTTATTATGATAGTAATAATGCCCTGAATTTACATGGAGTTTATACTGTTGATGAAAGTTCTCAGCTTTCATTTTCACATGTAAGGTATACATGTTGCCTTTCTCCTTTTGTTTTTCATATCTCTTTGATTTACTGATTACTTCTTTAATGTTTTAATGTGACAGCCATTTGCTACATCCACCTTTTCTATACTGGAAAAACATCCCTTTTTCCTTCCTCCTTTTGAAGGATTGCACAACCTTTCAGTTAAACAAAACCAAAATTGTTCACTTGCTCATTGTTCCACCTCCTTGAAATAAGCCACATAGCTGTGGGTGTGGCTTGGGTGTGGCCTGACCACAGTTACTTGATCTCCTTATCTCAGAGCACCCTGGGTTTCTTACAGCTTTTCTTCAACCTTAGCTCCTCCTTTTTCCCTTCCGTCTAGTATTTGTACTATTCTATGTCTCAAAAGTTCTCATGAGCATTTTATTTCCCTTCTAAATATTCTGAGTAGGTTACTTGTACACTGTCCAAAGACACATATTTCATTGAAGAATTTCTACTTCAAAATTAAACTTACCAGTATGAACATGCTGGAAGATAAGACAGTTGTTTACCCTTTGTCAAACTTAGATATTACATGTGTGAATTCATGAATATAAATCACATATGGTGCTTTGTATAAAACAGTTGTTCCCCAAAGTTGTCCATGGCATAGTTAATATGATTAACTGCAAGAGGGATTAATATTTACCTAAACCTGGCATAGTCTTTAAAGAATTCACACAATATAAATAATACTGTCTTAATTTCCTTGTTTTAGGAGTTTTCTTGTCTCAGGTTTTTATGGTAATACATGCTATAAACAGACATTGCAATTCTAATACATAAACATAGGAGATCTGTTTGTACTTCAGAGCATGAACAATATAGTAGAATTTTCACATCTTTTGTCACTTGATAAACATGGGAGATCTATTGTCAGCAATTTAATCTGTCTTTCCCCCCATAAGTTTATATTTCTATCCCTTTAGTGCACTCTTTCTCTGTTCTCCAGTGCTGGCAATCAAATCAAGGCCTTTGCACATGTTCCATAGATAATCTACCACTGAACTGTGTTTCAAGTCCACTTTAGCCCTTTTTCCAATGCACAGAGTCTCCTTTCTCATATATCAACATATGAGAAACATCTTTTTGGGCCAGTGAACTTTAATCTTATTAAACAATCTTTGTGGTCAGCTTTTTTTTTCTTTGATTTTCCCACTCCCTCCTATTAAATTTAACATACTTGATGCCTTTAAGAGTTTACACCCATAGAGTTTGGTGAACATCTGCCACATTGACCAAGTCTTGTTTTGGGACTTTGGTATTACCCTAGAACATTCTTAGCCCTTATTGCTATTTTGGCATATTACAGTTTGACTGACTTGCGAGATAATTGGTCTTAATTACTTCTGTAGTCATTGGTTACCTCAGAAATATTGTCTTCAGGAAGGATATAATCGTTTCTTAGCATGCTAGTCAAAAGATTTAAGTAAAAGCAAAAGCACATGATACTCTACATACTAATATTAGAGTGTAGATTTCCTTTAACTTAAATTCTACAAATTCTTTTTTTTTATTATGAAAATACCATACAGGGAGTTACAATTACATGGGCAAGCTAATGAGTACATTTCTTTCTTTTTTTTTGGGGGGGGTCCGGTCGTGGGGCCTGAACTCTGGGCCTGAGCGCTGTCCCTCAGCTCTTCAGCTCAAGGCTAGCGAACTACCTACCACTTGAGCCACAGCGCCACTTCCAGCTTTTTTCTTTTTTCTTATGTGGTGCTGAGGAATCGAACCCAGGGCCTCATGCATGCAAGGCAAGTGCTCAACCACCGAGCCACCTTCCCAGCCCTAATGAGTACATTTCTTATCAAGCATTGTTGCCTCCTCTTTTGTTTCCCCTTCCTATTCTACAAATTCTATACACTGTTAACCAGTGACAATTTTGACTTATTAGATCATCTGTAGTATCTAATAACTTTTGTTTAAAATAAGGCCATATGATAAAAACAATTTTATTCAGCATGTTGCCTTTGCCTTTTCATTCCCTAGACCAAACTCTAAGATAGCTTCCCCAGAAGATTTCACATGGGCTCCTTGAGTGTGCAGTACATCTATTATAACACAGTAATACACTGTACTATAATTATTTAGTAAGTTATTTCACCCTCACCCCCTCTTACAGCTACTAAATTGCTAATATTTTAGGGCTAGGGATTCTGTTTCTTGCAGTCTAATACCTGCTTAATTGTAGCACTTAATAGGTGTGAAATGATTGTTAATAAAGATAAATGAAACAGGGCACAAGTGGCTCAAGCCTATAATCCTAACTACTCATAAAGTTGAGATCTGAAGATCAAGGTTTGAAGCTAGCTCAGGCAGTAAAGTCTGTGAGACTCTTCATCTTCAATTAACCATCAAAAAAGCCAGAAGTAGAGCTGTGGCTCAAGTGGTGGAGTGCTAGCCTTGAGCACAAAAGCTCAGGGACAGCACACAGGCCCTGAGTTCAAGCCCCAGACTGGCACCAGGAAAAAAAAAAGAATTTAAGCCAAAAGTAAAAAATAACTATTCATTAATGAATTGATTTATTAACTTAAAATTTTAAATTAAAATCTTAAAAATCTGAAATCACAATAGGGTACATGATTATTAAAATGTAGAAATTGATATTTTTTTAGCAATACTTTTGTTAGTAATACTTAGAAAGCAAAGAAATGCTGCATTTACAAATCAGTTTTGTTTTTGTTTTAGTTAAACCTCCTTTGCCTGAGTGAATGGCAAACCTATCAGCCAAGGAATTTAAACATCAGAAGACTTATAGAAAGCAGCAGAGTTTTACAGGGATTAAAGGATGGGAATGGGGATGGAAGGAAAATGCTTAACCCTCTCTCCTGCCATGTGTTGGAAAAGCCATGTGATTGTTTGGGGGAAACTTTAAAATTCCAGCTTTAGAGGATAGGTTGTGGGTCTTCGTCATGGAAAGGTAATTCATGTTGAAGAGCTTAATCTTGTAAAAACTAAAATCATTTAGTAGGCCTGTAGTCATAATACTTAAATTTCTCAAGACTGAAAGATACTTGGCTATGGCTTTTATGAAACAAAGTATTTTAAATGTAAAATAAGTTTTGCTAAGTAAATAGATTTTTTTTTTCACCACATAGTCTCCTGAGTAGCTAGGAGTACAGGTGTGAGCCACAGGTGCCTGGCTGACATTAAGGTCTTTGGTCTTTTTTGAATTGATTTTTGTACAAGGTGAAAGATAGGGGACAGGTTTCAGTGTTGTACATGTTGATATTATTTTCCCAGCACCAGTTGTTAAAGAGGCTATCTTCAATGTGTGTTATTGATATCTTTGTTGATTAACAAAGATAGTTAATTGGAGAGATAAGAGTCTCATGTACTTTCCTCAACACCTAAAGAGGCTGGCTATAAATTGCAATTTTCAGATCTCAGCATCCTGAGTAGTTAGGATTTTAAGGTATGAGCCATCAGCACTCAGCATCTGTAGATTTTTAATAGCATTTTTAAATATGTGTTATTCCTCTTTTTATTCAATATTTTTCTATGTAGCCTTTATTTTCTAAGAAATAATTATTTTCAGAATGCTTGTTATATGGCACAGATAAAGCCATCTTTTGTATTTCCACTGCAGATTTCATAACCTTGAGGATACAATACAGTCTTACCAGTGTGCTTAAACTTACTTACTCACTTACTTTATTTATTTATTTATGCCAGTCCTGGGGCTTGAACTCTGGAACTAGGTGCTATCCCTGAACTTCTTTTTGCTCAAGGCTAATAATGCTCTACCACTTGAGCCACAGCGTTAACTCATGCCTTTTTTGAGTTGTTTACTGGAGATAAGAGTCTCACAGACTTTGCTGCCTAGGCTAGCTTTGAACTGTGCTCTTCAGATCTCAGCCGCCTGAGTAGTTGGGATTATAAGCACAAAACACTGGTGTCTGGCTTAATTTTGGTTTCAAATGGGGATATATAACCAATACAACTAATGACTTACTAAATTTCATTTTCTGTCTCAATAGTCTTAACTTACCAGTCATTGTAGATTATGACTGCAAAGGAAAAACTATCTTGAACATTAATCACCTTTCATTTACACCCTATCTTGCATTTTCTTTTTTTCTTTTTTATGTCAGCCATGGGGCTTGAACTCTGGGCCTGGGTGCTGTCCCTCAGCTCTTCAGCTCAAGGCTAGCGCTCTACCACTTGAGCCACAGAGCCACTTCTGGTTTTCTGGTGGTTTATTGGAGATAAGAGTTTCATGGACTTTCCTGCCTGGGCTAGCTTTGAACTGCGATCCTCAGATCTTAGCCTCCTGAGTAGCTAGGATTACAGGCGTGAGCCACTGGAGCCCGGCTATCTTACATTTTCTATAATCGATTCCTTTTTAACAAATGACTATCAAACACTAAGTAGGCAACAGAGACTATTCATTTAACATTCATAATATTTTTAACTCTTTCTGGGTGTGGCCTATGCTAGGTCCAGAGGGGCTCTAGCTTCAAGTTGCTCACCACCTGTGTGTCAGCTATACCAGTGACAGACAAGCATAGGTAGGAGTAAGGAATAGTTTGTTAGAAGTTAGTAGAGGGTTATGAGTGAGACGTGACAAGTTAAATTTCAAGGTGAAAGCTTTTAGAAACCTCTCCTTCACAAATCTATCTTTGTAAGGGAAGCAGAACGAGAGTATTCTTCAAGTGGGAAGTTACAGCAACTGCCAGAGATGCTGCCAAACAAGAGTTGGATTTCACCAACCTAGAAAGACCTTACATCCTGACACAGTAAATACAGGATTAGTGCTTTTAGCAAGTTATTACACCTCTGAGAATTGCTTTAGAAATAAAAGCCAGTATCCTATGGTAATGGGATTTGAACTCAGATCCTAACGCTCCTTAGGCTTGCTTGGTCTGCCACTTGAGCCATATCTCCCATCCTGCTTTTTCTGGATATTTTACAGAGTCTCACAGACCTTTCTGCCCAATCTGGCCTTGAGCCATGGTCCTCTTGATCTTCTCCTTGGATTTTGCTCTCTCAAATAAAGTTCTCATGTAGTTTGATTATCCCCATGACTGTCCAAGTTTGCTCTAAAATACAGATCCCCTTTATTGTTTGTAAAATTAACTATTATGAAAATCACTTGTGATTTTTTAAAAAAATCACTTTTTTACTTCATTATCACTAGTAAACACTATGACCTTACTGGCTTACCCTCTTTCAGTTTTAGTCTTTATGTCTACAAGATTATTATGGAGATTATGTAGAGTTAAGTATATAAATAATTGAATCCAGTGGCACTTCAGCCATTTTGCAATGGACATTTATCTGATTACTCATAAGTTTGCACAGTTGGCTTTTACTGTCATTACACCCTGTACATCCCCTTACCCCCCATTTTTCTGAAAATTGCTTTTCTTTTTTATGAATGTTCATCTTATGGGTTTTTCCTACTTTGATTATAACTGTACACCTGTTATCTAGGCATAGAGCAGACATGGATAGTTCCTTCTAATGGACAAGATTCTAAGATATGGAGGTGCAGCTAGCAACTATGAGGAGTTCTGTAATACAATTATATAGAAAAAATCTTACAGAAACAAAGATAAAGGAGCTTTAAACTTCTGAGTGTATGAAGGAAGTAGATTAGATTTTAATTAGGCCTTCTAAGCATGCACGCACACACACCAGTCCTGTGGCTGGAACTCAGGGCCTTGGTCCTGATTTTTTGCTCAAGGCTAGCACTCTGCCCCTTGAACCACAGTTCCACTTTGGCTCTTGGTGATTAATTGAAGATAAGAGATTCACAGGCTTTCTTGCCCAGGCTGGCTTTGAACCAGATCCTCAGATCCCAGCCTAGCTAGGATTACTGGAGTGAGCTACCAGCACCTGGCTAGGCCTTGTATCTTCACTTAACGAACAGAAGGAATAGTGTGCTAAGCAAAAAGATCTTTTTATTACAATAACGGGAAAAGATGTAAGTATATAAGTCACTGTACAGACACAAATATGTGCCTCCCTCCCTCCTCCTCCAGTTCTGACATAGTAAAAGAGTAAAAATAATAGTCTTTTTTTACTGAATGTTCCACAGAATTAAAGCTTACCAAGCCAAGCTATTTTACTCATTGATGGTTCTACTACACTTCTGGATATAATGTCACCATCAGCTAAAGATTAAATAAACTTCTCTTCCCCCTCCCTTGGTATATCCTTGACCAGGCAATGATTGCTATAAAAGAAAAGGCCCTTTTATGGTAGTGTACTTGGCTTTCATTCTACCACATATTTAAGTATTTAACATGTATATCCTTTTTATTTAAAATTGACATTTGAACTCGGGGTTTTGTACTTGCTAGGCAAGTACCATACCATTTGAGCCATGTCTCTACCTCTTCTTGCTTTGGTTATTTTTAAGATAGAGTCTTGCCTTCTACCATGTCCATCCTGGACTATAATCCTCCTATTTATGCTTCACACCAGGTCACCATACCCAGATTTTTTAGTTAAGATGGGATCTCATAACTTTTAGCCCTGGCCTGCCTCAAGCCATGGTCCTCCCAGCTATTATACCTGTATGTATTTGACAAACAGAATGTCATGCTAACAACTTATCATCATCCTGGATTGAATTCTCTGTTTCTATCACTTTTTCTTCCCTCCCTTTCTCCCATCCCCTCTTTCTCTCACCTCCTCTTTTTTCTCTTTTCTGTACCTCTTCCTCTCTCTTCCAATCCCTTCTTCCTCTCTCCCTCCCACTCTATGACTTCCCTTCTTCCCTCTTGAATTTCAAATGGTTTGTCTTGTATTTGGTAAGCCCTAAACCCTAGAGGTGCCCACAATGAATGCCACATCTGTGTTGTGTTTGAGAATATATAAACTCTCATGTAGCTGATGTTGATTGGTGAACAGCAGGGGAAATAACCTTTAGGACAAAGAGTTCAATCATAAAGCTACCTATTTTGCTGTTCCATTTTTTTTTTTTTGGTCAGTCGTGGGGCTTGAACTCTGGGCCTGGGTGCTGTCCCTCAGCTCTTCAGCTCAAGGCGAGCGCTCTACCACTTGAGCTACAGCGCCACTTCCGGTTTTCTGTTGGTTTATTGGAGATAGGAGTCTCACGGTCTCTCGTGCCCGGGCTGGCTTTGAACTGCAATCCTCAGATCTCAGCCTCCTGAGTAGCTAGGATTACAGGCGTGAGCCACCAGCGCCCAGCTTTGCTGTTCCATTTTAAAAGAAAAATAAGAAAGCTAAACTATGTTTTTATTTGTGTGTGTGTGTATATTGGTACTGGGGCTTGAACTCAGAGTATAGGTGCTGTCCCTTAGCTTTTTCATTGAATGCTGGCACTATACTTGCAACTTTTTTGTGGTTAATTTCAAATAAGAGTCTTAAACTTTCCTACCCCAGCTTTTCTTTTTTTTTTATTTTTTTATTTTTTAATTTAATTTTATTTTATTTGTGAACAAACTGTACAGAGGGGTTACAATTGCATGGGCAGGATAATGCGTACATTTCTTACCAAGCATTGCAGCCTCCTCCTTTGTTTACCCTTCCCATCCCTTCCCAGCCTTCCCCCTCCCCCTACCCCAGCTTTTCTTGAATCTGGATCCTCAGCTCCTCTCAGCCTCCTGAATAGCCAAGATTGCAGGTTTGAACCACTAGAGACCAACTGTTTGCAATTACTTGTTTTAAAAATACCATCTTTTCAGAAGTAAAGCTGTAGCCCAAGTGGTAGAGTACTATCCTTGAGTACAAACCTCAAGGACAGCACTCAGGCCCTGAGTTCAAATTCCAGGACCAGCACCCAAATTTTTTTTTCCTTTTTTCTCTTAACTTTTGTGACAGTATAATGAATCAAATTCATTTTGTGTACTGAAAATGGATGTAATTTTACATACTGAAAGTACAGTAAGACAAAGTGAATGTTTTGTAAGATTTAAGTGAAAGAAATGTTTAAAATGGAATTGAAATTAGAGGACAGTGAAAGAGGTGGATAGAATACTTCCTGAAGGGTTGGGAAGGTGGCTCAGTGCTTGCCTTTGCATGCATGAGGCCCTGGGTTCGATTCCTCAGCACCACATAAACAGAAAAAGCCAGAAGTGGCACTGTGGCTCAAGCGGTAGAGCGCTCGCCTTGAGCTGAAGAGCTGAGGGACAGCGCGTAGGCCCAGAGTTCAGGTCCACAATCGGCAAAAAAAAAAAAAAAAAAGAATACTTCCTGAATGACATGAATTCATACTATCATTGGTAAGCCTTGTGGTGCTTATTTAGAAAGTACTTTAAAACTAGGCATCAGTGGCTCACAACTGTAAGCCCAGCCTCTCAGGAAACTGATATCTGAGGATCACAATTCGAAGCCAGTCCAGGTAGGAAAAATCTGTGAGAGTAACCAGCAGAAGTGGAGTTGTGGCTCAAGAAGTAGGGTGCTATCTTGAGCATAAGGGCTTAAGAACAGCACCCAGGCCCTGAGTTGAAGGCCCAGAACCTGCATAAAAAGAAAAGTATTTTTAGTTAAAATTCACAAACCTGATGATAAAGGAGAGAGAAGGAAGAGCTACCTCAAAAGAAATTCTGTGGATAGATACAAACATTGATATATATGAGTACCAGGTGTATGGATACCAAATAATATCTGCACTAACCAAGAAAAACTTGCTTTACTACATAACTAACTGAGAGGAGAGCATTAGTTTCCAACAACCTTCACATTTAAAAGATTTTTTTTTAAGGTACTAGGTACACATTGGGCAAACAGCTGTGTGTGTAGTCAAAAAAGTACTGGTTGGATTTAACATGCTGAGGGCACGTGGATTCTTAAGAATGTCACACCTCCTTTATGCCAGTATATCAGAGTAAATGTTCTTAATACTAAATCTGATGTCACTGGCAGACTTTCCTCTTTATTGGAAGGATGATATTCAGAAGGGAGAATTTTTTAATGTATTTTTCTCTAGTGACCTGGGTGTTTTTATGAGTTTGTAAAGCTCTGATACTGGAAAGTCCCAAGAAAGCTGAATCTGGATTTCATTTTGTCTCTTCAACTCTGTGTGATCTTGTGCACATTCCTGACATGTTACAAACAGCTTGTGTCTCTGAATGTTCAGTATCAATTTTCAGTGGTGAAAGCCCCAAAAGGAAACAGACTAGTTCTTCCATGCACAAACAGCTGGACAGTTGTGGATGGAATTAATTGCTGATATATATTGGCTGTGTTTTTCTTCTCTTGTCATTTCCTTTGCAGCTGTGAAAGTGAAGTTTGACTTGAAAACAGATATTTCCAACAGTGCAAATACAAAAGATGAGATGAGATTCTTCTAATAAATGTCCAACCAGTGCCTTAGAGTTGTTCAGATTAAGTGTGAGATGAGGAAGAGCAAAAGATAGCAGCAGGTGATTTATGATTACATATATGGTTAGAAAAATAATTAAACTAAGCACTTGGACTATGAAAGGAGTGTTTTTGAATGGTTAATTAAGCACATGGCAGGAGTGGCCTCATAATCCAACAAAGGCTATATCAATCAGCACTCCTTTCCTGGGACCCTGAAAGAGAATGTTCTAGGCCCTCTATCAAAAATACTAAATGCCTAATACTGCAGACTGATTTATTCTTTCACTATGAGGGCATAACATTTGGTAAGAGTAATGTAACAACATTCTTCTCTAAAAATAATATTTTCTTGGTTTTCTCCCCAAAACCTTTTCCATTGCTTGTTTTAAATCCCCTGTAAATAATTACATTTCTTTTTGTACATGCTAGGATATTGTAATCAAAAAAAATTATCTTTGTTTCATGATTATATGACTCAAATGAAAAATAACTATATCTTTGAATGTACATATACATAAAGTGGTAATATTGGCTAAAATCACTTTAAGCAATTATTAAATGCTTTATGATAGTTTCAATACTGACAAAGATTTTTAGATAGACTTTGTGCATGTGTTCTATAAAATATTTTGTATGTAAGCTATCAGACTTTAAGATTCTTACCAAATGATTTGAAAGTATTTTTAATATATATTTTTATTGTAAAGATACTGTATAAAGGGGTTACAATTACATGAGTAAGGTAATGAGTACATTTCCTATCGAGCATTGTTACCCCCTCCTTGTTTTTTCCTCTGCCATCCCTTTCCTCTCCACCTCCTCAGCTCCTCCCTCCCCCCCCAAGTTGTAAATTCATCTTCAACATAGTGTCTTGTATTGAAAGTACTATTAAAAATTTAAAGTATATAATATGCATATTAGTGATTTCCATTGAAAATTTGTAAGCCAACAGCCCTTGTGTTTGAAGGCAATGGTAATTGTTAGTTGGTAATAAAAATCATTGAACATGGACTTCATCAAACAATAATTCTATAGCTCAAATTACCATTTATTTCATTAATAGAAGCAGAACATTAAGAGAAAAGTAGGCAATTTGTTTGTCTTCATATTTGTCTCCAATAGAGTCCAAAGAAATGTACAGAATGAGGAGTATTTCTGACACAAAAATGTATAAACTGCTGTTGCTAAACTTAGAAGTTGGCACTTCCTTTATAGTAGTCTAACTTCCACCTAACATTGTATTGGTTGAACTACAAGAATTATTGTTGTGTTTTATCTATTTATTTTGTACAAAAAAAGAGAAATGTGTCTATAAGCAGGAAAGCTGATGTACAAACAAGAACTTGCCCTATTTCTTTGAGCAGGATTAACCAATTAATTTTGACTCTGAGGCCCTGGACAATGTTGTGCTGATGTTGATGTGCAGTTTGCACTCACTGAAATCTGCCTGGGTGTGTTGTTTCCCCCAGAGCGGGCTCCACCCTTGCTCCAACCACACCAGTGAGGATATCTTGCTGTTTAAAACAAAGTTCACTTTTAGGGCAGCATTGCATCAGAATTGTCACACAAAAACCAGCTTAAGAAATGTACAGCAGCTTCATTTTTTTTCTGTAAGTAATGGATTGTCTATTGTATTACTGAAAACTAGGGGAGAAGCATAGAGAAAATAGATGGTTAATTTTATACCAGCTGCTAGTAACATGCAGTATTCTTTGGAAGAAACCTGTGGTTTTCTTACTCAACTAATTATTTTCTTTAATTATCTGGGCTTTTTTTCTTAAGATTATTTTTAACTGTTTGATGATGACATTAATAGTTTACAAGAAGGAAAATACTAGCAGTCTCACAACTGTTAATTTTTAGCATAAAAGTGTTTGAGGTAGTGTTTTGCGCTGAGCTTTTTGGACCCTTTTATAACATAATCTGGTAATACTGCATTTCGAGACATCGTGGCGTGAACTTTGAGTGTAAGAGTGGGTTCATTGAATTAAAAAAGGCAGCATCTAAAGAGCCTTTATTTCTGTCATAATGATGCTTTGTCCTGTTGCTGTTGAGTATTTGTCAGAAGAGTTGGAGCAGGCTGTAGCCCAAAGTTCTGTTCCATGCCTCGGCAGTTCCCGCAGTTCCGTGACTGTTTTCTCTCTAGAGTTTGTGACATGAATGGTAAGTCAAACTATAGGAGAATTATTGTTCAGTGAGGTCAATGTTCAACAATTTTTTCTTTGCAAAGGAGTCTGATTTTCCCTTTTCACATACTGGGGCTGTAACTAGGTTTTAAATGCCTGTGAAATGTTTGATTATTCAGTACCAAAATGGGCATGTACAGAGAAGGCTGAGTTTTGTGACATTTGTATTGAATGTTGTCTCCCTCTGTTTTGTGTTTATCGTACACTCTTTTAAAAGAGTAGATATACCCATCCAGTGCAATTTGCACAAGTTGACTTGCATTCAAATGTGAATGTTGAAAATGGCAGGTTTCTGTTCTGATTGCCAGGTGACATTTGCTTCATCCTTTTTGGTCTCAGATTTTCTGAAATTGTTTGCTTTGGTTTCCTCTTTGTAACTTAGTTATAATGGTATTTAGTAAGGAGATAAGAATGAAGTACAAATTAGGATCACAGAGAAAAGCTCTAGCCAGGGAATCAAGAGACTGGTTTACTTCTCTGTACTTAGTTAAAATTTCCTTTTCCACTTTAGAAGGTCCCAAACTTCTTCAAGAAAGTATACATTTAGAGGCTTGGGGGTTTAGCTCAGCTGAAGGGCACCCGTCTGGTGCGCTTAAGGCCCTGGGTTCGGTCCTCAGCCCTGGGGGGGGGGGGGGAAGTATACATTTATTTCAGAAACTTTAAAGGAAATGTATTAGAACTAAGAAGTTTAGGTGATAACTCAGAGTTAACTCTTACAAATGGTATAAAAATTAGAGCTTTAATTTAAATAAGTTGTGTATCTGAGTTTTTTTTTATTTTTTTCATATTTGAGGAGTAAATCTGGCTGTTAATCTTCTCATCCCAAAGCCTCCAGCTTAAAATGAAGCCAATTTCTACTTCCATTACTTGCTCAATGAAGTTTTTAATTATTTAACTTTGGATAAGCAACTTTCATACTCTTTTCAGTATAATATATGTTACATCAAGATCCAATACAGACATGTACCATTGAGTCTGAAATAAGTTCTCCTAGAAAACAGACAAGAAGATGTGTTTCAGCATCCTGGTATTCATTTTGTTCAAGTTTTTTTCAGTTGTTCAAAGGAGTTACAACACGGAAACCTACCCCTGCATATATGTCAGTTTGATCATGTATATATGCATATAGCCCTGTATCTTTTCATGTAGGTATATATTTTAGTTTAACTTTCACATATAAGAGAAAACATGAACCCTTTTTCTCTCAGAGCCTGCGAGAATTTTTTTCCAAGTCCATCCATTTCCCTACAAATAACAATACTCTTGTTTATAATCACATTTTAAAAATCTGTTTATTGGTTGTAGGGTTTCTGGGCTGTTTCCATAACTTACTATTGTGAATAATGCTTCAATGATCGTATGTCTCCAGGTGTCCTGACTTGCAATCTTCTGATTAAATTCCTAAGAATGGCATTACTGGATCATAATGTAGTTTTGTTTTAGTTTAGTTTAGTTTTTGTTGGTTGTAAGGCTTGAACTCAATGCTTGGATGCTGTCTCTGAGCTTTTTTGTTCAAGGGTAGTACTCTACCACTTTGAGCTGCAGTGCTACTTCCGGTATTCTCTTGTTAACTGGAGATAAGAGTCTCATGGACTTTCCTGCCAGGCTGGCTTTGAACCATGATCCTCAGATCTCAGCCTCCTGAGTAGCTAGGATTACAGCTATGAGTGAGCCACTGGTGCCTGGCAAGAAATTTGTTTACCTTTTTAGGGGGGTGTGGGTTTAGTCATGGGGCTTAAACTCAGGGCCTGGGCACTGTTGTTGTTTATTTAATGTATCTAAATACTGCCTTTCATTGTGATTATACTAGTAACATTCCCAACAGCAGTGTATTAGGGTTCTTTTTCCCCTATATCTTTGTCAGTATTTGTTGTTCATATTCTTGAAGATGGCCATTCTAAGTAGAGTGAATAGAATGGTTTTTTATTTTGCATTTCCTTTATGGCCAGGGATGTTGAACATTTATTTCTTCATATATTTTTGGGTCATTTGTATTTCTTCTGAGAAGTGTCTGTTTATCTCTTTTGCCCATTTATTAATTGAGCTATTGATTCTTTAGGGTTTTAATTTTTTAGCCCAGTGTATATTCTGTTACTAGACCCTTTGTTAGTATATAGCTGTTAGGTTTTAAAGAAGAGAGTGCTGAGTAAGAACCACACCACCCACGTGGTATTCAGGTAAGGGGTAGGTTTATTCATCGTTCTGGCTGGCACCAGGCCATGTTAGCACTCTAGGCGGCTGGGAAAGGCCTGGGAAAGAGAGTGTCTGGCCCTGGTCTAGGCCTTATCTAGGGTAGAGGCAGGAAAAGGTGTGGCCACAATCGAATCCAGATGTGACCTCAGCGGATGCAGATGTGACCTCTTCCAGGTGTACCAATTGCCTGGGTAATGCAGGTACTGGGTGGAGACTGCTTCCAGGAGGGTGGAGTCCGCTTGCCAGCCAGGAGCAGACCTTACAATAGCTAGCAAAGATTTCTTCTTCTGGGGGGTCTTTAGCTTAGTGACTATATCCCTCACTGTGCAGAAGCATTACAGCTTGATGTCATCCCATTTGTCAACTCTCATATTTGCTGAGCCTCTGGAATTTTATTCAGGAAGTTCCTGCCTATACCAATAAATTCTATTTTTTTCCCTCTACTATTTTCTCTAGTAGTTTGAGTTTTTAGGTCTTAAAGTCATTGATCCACTTTGAGTAGATGAATTAGTACAGGATGAGAGACAGGGATCCAATTTCAGAAATCTGCAGGTGGGTATCTCTTTTTCCCACCACTATTTGTTGAAAAGGCTATTCTTTGTTCTAACGTGTATTCTTGACTCCTTTGTAAAAAAAAAAAAATCAGATGGCTATAGGTGTGTCGGTTCATTTCTAAATCTTCTAATCTGTTCTGTTGGTCTTAAGATCTGTTTTTATGCCAGTACCAAATAGTTTTTGTTATTATGACTTTGTAGTGTAATTTAATTTGAAACCTGGAATGTGATACCTCCTTCATTGTTTGGGGGTTTGTTTTGTTTTATCTTGTTTTTTGTTCAGAATTGCTTTGGCTGTTCAAGTCCTTTTGTTCTTCCATATGAACTTTTAAATTGATTCTCATCTCTGGAGAATTTTATTGGTATTTTGATGAATAATATTGCATTTAATTTGTAAATCACCTATGGCAGAATGGCCATTTTCATGATATTCTGCCAATCCATGAATATGGGAGATGTTTCCATCTCCTGGTGCTGTCTTCAATTACTTTTTTCTAAACTTGATAAATTTTATTGTAGAAGTCATTCATCTTGTTAGTGAAAGTTGATTCCTAGGGGTTTGGTTGTTTTTCTTTGTTTCATTTTGATTTGATTTTTGTTTGTTTGTTTTGTGTTGGTTTAGGGACTGGTATTAATCCCTGAACTTTTTATCATCTTTAGTTGTACAAAGGAGCTAACCATTCAACAGATCCATTTATGAATACAATGCATCTTGATTAATATTACTCCTTTCATGTTCTTCCCCACCTCTCTCATCCCTGCCCCTCCTTTTTGTTTTTTGTTTTTGTTTTGAGCCTATTATGAATGGAACTAGTCTACCTCTCCATCTGCCTATTTGGGGTATCACAGAAAAGCTACTGATTTTTGTGTTTTTTTTTTTAATCCTCTTCTTTGTTGAAGGTGCTTATCAGCTCTAGGAATTCTGACATTGTTGCCCTTTTTTTTGATAGTCTTTCTGATAGCCATTCTGACTAGTGTGAGATGAAATTATATTTTCATCTACAATTAGAAAGCAAGTGGGTTTTGATTTACATTCCTATAGTGGCTAAAGTCATTGGACCCTTTTTTTTTTTTTAACAAATTCCCTCCTTCTGTTTTTCTCTTTTATTTATTTATTTATTTTATTTTTTGTTGGTTGTGGGGCTTGAACTCTGGGCCTGGGTACTGTCCCTCAGCTCTTCAGCTCAAGGCTAGCATTCTTACCACTTGAGCCACAGCGCCACTTCCACAGACCTTTTTTCATGTTTTGACTTATTTGAACTTCTTTTGAAAAAGTGTTTGTTCAATTCATTTGAGCATTTTTTGATTGATATTTCTTTTGGTGTTAAAATTTTTAGCTTTTAAAATATTCTGGATATGAAGCACCTGTTGGCAATTTGGCCCATTTTATAAACTGTCCTCTTTACGCTGATAATTATTTCCTATGCAAAAGTTTTCTAATTTTATGTACTTGGATTTATAGATTATTGCTTGTGTTTCCAAAGCTATTGTGGTCCCATTCAGAAAGTCATTGTGTGATGCATATGCTTCTCCTGTGTTTCATTTCAGTAGTTTCAAAGTTTCAAGCCTTACATTAAAATTTCGTATCCTTTTTGAATTGGTAAGAGATGTAATCTAGCTTCCCTCTTCTACATGCAGATATCCCGTCTTTCTAGGACCATTGCTTGAAAAGGCTGTCTTTTTTTCAGTGTATGTTTTCAGCACCTTGTCAAGAATCAAGTGCCTAAGGCTATATGACTCTGTTTATGTTCTTTGTTACCCAAGCTCTTCTCATTTATAGTCACACAAAAGAAGCTTCTAATCTGCCACCTTACCCAGAAGGCCTACCTCATTCTAAGAGAATGTTTAATACCAAACAGTACTTCAGTAAGTATGGATATATATACTGTAAATTGATCATTCCTTTTTTGATGACAATCTGGATTATTTTCAAGTTTATTTCCATGCCCATTCTACCAAATATACTTTTGCTTTCAGTCTTATTTTAGGACAGAACCCAGGAGGCAAAGGCTCTTGGGATGATAGTGCTGTGTGGAAATGGGGATCTTTCTCACCTACTTGTCTTTATCTGATTAGGCCATGCATGGTAGGCCTCAGTGTTATAGTCATGGTTAGTGGATAAGAACTTCTCTGGAAGGGAATATTGCTCAGTACAATAGTGAAAGAATGTTGGTTTCAAAGTCAGGCAACTTGAGTTACCTGTGTGAGATAGTATTGTAAGCAGGTCATCTAACCTTGATCCTCAGTTTACTATCTACAGCGAAGATTTTGAAATAGATTAATTCTGATGTTCCTTTCAGCTGAACATTTATATAGTATTTTTGTGGGAATATTTATTTAAGCTATATAACCCAAATTATATTAAATTTATGTTGTTTAAATTAAGAACATATGGCATGGTCTGCAATGTATTTAACCTTTATTTTACAGAAACTAACCTTAAAAAAAATAATACTCAACAGTATAAAACACAGTCCAAGAAATAAAAGCTACTGTTTTGTTCAGGCTTAAATACTTCAGGAGAAAATTGTGATGTTTGCTTTTAAAATGGATCCTTGTAATTTTCAGAGTCCAGGCTATTCAGTGCTAATCCTAAGGCTTTGAAATTTGGCTGTAACTTTTGTGTTTAAAATATTTTCATAATTTAGTTCTCTAATCCATTTCTTGTTTCTTTGAATGCTGAAATTGATGTTACTTGACGTAAATGACATTTTCTGAGGACTAAGCAGCCTTAGAAATGACTTGTACCCTTTATTCTGCCAGCAGAGTTATAAAGTTACACAGCAAAGTTATAAAGTAACAAAAGAAGGAATTTTTGCTGAATCATAGATTGCATGTTTGGCATTACCTTTTTCACAATTTTAATCTCAAAATTTAGTCAAATGACAGCTGTCCTAAAAGCAAGTGGCATGAGAACGTCATTATTTGCATTTTGTGATTATAACTGGAATATAAAAAGACATTTTCTTGGCCTGGAGGTAGGTGAGGTCTTTGTGTTTGTGTGCTGATTACCCTAGTTTCTTGACAGAAGACTTGACAGACCTTAAATAAGTACACTTCTTTTAAAACTGAGATTATCTGTTTTTAAAAATAATACTAGATAATGGCATTTCATGTTAATGTATATACAAATTATGTGACATTTGGTTCCATTTAGCATAAGGTATTATTCAAGGCCTAGAAACCAGGCATTAAATGGACCAGAGTACCAAGGTGACTGAGAGATTATCATTGGAATCTCTTAAAGTAACTTACTAATTTTTTCATTTGTTGGAGTTTTCTAATACCCACCAGTGAATGGAAGTTGGCAGAGAAAGTTCTTTAAATTCGAGTCTGAAAAAATAAGGAAAACAATGTAAACTTGCAGTGTTTTAACAGGAGTCTTAGATGTCTTGTTGGGGCAGTTATCAATTGCTATAAGATTCTTCTGTATATAAATCAATGTTACATACTTGGAGAAGTAACTGTGCCTCAGTTTTTGCCTACTAAAATGTTAGAGATAAAAGCCTTTTAAAATTACTGTGCTTCATATATTGATGCTTTTCAACAATGGCTTTATGAAACTAAGCTTGGAAGTGGTCTTATATTGTTTTGGTGGCACCTACTGATAGTTTCTTTGTCAAACTACCCCATCCATTGTAGCATTTACAACTAAGGAAATTCTCCATAGTTAGGAATATACAGGATGCTGCTATCTACAGGATGTTGAATGAACAAACTTTGTCTGAAACATTTGAAGCCATTTTAAGAAAACATTCCTGTGATAGCAAAATCAGGCAAATTGCAGGTTGAGTTGAAGGAAAAAGCTATTTTAAATGATGGGGGGGAGGGGGGAGGATTATCTTTCTCACATTACTCTGATCTCTTACACATTCCCAAAAGGAATTGCTGTTTCTGTTTTGTAGCTCTGTGTTTGGTTAGAGTCCTGTGACACACAGTGGGAATTCATTTCCTATCAGGAAATGCTGATTTTCAATGTATTATCTTGTTGAGGCAACCACAGTGAACAATGGGCTATTAACATTTTAGAACAACAAGTGTCATAACTAAGCCAATATTTGCTTTGTTTTGAGTATTACTCTAAAGAAAAGTTTTGATTGGGCTTCAAAATACATTGGACTATCAATAGCTGCTAGATACAAAAACCATTATAATTTAAAAGACTGGACTGGAGAGAAAAGTGCAGAACTTTTTCAGCCTTTCTCACTTCCTGTGCATAGAGACATTATGGGTTATTTCAAGCACATCTTGAGGTATGAAAAATGTTCATTTAAAAGCCTATTTTGAGCATTGAGAACCATTCCACGAAATTTATATAAAGAAAAAAGCTTAAAACTAAGGTTCCTCTTTGAAATATTAAACCCTTTTGTGAACTGCCATATTCAGTATTTATATTTTAAAATATATTTGGTAATGCTGTTTATTTGGGAGTTGATTAACTAATTTAAAGCTCCATTATTTTCATAGAACTACAAACTAGGAAAGTCCAAATGAATGGATGGTCAGTTAATACCAAGTCACTACTGTATATAACAAAAATGTAATAAAATTTCAGAGCTGAAAGGGAATACTAGAGAACATGTGGCCAAACCTTATTTTGTATGTGAAGAAATTTGGATCTTTACCTTTGTAATTTTACCTCACTATCTTAATCCAAACTCTTTCTATCAGTAATCCTCAACTATTGGAAATCATTAGGTGTATGTGTATATATGATAAATACATATACTACCTTCTGGAAGTTGTCATAAACTGCTTTACACTGCCAGTAACTTTTTCAAACAGTCAGGTCCTAGTTCTGTACTAGGATTAAATTAGAAAATTCTTAAGGGAAGTGGACCTGTGCCTCTTGTTTCTTTATACCCTTTCCCTGACAACTAATTAATGTTGGCTGGTTAAATCAGAGTGTTTTGGTCTTTGGAAGATTACATTTGTAGTATTATTTATATCTTGTCTTAGAACATAGCAGTAAGTATAGATTTATTTATTGTACCTTCACCCTTTTCTTTTTTCTTTTTCTTTTCTTTCTTTCTTTTTTTTTTTTAGTGTTTCTTTACCCTGGTAAAGGCATTTCAAATAGAGGTTAAAATAGCATGAGATTCTATGCTTTTGAATTGCAACCAAGGACCCTGGAGTTGTTAGCACTCATACTATCTTTTAGATATTTAAAATAACCTTTTCAAGAAACTGAGCTCTGAGGATCACAATTTGAAGCCAGCCCAGGCAGGAAAGTCTGTGAGACTCTCATCTCCAGTTAACCACCCCAAAACCTGAAGTGGAACTGTGACTCAAGTGGTAGAGTGTTAGCCTTGAGCACAAAAAGCTCAGGGACAATGCCCAGGCCTTGAGTTCAAGCCCAACAAATGACAAAATTAAATAAATAACCCTGTCAGCTCTTTGCAAGGCTATCGAACTATTCCTTGACAATAGATACTGAGTAGATTGAAAAAATTTTCCAAACTCTAGAATTACTTACATTTCTGCTCTCTATGAAGGTACTTTACATTTGACAATAAAGTACTTTATGTAGGCTTTAAGTCAGGCTAAATAGGCACTATAGAACTTAGCTGTGAGTCTAGTCTTTGTGAGTCTCAGAAGAACAAGAATCCTACTTCATGCCTGAATTTAAAATATAACAAGCAATTTAAGTGGACTCTTCAGTGTGAGTGGGCAAAGAAAAGCTCAGTCATAAAGCTCACTCTCTAGTAAATCACCTTGTAAGCTTGAAAGAAAACCATTCTCATTATTTAAAATATTATACATTGATTTAAATTCTTAGAAAATAACATCCTGTTACTGTTTAATGTGTTGTTAGCCCTAAATGCATATCTACAGACCCCTTAAAATCAAGAAATTGAAGCTTGAGGTATATGTTTTCAAAAAAGTTTAAAATTTTATTTACTGTACAGTAACTTCTAAAAATGAATTTATTACCAAAATATTTCTTTAAAGGAAACATTTTTAGTGCAGTTTAAATTTAGATCTTTCTTACATTGACAGATCAGATGGTCTACATTCCATATTATATACATCTAGATCATGTGAAAAATGTAAAGTAAGATAAATTGAGTGACTTGGGCAAGGTATATCCTCTTTTTTTTAATTTTTTTATTGTAAAGATACTATACAGAGGGTTACAGTTACATGAGTGAGGTAATGAGTACACTTCCTCTTGAACATTGTTACCCCCTCGGTATATCCTCTTTTGAAATTTGTTTCATCATATGGAAAAAGGACCAAGTATAATAAATCAATATTTTTTTAGCTCTGACATCTTTAAATCCAAGGATATTCTCTTTTTTTTTAGACCGACTTTATTTAAGATATAAATGTTAGTGGCGCCTTGTAGCTCAAGTGGTAGAACGCTAGCCTTGAGCTGAAGAGCTGAGGGACAGCAACCAGGCCCAGAGTTCAAGCCCCACGACCGACCAAAAAAAAAACAAGATATAAATGTTATATTCTTTGTGCTTTTAAAATCTGTGTTTCTGTTGCTTTTATAAATGTTTACACAAATTAAAGGATTAATCAATTTAATGCTTTTTTTTTCCTCTGGAACTCAATATTATACTATTTAGATCTTCTGAATTTTCTTATTTAGAGCAAAGGTCACAAACATTGGTTAAAATTTTGAATAGTCATCTTTTTATCTACTCATTATTTCTAGTCTTATCTCTACAAGTCAGAAAAGAATCTTGATCATTTTCTCTTACATGAATTAACTCTAGGTATCATAAGCATGAGCACATTCTTAATCGTTTCAGCTAAACCCCACTTTTCAAAGTTAAATCCTGTTTTTCAGAGCTCTTTAAATGAACCAACAAGCTTGTTAAGGCAGTTAATATTCTGGATGAATGATGAGGATACAGAGGAATCCTTTCCCTTTTATAAAAGCTCAAAATTTATCACTAATGGTTTAGATTATACTTTATAGATGATTTAATTGGTAACAAGGGGACTTTTAATTTATTATTGGTTTGATGGTGAAATTCCTGAATGTCAAGCCCTAGGTTTCATTCTTTTAAGTTCATGTTAACCTCATTATAAAGATACTTGGAGTTTGCAAGTTCTAATCTCCATGTCATGATTGTATGGCTGACTTTGGAGATGCAGATCACTTAGCATCTGGGGACCATTTGTATAGCATGTCATATTAGACTTTAGATCTAAAGGATAATTTGGTGGAGGAAGGCAGGTTTTGGAAAAGAAAAAAAAAACCTTTTGTAACACAAATTTCTGAGGCTCATACATACATCTTTTTTTTTGTGGACTTCCATTTAAAATATTACTAGCTTTTTAAAGTCCAGGTTATAACCAAAAAGCATTCTTGAAAGTAATTTTCAGATACCATTTCCTGTGCTAAAATAAGTGGCATTTTCATGGCTCCATATTAGAAAAACAGATCAAGTTGTAATTATCTTGAAAGCCTCTTACCAGACAAAATAGGAAGATGGACATATCCCTTAAATCACACTTCTTTGAATTATATTGAATTACATATAATTTTGGGATTGACTTTTGTAGCTGTATTTTATAAATAATAACTGAAATATTAGAACAAAATAAACTTATGGGACTTAGTCACACCCTAGATTTTTAAATATTTCTATTTTTTTTCCTCCACCTTCAGTATTTTTTTTTTTGGTCGGTCGTGTGATTTGAACTCTGGGCTTGGGCACTGTCCCTGTGCTCTTCAGCTCAAGGCAAGCACTCTACCGCTTGAGCCACAGCACCACTTCCAGTTTCCTAGTGGTTTACTGGAGAAAAGAGTCTCACAGATTTTGCTTCCCGGGCTGGCTTTGAACTGTGATCCTCACATCTTAGCCTCCTCAGTAGCTAGCATTACCGGCATGAGCCACCGGTGCCCGGCAAATACAATTTTTTACCTAGGACATAAAGTCATTTTCTTGATAGCCTATACAAAAAAGATACAGCTGTTGTCTGTCAGGTTAACAAATACAGCTTCTAAAATATTGATCTGTGCCCATGTGAACTTTTCAGGTGGACTTCACCTAATTTAAAGGCCTTTTTTAGTTCCTTATTGCTTGGAACTCAAAATGTTATATAATGTCCTGTGACACCGTTTATCATTTTCTACCTTACCAAGCTGCCTTACTATTGGGGAAAAAAAGTACTTAAGATGAAGGGTTCTGAAACAGTGACATGGTATAATGGTTCACCTTGAGCTAAAGAGCACAGGGACAGCACCCAAGCCCAAAGTTCAAGCACCACAACCAACTCCCCCCCAAAAAAAACCCTCTTCATTAGTTATCTAATGTAGAAAACCAGAAATATGGATTAATGTTCTCTGATCCAAAAACTAGTTTTGTAGTTAATTTTTTTCTCAAAGCCTTTAAATAATGTTAGTGAAAAATCAGAATTTGACGTATTAGTAAATATTAATAGGTACTTTCCAATGTTTAATAACTTGGTTACTTAAAAGAAAACTTTTTGCCCAGTGTCAGAAGGCTGAGATCTCAGGATCGTGGTTCAAAGCCAGCCCAGGCAGAAATGTCCATGAGACTCTTAGATCCAATAAAACCACCAGAAAACCAGAAGTGGCATTGTGGCTCAAGTGGTAGAGTGCTTTCCTTGAGCTGAAGAGCTAAGGGACAGCACCCAGGCCCAGAGTTCAAGCCCTGTGATCAAAAAAAAAGAAAGAAAAAGAAAAAAGTAAAGGAAATTTTGTTCCCTCAATATTTTGGTCAAACCACCATTTACAGCTCTCTTAATCATATATCTAGTTGTACATTGTAGATAGATGGAACACTAAGTCCATTAATAAACCCTAAAATTTTAGTCCTTCCTGTACCCTTATTTCTCAGTCAGTGGCGTTTATACAATATAAATATGAATGTGTTATGATGGGCCTGTTTTATTTCTTGGAGGTAAAATTTGGACATATAGCAGTCTGAAAGAAGTGAAAATATAATAAATATTATTATGATTTTTATATCAATATGTGATACTTGAGATTTCACTTTTATAAAAATTACAACTCTTCTGAATATAGTTTTCTCTCATCTGTAAAATATGGTCCTTCAATCTGACATAATTACAAGAATAAAGTGTAGCTTCAGTAGACATTATAGTACTGAAATCCCAGTGATTGTAGGATAATTAAACTTCCTCCATTTGAGCATTTAGATGCGCCATTTATATTACTCAATGTCGGATTTGTTTCTGTTTTTCTTGACTTTTATCTATGTCTACTTCAGTTTTCCATATCTGTCAATCTCTGTCAATTACAAAATTTTGGCTAGCAGTAGAAGATAGTGTATGTCTTTTAGAACTTGAATAAGAACTTAAAATTCCATCTAAGCTTTAAAAACCTTCACAATTTTATAGTAACTTCCATGAAGAAAATCTCTAACCTAGTAAACAGAACTTGTTTTCTTTTAAACAGATGTATTGCTTTGATGTTTTATTATATCTCTGATTATTATTTTAAGTGTGAACAATAGGCCTGGTACTTGAAAGTACAGCCATGTCTTTGCTTACTCTAGAGAAAGCTATTAAAACTGGCAAGAATTTTAAGTTCGAAATGACATTTTATAAGTAATAACTTTTCAAAAGATTGTTTATAACATTTCTAATGTAGATATAATATAAACCAGGTTGGTTTGGGAAGGAGTTAAGATGTAGTGAAAGAATCCAATCAACCTCATTTATGGAACACGAAGCCACTGTGGGGATTATACAAAAGGTCTCCATTTCCAGATGTGCAAGGGGTTCAGGAGCTTCTCATGTGGGATTTACAGCTTTATTGAGATGTAACTCACACACCATACAATTTTCCATTTAAAGTATACTCTTCAGTGGTTGGGTGTGTGTTTTTTGGGGGGGTATAGGGGAGCTCACCTGGGTGGTGCTGTCCCAGAGCTTCTTTTTGCTCAAGGCCAGCACTCTACCACTTGAGCTGTTTCCAGCTTTTGGTTGGGGATAGGGGGAAGGAAAGGAGAGTAGTTAACTAGAGATAAGTCTCACAGACTTTCCTGCCCCAGCTGGCTTCAAACTGTGATCCTTACATTTTAGCCTACTGAATAGCTAGGATTACAGATGTGAGCCAGTGCCTAGGGGGGGTGGGGGGGGGGTGTGTGTGTGTGTGTGTGTGTGTGTGTGTGTGTGTGTGTGTGTGTGTGTGTGTGTGTGTGTGTGTGTGTGTGTGTGTGTGTGTGTGTGTGTGTGTGTGTGTGTGTGTGTGTGTGTGTGTGTGTGTGTGTGTGTGTGTGTGTGTGTGTGTGTGCGCGCACGCTGGCCAGTAGTAGAGCTTAGGCCTGGATACTGTCCCTTAGCTTTTTTGCTGGCTCTCTATCACTTGAGCAGAGCAGTCAGAGCTCTACTTCCAGCCTTATGCTAGTTATTTGTAGATCAAGAATTTCACAGACTTTCCTAAACTGGCATTGAACCACAGTTCCTAGATCTCATCCTCCTAGGATTAGGGGCATGAGGGTCGCAGGGGTGCCTGGCCTAGAAGCTACTTTTATAAAGATAAGTTACACATGTTACTCTGCTCAGCAAATTTAAAAGAATTCTTCATGACTTCTTTGAAATTTGAGTTTAAAATGAATATCCTCCTGTCTTTGTGTTTATTATGTAGAGAATAAGGGGAATCCACGCACTTGAAACATGAGTTCAGATACCAGTGAAGGTGTGATCACTACTCCTCCTCCTCCCAGCATGCCTCACAAAGAGAGATACTTTGATCGAATTAATGAAAATGACCCAGAATACATACGAGAGAGGAACATGTCTCCTGATCTACGACAAGACTTCAATATGATGGAGCAGAGGAAACGAGTTACTCAGATTCTTCAGAGTCCTGTGAGTTGAAATAATTATAAACCTATAATTTTTCTATGGAAACTTGGTTATGAAGTGGGAGCTACCTGCAACTACGTGGGTTAAAATTAAAAAGTGAGTGAACTATTTGCTTATTGGGTAAGTTGGTACCTAATTTATATATTTGCTTTGCAAAGATTTATAACATTTATGTTAAATAATATTCATCTTTGTGTGTTTTCTGGATATGTTTCATTAAAGAAGATAGTTTCACTGAACTTTAAGGATACCCAATTCAGATTGATATCTATGAAAGGAAGAAATGCTTAAATCATAGAAACCAAGAACTAAGGCATATTCCATGGATGTATTTTCTTCTTTCTTTGAGTAGCTTTTTACTCTGAGAAGCTTAGAAAAACAAAGATTTTGGATTTGCCATCAGATTCTTAGTTCCACTGTCTGAATTATCCTTCCTTTTCCTGAAAGGTAATCTGTTTTCAGATGCATTTTTCTCTGCAGTTCTCTCTGCCTACTTCTTATAGAGGGTTTTAGAAGTCCAAAGTCTTTGTAATGATCTGCCTTCTTCTTATATAGGGTTTTAAAAGTCCAAAGTCTTCTTTTTTCTTTTGTAATGACTTTGTTCTTTTCAGCCCAACTTTTCAGTGTGCCTGTCAATAAAATTCTCTTTAAAATTTTGTAGATCTGCTATAAATTTTGGAGCTACTTTATTAGACAAATCTGTAACCAGTAAAGATGAATAGAAAAATATTGCTAGTTCATGTTCATAAGTTACAAATTTAGGCCATCTATTTAAAATCTCAATTATTTGAAAAGAAAGAAAATCAGGAACTAGTAAAAGCAAAGTGCATTTTTTATTAAACAGTTACTATGTGACAGGAACCTATTACACATATATGATGATCCCTATTTTACAGATGAATAAACTGAACCTTAGACACATTAAATAACTTGCTAAATGTTTTGCAGCTTTGTTAAATGATAGGGTTAAAATTTTAACTCCAGAACACAGTCTTTTTTTTTTTTTGAGGTGAGTTTGGAACATTTATTAACTTTGTTTTAACATTAATTTAACTTTAAGTTAATATAATGTCACTTTGAATACTGGCTGTGTTTTTTTTAATTGTGAAAATACTGTACAGAAGGGTAACAATTACATGGGCAAGATAATGAGTACATTTCTTATCAAGCATTGTAGCCTCCTCCTTTGTTTCCCCTTCCCATCCCTTCATATCCTCCCCGCCCTTTCCCCCCACAAAAGTCAGAACACACATTCTCAACCACTTATATTATTCAATAACAGTGACAAAAATTTTATATTTATCAAATTCTGTTACTCAAGTTAATTCAACAGACCCCATGAAGAGTTTCTTATCACAAGACACTTTTATTTCAATATGAATTTGGATAACAAAATATTTTATACTTTGACCTTAAAAGTAAAAGTAAAAGCTGGGTACCCATGGCTCACACGTGTAATCCTAGCTACTCAAGAGGCTGAGATCTGAGGATCGTGGTTTAAAGCCAGCCGGGCAGGAAAGGCTGTGAGACTCTTATCTCAAATAAGCCACTCAGAAAACTGGAAGTGGTGCTGTGGCGCTAGTGTTAGAGTGCTAACCTTGAGCTGAAGAGCTGAGGGACAGCGCCCATGCCCAGAGTTCAAGCCCCATGACCGACCAAAAAAAAGTAAAAATTAATTTGTCTTATTGGCTCCTCCGCAAGAAGTATTACTTATTCTTTCTATTAATCACAGCTCTTTTCATGTTAAAATTCTTATAAAAGAATTTTCTTAGAAATCAAGTACTATGGGATAAACCAGTCTAGCTTAAGATTATGGATTCAGTAGACAGAATTCATAAATTGTCTTTGATCAATGTATTCTTCTAATGCCTGTGGAGACCCTAGATTATAATTTACCACCTTTTCTCTAAATGAATTATTCAGGACAAGCTGTTGGAATTATATGATGGTTAATCAAAGTTAAAAATTATATAACTGGAAGCAAATATTGTACATAGTAGAAGTTTAGCAAAATGTGAATGCATGGACAGATATATGAATAACTTGAGTGGACTTCGAATATTCAAGCAATCTAGTGTGATTCAACAAGCTTCTGCTGAACTTTACTGCTTCAAATGGAAAATGGCTGGTGGATTTCTTATACCTTACCACAATAGGAAATGATCTGTCTTGTTGACACATCTGCAGTATAATTCTGAAAAAAGAAGACAACAGGAATATATAGGCACAGGAAGTATTCGTCAGCCAATTGACACACTAGCATTTTAAGTACCAGAACAATATTTAATGCCATAAACTTATTTCAAAAGTAAGGGGGACTTCAAGTTATAAACATTTTAAGATATAATTGTAATTAAGGCCTAAGTGATACATGCCTTAATTAGAACATTAGTCAGAATTTTGCCTTGTGATGGTTAAAATGTGTTTGTGACTTTTAAGTATGACTATCCCACAATACTGTGAAATTTATATAATCACTTAATAAAAAATTATTTTAAAAAATTAGTCAAAATCAATATGATCAGTTTGGCCACTTACAAAGTTTAAGATATAAATATTCTTTAATAACTCTGTTTTTATTTTTATTATATGCCAGCTTCAGGAAAAGTTCTATTCTAACCTGTAACTTCATATTTAGATTTGAATACAGAAGAAAGACCATCCTGAAGAAAATTTGGTTTATTTGTTTTTTTCTCCTTTCAACAGGGCCAGTCGTAATGTATTTCCAAATGAATACATTTCTTAATGGAGAAATTCTAAGTAAGTTTGTTATGCTCCTAATCCCACTTTAGGAGAGATCTAATAACACTATTGCAGAGTGCCTTGGGAGCAGCAAGCTTATAATCCTTTCTTTTTTTCTTTTTGCCCCAATTTTCTTCTCTAGTAAGTATGAAGTAGAGCATCCAGATGTGATACCTAAAATTTATTTCTGATATTGATCAATATTATTCAAATTTCCTATGGTAGACATTAAAATAATGACTGATTTTTAAAAAATTTTATTAGCTGAAATAATTCCATCAGGTTAGCTTATTTTTATCAAATTGGCCCTCTTTCTGTGACTTTCTCCTGAAAATTCTGATCTTAGATAGAGTTTAAGACTTGAAGTTTATCGTACCTTATGAATTCAAAGTTGATAACCTCACTCAGCATTGAACAAAATATATAAAATGAAAGGATGAAAGATTCAAATAAGGCTTTTGAGGCATCTTGCCTCCAACCTAAAACATTTTTTCACATACAGAATTTTTATTATGGAAGTGGTGCTGTGGCTCAAGTGGCAGAGCACTCACCTTGATCTGAAGAGCTGATGGACAGCACTCAGGCCCAGAGTTCAAGCCCATGACTGACAAAAAAAAAGAATTATTGTTATATATTATTATCATTTGTATTATATTTTATTGTATATTTTTATATTTTACTATATGTCTTATGAGAGAACTTTGCTTAAATTGTAATACCCTGGGGACAAGCTTAAGTTTTCAAGTAGGATTTTGAGTTGAAATATTAAATAACTTTAAATTTTTATAACATTTAATGAATATGAATTTATAAAATAATTTCTCCCAATAGATGATGGACAGTTGTTGCTTAATTATTGTACAGGAGAAATTTTTCATTTGCATGCACTTAAAAGACTTTTCTAACAACTTACAGAATGAATTTTTTATCATTCAGTCAAGATTGCAACCACATTTTTTTATTTTCTTTATAGCTAGGAAAATTAAAAAAGGAACACCAGCTTATTTCATTAATTGAATTTAAGTATACACTGAAGAAAAATTGGGAAATGTAAAAGATATAGTGTCAGTCATCAAATATTGCATGTAGAACAAATAGATTATCAATGACAATTATATGACAGATATCCTAAGTGTATTCAGTAAAATGTGAAACAGGTTCATAATTGGATGTGTAAGAGAAGAAATGTGGTTACGCCTCCTAACTGGAGTAATTAAGAGAAACTTCAAAAAGAAGTGGTATTTAAGACAAGTGTTAAAAGGAGGAAGGAGAACAGTAGAAGCCATTGCCTTCGTTATATTAAATAGAATGAGCAAGCAGAGAGAAGTACAGGTTGTGATTAACAAATGCTGGACACTGGTGGCTCATACCTAAATCTTAGCCACTCAGGAGGCTGAGATCTGAGGACCATGGTTTAAAGCCAGCCTAGGCAGGAAAAGTCTGTGAGACTCATATTATCTCCAGTTAACCACCAGAAAACCAGAAATGGTGCTGTAGCTCAAAGTAGTAGAATGCTAATCTTGAACAAAAATTGCTCAGGGACAACCCTTAGGCCCCAAGTTCAAGCCTCACAACTGACCAAAAAAAAAAAAAAAGAATGCTGGGTAACTTTGTAGCGCAGAAAGGCATGGGGTAGTAATGGTGATAAAACCTCAAAATTATGTAACAAAGGTGATAGAGACCCCTAATGCTAAATTATTTTGATCTAAATTAAGGCTCAACCCATTTTCCCATTATTTTTCAGTTTAAATTTTGTATTAAAACATATAAAGCTGGTAGCTCTGGTAGCTCACACCTGTACTCCTACTGTAAGTTACTGAGGATTGCGGTTCAAAGCCAGCCAGAAAAGTCCATGGGACTCTTATTTCCAATAAACTACTTAGAAAATGCCAGAAGTGGTGCTGTGGCTCAAGTGATAGAGTACTAGCCTTGAGTACAAAGAATCTCAGGGTCAGTGCCCAGGCTGACCCCCAGGACCAGCAAAAAAAAAAAAAGAACCGCGTGCCAGTGGATCACACCCGTAATTCTTACTACTCAGGAGGCTGAGATCTAAGGATTGTGATTCAAAGCCAGCCCTGGCAGGAAAGTCCATGAGGTTCTTTATCTCCCAAAAACCTGGAAACAACTGTGGCTTAAGTAGCCTTGAGCAAAAAAGCTCAAGGACAGTACCCAGGCCCTGAATTCAAACCCATTACACACAAAAAAAAGTTTTAATACACATTGATATGCAGAGCTTGTTTTGAATATAAGTTCAAATCTTGCCTCATCTGCCACTTACTACCTCCTTGACAATAGGAAATTATGTAAGTTGCACATCAGTTTCCTATTTGTGAGATGGGAAACTTGCTTCACACTCCTGTGGCAATAAAATGAAATAACATAAAAGCATGTGCCTAGCACACAATAGGCAAATACTTCATGAGAACTGTATATCTAAATTGCCAATTTAGGTATTTAGCCACTAGGCACCGGTAGCTCACATCTGTAATCCTAACAACTCAAGAGGCTGAGATCTGAGCAGAAAAAGCTTAGAGAAAGTGCCCAGGTCCTGAGTTCAAGCTCCAAGATGGACCAAAGAAAAAGGATATGCTTTCATGGCAATACTTTGAAGATTAAAATTGTAATTCCATAGACTGTATTTTGCTTTTTAAAGAGTTTAAAGAACATGTCATCCCAGTAGCACACAGCTTGTCATTGTCATGCTATTCATAAAATGTAATAGCCTCCTGTGCTTGTTCTTTTTTTTTTAATGTTTTTTATTTTAAAAATAGTGTAGAGAGGGGTTACAGTTACATGAGTAAGGTAATGAGTACATTTCCTATCAAGCGTTGTTACCTCCTCCTTTGTTTATCCCCTACAATCCCTTTCCTCCACACCTCCCCAACTCCCTGCCCCCAAGTTGTAAAGTTCGTTTTCAGCAGTGTCTTGTACATGTACTTTGCTCTTCTGTGCTCTTCTCTCTCAGAGAAGGAAGGCATGGTTTTTCATACAGTTTTGTATATGTATTTGTGTGTCTTTAACTTGATCCTACTGTAGTGGCGACTCCAGAAAACTACTGACTAATCCAACTGCAGCATGTCATTTTACCATCCTGCTTATAAATTACTTCTCTTTTTAGCTTTTTTTTTTTTTTTTTTTGCCAGTACTGGGGCTTGAACTCAGGGATTGGGCACTGTCCCTGAGCCTCTTTGTGCTCAAGGCTAGCACTCTACCACTTGAGCCACACAGTACCACTTCTGGCTTTTTCTAAGCAGTTTATTGGGTAAGAGTTGCACAGACTTTTCTGCCCCGGCTATCCTAAGATCTCACTATCCTAAGATCTCAACCCCTTGAGTAGCGAAGGATTGTAGTCATAAGCCACCACCACCCAGCAAGAGGGCATGTATTTAGCCTGCTAAATATTTATCCATAATCTGCTGTATAATTGTATTTGCTTTATCTACCAAACAACCAAATGCTATAATGTAGCCAAAAATTTTACTCAATATTTCTGATCACAACATAGCTACTGCCTTATATTTGATTTCAACTCATAAAACTAAGGAAAATTTTTGTGCCCAACTGAAAGCCAGATTAGAATCTTTATTCCATTTACTTATAGCTTTGCAGCCTTGAGTAAATTATTGCCTGTTTCAAGACTTAGTTGTGAGATTCAAATGAATCAACTACAGTGTTTTAACACTAGATTTTTACAGAAATGTGATTATTCATCACAAAGATAAGTGTTTATTAATACTTTAAAGCTTAGTAAATTTACTGACAATTTTTAAGCCATCTGAAGGAATTTATATTAGTTTATTCTTCTTTATTTGGATACTTAACCTGAACAATATTTCAAAAATATGTAAGACAAAATATGAGTTATAAATGTTCTTAAAATTAAACCTTTTGTACTACAAGAATTATTAACAAGCCTGGCTCACGCCTGTAATCCCAGCTACCCAGGAGGCTGAGATCAGAGGATTTCAGTTCAAAGCCAGCCTGGACAGGAAACTCCTTGAGACTCTTTATCTCCAGTAAACCACTCAGAAAACTGGAAGTGGTGCTATGGCTCAAGTGGTAGAGTGCTTGCCTTGAGCTGAAGAGATGAGGGACAGCACCCAGGCCCAGAGTTCAAGCCCCATGACTGACAAAAGAAAAAAAAAAAGAATTATTAACGGTTAAAGCGTTGTCTTAAAAGGCTGGGGAAAATTCATTTACTTTGAAAATTATTTTTCATTTCTGCAGAGGGGCTACCTAGTCTTAACGAGGATGTTCATAATTGATTTTGGAAGGGCTTTCTTGTTTCTCTATGACACAATAGATATCCCAAAGCTTCAGGGTAGTCCTTACTATATTATAGAATATAGAGAGGTGAAAGCATTTTTTACTAACAAAAAATAATTGACCTGTATCCTTATATCTGGCATTTGCTATATGACTTTGAGTAGATTTTCAGCTTTGCTTATTTAACTTCGTCATTCACCCTAAGGAAATTTCTCATCCGATTAATAAATAATTGTGACTAGCTTAGGCAACTGTTGTTTTTGAATCATAAAGCCATTGTAAATTAGCACACTACATAGGTTGTTTTGATGTATGTTGGCTTGAAGATTAAGATCACATTTAGCAAATGTCTAGCAAATATGTATTCATGTCATTTAGTATCTTAACCTTCTTTCTATCTCTAGCTTACCTCCTTGGGCTTACTTTTCTCTTAAGCTTGATTTTTCTTACCTATATTTAATTATTTTTATTTTTATTTATTTATTTATTTATTTTGTCGGTCGTGGGGCTTGAACTCTGGGCCTGGGCGCTGTCCCTCAGCTCTTCAGCTCAAGGTGAGCACTCTACCACTTGAGCTACAGCGCCACTTCCGGGTTTTTTTGGTGGTTTATTGGAGATAGGAGTCTCACGGTCTTTCCTGCCCGGGCTGGCTTTGAACCTCGATCCTCAGATCTCAGCCTCCTGAGTAGCTAGGATTACAGGCGTGAGCCACCAGCGCCCGGCTTAATTATTTTTATTTTTAAATCATTTTAACCTGTGGAAGCTGCCTTAAATTCTTGTTCTTCTAAGAAGAACAAATGAGCCCAGGGCATTTAATAAAACAGATAGTGCCTACCTTTCAGAGCCATTGTAGTATATATAATGAGTGTAATGCATAGCAGACATCATTAATTGTGGTTATAGGCTCTTTGAATTGAAGAACATTTAAATAGTTTTGTTTTAAAGGGAAACTAAAGCTTCAGAATAGCGGATTGGCCTGTTGCCATGTGGTCAGAAATTTTTCCATAAAAAAAAATGAGGATATCTGGAGATTCTTCTCCTTTTAGCCATAATCATAGTAAGATATACATGTTACTCATCTGTAACATGAAGGCATCTATCCATCTTAGACACAGCTTTTTATGTTCACAGGGTCCTGAATATTAGTGGAATTTTGTGATAAATGTAATACGTCTTTGTAGGGGATATTTTATAGTACAATTTCTCTATTTCAATCATATATATAAATGACTTAGATATACTTCTAAGAATTAGATTTTTAATTACTGTAGTTACTAATGACTTACATATAACATACCTTAAATTTGGAAAACAAAAATTATAACTCGTATAAATTGCTCATGAGCTCAGAATTCAAATATGTTCACAAGTTAGACTTTTTTTAATTACTCAAATATCTACCTGTCTTGTTAGTAGAAAGTATAACATCTTCCTTTTGAATGTTCTTTCCCTGAATAGTCCCAAGGACTCCAGAAGCTTATACATTTCCTGAGAGCTTATCAGTGGCTTTCATGTCTAAGATGTGGTATATGATCTGTGTACATAACATCTATGTTTGCAACAAAGAGATACACTACAATGCTGGGTGCTGGTGGCTCATGCCTGTAATCCTAGCTACTCAGGAGGCTGAGATCTGAAGATTGCGATTCGAAGCCAGCCTGGGCAAGAAAGTTCATGAGACTCTTATCTCCAACAAACTACTCAAAAGAGTAGTGGCACTGTGGCTCAAGTCATAGAGCACTCACCTTGAGCAAACGGCAGGGACAGTGCCCAGTTCAAGCCTCAGGACCAGCCAAAAAAGTTAGGGCGGGGAGCATAGGGAGAGACGGCAGTCTATTCAACCTATCCATACCATTGTACTTTCTTGCCTCATAGTTCAGGCCACCATGGTACATCAGAAAGGATATAGTCTTCCTTCGTTAATAAGCTCAGTTAGGATGCTCCATGAAATCTGGTAGTTGAACTTTAGCACCACGCTCATTCATTCACCGTCACAGATACCTCTCAACTGTATTCTAAGAGTAGCAGAAGTCAGGTCTGAGCCTCACATCTGTTGCTTTCTAGCCTTGACAATATTTCCCCTTTCCATCCTGGGATCCTAGGCCGTTATCAAACAAAGAAGGTTCAGGACCTCTGAGATATTGCAAGTACATCTAAATAAGGACCCCAATAGATCTTATTTCCACTCTTAGAAAGAAGACTACTGACATTTTCTCAAAAGAGATTCTCCTTTCTTAGGGAGGTTTCTCCAGTGATTTCCAATGTGTTCATATCTATACCTCTTTCCAGTAGTGATTTCAAAACATTTTTCTGCCTTCTCCCTTTTTAGGTGAAGGGGGGAATTTTTAATTTAATTTCTAGCAGGAAATTCTGACATACAATCTCAAACAGAAGAAGAGGGTTTGACTAGCTTTCAGATTACAAGAACCTTTGTGTTTAAAATAAATGAAATTTGGCTGGCTACAGCCATGGCTTAAGCAATATCTACAAGCAAGAAAGCTGAGCAAAAGCACAAGGTCTTGAGCTCAAGCCCTTGTACCAGAACCAAAAATAGATAAAAGAATAAAACAGGGCTGGGAAGGTGGCTCAGTGGTAGAGCACTTGCCTTGCATGCATGAGGCCCTAGGTTTGATTCCTCAGCACCACATAAGCAAAAAGAAAAATGCCGGAAGTGGTGCTGTGGCTCAAGTGGTAGAGCGCTAGCCTTGAGCTGAAGAGCTGAGGGACAGCGCCCAGGCCCAGAGTTCAGGCCCCACGACCAGACCCCCTCCCCCCAAAAAAAGAATAAAAATGAAATGAAGTGAAATTGACATGACGGTGAACAAATGGTAAATTTACTAAAATAATGGTGGTTATATGTGATAAAAAGATAACCAACTATTTTTTGTGTTTTATATTTATAAATAATGTGGGTAAAACTTCTTCACAGAAGGTTTAGGAAATTATTATTTCATAGCAAGTTTGGTCCATTCTATTCCAGGTGAAATATACGTATTCATTGGTTATTTTTGTTGTATTGCAGGCCTTTCGGGAAGACTTGGAATGCCTTATTCAAGAACAGATGAAGAAAGGCCACAACCCAACTGGATTACTAGCATTACAACAGATTGCAGATTACATCATGGCCAATTCTTTCTCAGGCTTTTCTTCATCTCCCCTCAGTATGTTAGTTTTGAAGAGTATAGTTTTGTCTTCTACTTTGGAATATTGTACTTCTCTAGCAGCATATTTTGCTTAAATTCAGCCCTTAGGTTTAGAACATCTAATATTTAACATAGTAGCATAGGGTTATCATCTCTTTTTCATACAGGCACTTACTAGACCTTGCATGGATTATGAAATCATATATAACATGGTCTCAGATTCAGATAAATATATGTTAATTAGTCAGAGGAGATAATGATAGAGAAAAATGTTACAATATAGTTCATAAGAAATTTTCTTGTGCTACTCTTAGAATACAGTCATCATGCTATGAGCTTAGAATTTGAGTGGATTGCTATCTACTGTCAGAAGTAGAATGAGGAAATGTAGTGGAAAAGGCCTTCCATCCTTCAGGCTTTGAAGGATGGAATAATTAGAGCTTGTTGAAAAAAATGGGTTTGGATGTTATATTTGGTCAACCATTCTTTTGTGAATGTACCAATTAGAGGTAAACATTCTACAGATGCAGAGATCTTAAGTTCTTACCTCTGCTATGAGATATATACAGAAATCTATACAGATATCTACAGAAACCTGTGCAGAGACAGGTCAGAATGCCAGAGACCACTTTAGGTCATATTCAAGGAGTGAGGGTTTTTCCTTTCCTTTCACTTGTGCCCTTTTTGTAAGAGATTGGCAAGTAGGATTTGTGTGTGGGGCGGGGGTGGTCCGGTCGTGGGGCCTGAACTCTGGGCCTGGGTGCTGTCCCTCAGCTCTTCAGTTCAAGACTAGTGTTCTACCACTTGAGCCATAGTGCCACTTCCAGCATTTTTCTTTTTGCTTATGTGGTGCTGGGGAATTGAACCCAGGGCCTCAGGCATGCAAGGCAGCGCTCTACCACTGAGCCATCTTCCCAGCTCCGGCAAGTAGGATTTTTAATTAAGTAGTTTTCAAGTACTTGAGACATAATGATAAGAACACACAAGATGAAGGTGAAGGAAACCATCATGTTGGTACATCTGAGTCCTGGGGTAGAAGTCTAGGTAGAACTACCCTGGGTAGTATGCAAGTGAATGCAAATATATCACCTGAAATGCTGTAGATTCAAGGGAGAACTCAAATAGTGTAATCCCTTCGGAAGGCAAAGTCAGAGGTCAAAAAATAAATACCAAGCTGGGCACCAGTGGCTCACACCTATAATCCTAGCTACTCAGGAAGCTGAGATCTGAGGATCATGGTTCAAAGCCATCCAGGGCAGGAAACTGCGTGAGACCCTTATCTCCAATAAACCACTAGAAAACCAGAAGTGGCGCTGTGGCTAAAGTGGTAGAGCACTTGCCTTGAGCTGAAGAGCTGAGGGACAGCACCCAGGCCCGAGTTCAAGCCCCATAACTAACAAAAAAATAAATAGATAAACAGCAGGAAATGTGTACTTAAAAGTGGTGGGGTAAGGTCAAGGAGAGACGGGTAGACCAATGAAGAGATGATGAGGGAGAATGCAGTCAAGAATTCAATGTATAGCCTACAAAATTAAGAAAAGTGCAGCCATGCTCTGGTGGCTCATGCCTGTAATCCTAGCTACTCAGGAGGCTGAAATCGGAGTTTCTCAGTTCAAAGCCAGTCCAGGCAGGAAAATCTGTGAGTCTCTCATATCCACTTAACCACCAGAAAACCAGAAGTGGAGCTGTGGCTCACAGTGGGAAAGTGCTATCCTTGAGTGAAAGAGCTTGTTCAGGGACAGCAGCTAGGCCCTGAGTTAAAGCCCCACAACTGGCACACAAAAAAATTAAAATTAAATTAGAAAGTCCAGACTTACCAATTTGGTTTGACTTGAGAAATAGAGAAAGTTCAGTTTCCTCCATTTGATTTGAGTTTCCAAGTAGTTGGCAATGCACCCTGAGTACTTAAGAGAGGGACTTGGCAGATGGACACAGAAAAGGACTACTCGAAGCTGTGGGCATTGATTAAATAGTTACATGAGAAGGCATAGGCAGAAAAGAAAGTCCAAAGAGAACATTTCTAGAAGTCGTGTCAGAAAACAAGTAATAAGTGAAGCTATCCTGTGAGTGTCCTAGATTCCAGGGCAAGAATGTGAAGCTGCCGGGATTTGTACAAAGAATGGCAGCAGAGAAGCTATATCTCAGTGTTCAGAGGTCAGGAAGTAGAAATTACCCTTTGTCCCTAGACAAAGAGTAAGGGAGAGTTAAGAAAAAGGGTAATGGCTGACTCTAAAATTGTGTTAGAAGTTATACTTCTTTGTATGACTTACATTTAATTAAAATTATTCCTTTGAAATTAGTTTGCAACATTTCAAAATTAGAAGATCACACATTTAAAAGTTCTTACTGGGCTCATGTTGTCATGTTAAATAGCAGTACTTTAGCCAACTATGGCTTTATGCAGATGGTTTTTCGGAGAAGACTGACAGAGTCCAGAATGAGAGGGCGTATTGCAGAGGTCAGTGTATGAGATAGTCCTGAACTCAGTTATGAAAAATGAGAGACCTTGTAGGGAAAAAAAACAAGTGATAGAACATAATGACAAATTGCAGACTGAGGAATTAGTGGTGTACTTAGTTCAAAATAAAGAACAGATGTAATTTACACAGAAATAATAGTGAGGAGACTGAGAATACATAGTATTTTCATGAAGAAAAGTAAAATGAGAATCATAGTGGAGGCCTGAGCTTTGGAGGGAGCTCCAGTTGGAGAAAGGAGGGGAAAGAGAACTTGAAGGAAGGAAGAAGTGTAAATTGGGGAAAGCTAAAGTTATTTTTACTCTCATTAAACTTTTCTGGAAGAAGATAAGCTAATAAAACATAATATGCACTAAGAACTTTCAAATCATATTACAAGGCTGGGATAATTTCAAACACAAGCTACTTATTTCCTGATGTCTACTTTCCAGGTGAAAGATTGCTTGATTTGAATTTCTCTGTACAATTTTTCCCTTTTAGGTCTTGGCATGGTCACACCTATCAATGACCTTCATGGTGCAGATACATCCTCCTATGTGAAAGGAGAAAAACTTACTCGTTGTAAACTTGCCAGTCTGTACAGAATTGCAGATTTGTTTGGATGGGCACACCTGGCAAATACATATATTTCAGTGAGTTCTTTAGCTTCTCATTTTCTTACTAAAATCCCAACTAAATGACAAATGTGCGCTTACCTTTACTTGGAAGTTCAGTTTTCAGACTTCATTCCTTGAATCAAGCATCCAGGATCATTGCTAAGTTTCGTCTTGTCTCCAAGAAAGAGGCTACAATTGCCCCAACTTTCTACTCCCCTTACAGTCTGTGTTGTTCTTGTGATATAGAACAGTTGTAAGACCTATATTGGAAGAAATCTATAGCAAAATTGTCTCTCTCCATGTTAAACATTTCTGAGCCACAGTCATTAAAAAGCATTTGCGGCAAGAAAAACAAGAGGGTCAGAAAACTTCCTCCCTGGTCTTAAATCTCTTAAATATGCTTTTTCTGTTTACCATTTAGTTTTTGCCTTTCCACACTTGGAACCAAGACACTATTTAAAATGAAAAAGTATTAAAATACTATGTGATAATAGCTGGTATGGTAGACTAGCAGTCTTCCTTTATTTCCCATTTCTTAAGTTTCCTTTACATCTCCACCCTAATACCTTCCTAGGAAGAAATTTTGTTTTCTTTCCTGACAATCGCCAATAATTTCATTGCCAAATTGGATTGACTGATATTGGCCTTTGTTTTTCATGAATGTAGCTGATCCTACAGCAGCCTTAAAATCCTAAAATAACACTAAGTAAGTATAATAGATGGGAAATACATCAAAAATTTTGAGTAAGTACTTAGGAGTTAGTGGAAACTTTTAAGGACAGATTCGTGTTGTAGACCTGGAATTTTTCCTTGGATGTTTTTTCCCAAATGCCCTATAATCATTCATAATATATTTATAGTCACACTTACGTTGCAAATATGAATGTTTTAAAGTAAATCCCTATTGTTTTTTCTTTCTTCCAGGTAAGAATAAGTAAAGAACAAGACCACATTATAATAATTCCCAGAGGCCTATCTTTTTCTGAAGCCACAGCCTCCAATTTGGTATAATTTTCATTCCTATATTACTTTCCCTGAGCCTCCCTTGTGTTTTTCTGACAGGTTTTTTGTTTGTTTTGTTTTTGGTCAGTCATGGGGCTTGAACTCAGCCTTTGCTCAAAGCCAGCACTCTACCACTTGGAGCCACAGCTCCACTTCTGGTTTTTGAGTGGTTAATTTGCTATAAGAGTCTCACAGGGACTTTCCTGCCTGGGCTGACTTTGAACTATGATCCTCAGATCTCAGCCTCCTGAATAGCTGGAATTACAGTTGTAAGCCACCAGTGCCCAGCTTCAGTTTTCAGCTTTTAGCACAGGATGGAACAAGAAAAAAAAACATACATGGAAAAAACATATACTAAGAAAAATGATTAGGTTTAGGAAATAATATTTATTTTTAAGAAAACTTAGGGTTCAAGAAAAATAAGATGGGCCGGGCGCTAGTGGCTCACGCCTATAATCCTAGCTACTCAGGAGGCTGAGATCTGAGGATTGTGGTTCAAAGCCAGCCCAGGCAGGAAAGTCTGTGAGACTCTTACCTTCAATAAACCATTCAGAAAACTGGAAGTGGTGCTGTTGCTCAAGTGGTAGAGAGCTCATCTTGAGATGAAGAGCTGAGGGACAGTGAGTGCCCAGGTCCAGAGTTCAAGACCCATGACTGACCAGAAAAAAAAGAAAAGAAAAGGAAAGAAAAATATGATGGTTGAAGAAACTAATAAATGATTTGAAATTGTCAGTTAATTTGTTCATGTTTTGATTTTGTTATTTTTGTTTATTGGGATTTCTGTTTTAGTACTGGGGTTTGAACTTAGGGCTTCATTTTGCACTGGTTATTTTGGAGATGGAGTCTGAATCTCATGGACGTTTCTGTTCAGGCTGACCTCAAACCATGATCTTCTAGGTAACAGCCTTCTCAGCTAGAGTTAGAGGCATGAGCCCCCAGTACCTGGCTTCCTATTCATGTTTTGAAAAGAGCTTTTTGAATTATGTCCACTCTGTACGCACTAAAACGTTTTTTAAAACATGCACATACCATCTATGTGTATTTTGTAGTTATCATTTAGTTGGTACGAGCATAGAATCTGACCTAGCATTTTCTTTTTTGCGTAACTATTCCTAGCCATTTTCATGTCATAAAATAGTTGGAGAGACATTGTTCTGGTTGCTTCATTGTTAGCGAGTGAATGTTTTCTAGTCACTTCAACAAGTGCCAGTATACTTGTCCACACCTCCAGTGAAGCGCTTAATTATTCTGTTCCTTAGAAACTACTTCTTGCTAAGTATTTTTATTGTATATTTCCTATTTTGTAAATAGTTTTATAGGATTAAAGCTATATCTTTTATCTTACAAATTGTTTTTGGCTGCCTTTGTACTATAGTAGTAAATTGGGTAGTTGTGTTTAAAATATTTACTATCTGGCCTTTTACACAAAAACTTTACCATTCTGTGGATTGGCTTGTAGAACCCAAAAAAACATTGACACGTGTGAACCAATTGAGTATGTTTTTCATTTTTCCAGGTAAAAGTCAACATAATAGGAGAAGTGGTTGACCAGGGAAGTACTAATTTGAAAGTTGACCATACAGGATTCAGTCCCCATGCTGCAATCTATTCAACGCGTCCGGATGTTAAATGTGTGATACACATCCACACCCTTGCCACAGCAGCTGTAAGTCCACAGAGGACCAGAACCAATCAATAATGATTCTGGAAAATACTGTTTTTGTGGCATTTATTTCCATTCTTTTAGATTTGCCATTCAAAATTGTTTGAAATTTGCTGCATACCCAAAAAGTACAATAGCTTTGGGGATCAAATGCTACCATTCTCGGAAACAACTGGAAAAACAGCATTTTTAGAGCAAAGTTTTTGTTTTTATAATATTTGGCACAGCATTTAAATTGTGTTGCATCCCCTAAATTTTGTTTTTGTTTTTTTGGAATAAGTGAAGAACTTAAAAGTGGGAGGTGTGCTGCAATGTTGAATATGATTAACCAGGGCAGTGCTCCCTAAGTTGTATAAAGAATCAGCTTCCTATAACAGTGTATGCAATAGCTAAATGTGTTATCTGTGGTATGTACCTAATCAAATAGGTGTCCTCGATGAAGTGTGGAATCCTCCCAATTTCTCAGGAATCTCTTATTCTGGGAGATGTGGCTTATTATGACTACCAAGGGTCACTTGATGAGCAGGAGGAGAGAATTCAACTGCAGAAAGTTCTGGGTCCAAGTTGTAAGGTGTGTAGTAAATTTACTACCCTAAGGAGTTAATTTTTGTTGCTGCTACTGGTGATGAATACAGTATGAGAGCTATGCCAGTTATGTAAAGTGACTGCCCTGGGGATTCTATTTTAGGTGCTGGTACTCAGAAATCATGGAGTAGTAGCACTTGGAGAAACAGTTGAAGAAGCTTTTCATTATATTTTTTGTGTACAGATGGCCTGTGAGATTCAGGTAGGAGAAATGATTCTCCCTTTCTTACTGCTTTATTATTTGCTTATTTAGTTGGATTTTGTGTTTATTTCCAAAGCTCTATTGATCAGTAGCATTTTGTTTTAAAAGTACTACTTTACCCAAGTAAAAAAGGGACATGAACTTAGTCACGTATGGAATTGAAAATAAGAAAATGTGCATTGCAACACACACACACACACACCCCGAAACCTTACACACACACACGCACCGAAACCTTATAAATATAATCTTCCCACTAATCTTACTTTCTCCATTTCTCCATTTTCTCACTCTAGTACTGGTACTAATAGATAAAAACAGCTGCAAATCATGAAACATGTGTTGTAGCCATTTTTTTAAGCTAGGATTAATTTCATAAGTATTTGATTTTGTTTTTATGCTGATCCTAGAGCTTGAACTCGGGGCCTGAGTGCTGTCCTGCACTTTTCTGCTCAAGGCTAGTACTCTACCATTTGAACCAAGCTTCACTTCTGTACTTTGGTGATATAAGAGTCTCAAACACTTTTCCAGCTTCAAACCATGATCCTCAGATATCAGCCTCCTGAGTAGCTAGGATTACAGGCATGAGCCAATGGCGCCCAGCTAATATAAGTTTTTTGAACTCATAGAGTTCCCAACAATTCCTTAGTATTTTTATTATAGTAGATTAGATGTTTATTTTTATTTTTTTCTCAGAGAAGGTGAGGGTATATAGACCCTAATTTCCCTCTTAAAATCAAGCAGATTCTCTTGAAACAAATACTAATTTATTTGAAAGAGCACAGCAAAAAAATTTTTTAGCTGTTTTAGTTTTTTTTTGTTTTGTTTTTGTTTTAGTTTTTCCTAGACAGGGTCTCACTATATAGCCAGGCTGGCCTTGCCTTTGCTTCCTGAGTGTTAGAATTACATGCCTGAACCACAATACCCAGCCTCTTTCTACGAACTTTAACTTAGTTAGCTTCTTCTTTCTGACAATGGTTCTTTTTTTCAAATGAGACTATGGAAAGCTTAATTAACACAATAAACTGTAACGTCTGCCAAAATGTTCTTAAATTTAAAGTGCAATATCTCTATTCCTTTCAAATTATACCTTTCAATAAAGGCTTTAAATAGCTATCCATAGAAATCTTCAAGAAAAGAACTTTGAAATTTGGGGAGTGACTCAGTTGTTTGAAATATGTTAAGGTATGGCTCTATCTGAATATGTTTTCCAGCAAGAGAATCAGAATTTTAGAAAGCAACTTTTTTACATTCAGGAAAAAGACACTTGGCTGCCAATTTGCACAGTAGTGTTACTTTGTTTTTGTTGATAGTAGTCAGAACAAGCATTATGGGTATTTGCCAAATTGAGATTGTGCCTTTTTGACAGTAAAGTACTCATGACAGTCTTTATTATTTTGAATCTTTATTATATGTTTTACCATTGGTTACAGGTACGGGCAATAGCAGGAGCAGGTGGAATAGATAATCTTCTTATACTGGATCTTCAGAAGTATAAAGCTTACACTCATAATATTGCAGCAACTGGTGGAGGAGGTGTTAATATGGGTTCCCATCAGAAGTGGAAGGTTGGCGAGATTGAGTTTGAAGGACTGATGAGGACTTTGGACAATTTGGTAGGTAAAAAATTAAACATAAACTTGAGTTATATGTCTTCAGATTCAAGAGACGTCACTTCTGTCTCCTTTTGGTTTTAGAACATGCTCCTTACTCTTTCAAGACTAGAGCTTGACTCTAGCAAGACATTTTGATATAATTTAAACATATTTTTAGGAAGGTAACGTTTCTGATCAGAAATGTAGAAGTCAGGAGCTGGGAAGGTGGCTCAGTGGTAGAGTGCTTGCCTTGCATGCTTGAGGCCCTGGGTTTAATTCCTCAGCACCACATAAGCAGAAAAAGCCTGAAGTGATGCTGTGGCTCAAGTGGTGGAGCTCTAGCTTTAAGCTGAAGAGCTGAAGGACAGCCCCCAGGCCCAGAGTTCAGGCCCCATGATCAACAACAACAACAACAACAAAATAGAAATCACTTTTGTCAGGGAAAATAAATAGTGTGATTGGAAGCTGCAGTGCCATCTGAAGTCAGTTTTACTTAGATCTTGAAATTTGCTTAATTTCAAATTCAGTATTATGTGGAGGTTCTATCGGGTGTAAGAGAATGTTTTAACCTTTGTTTTTCAATGAAAACATCATTTTAATCATTTGTTTAAAGAAATAGACTTCAAATGCTGTACAGGTTTAATAGCTTTGAATGTCGTTTCTCCCTCCCTTAGGGGTACAGAACAGGCTATGCTTATAGGCATCCTCTCATTCGAGAGAAGCCCAGACACAAAAGTGATGTGGAAATCCCAGCAACTGTGACTGCTTTTTCCTTTGAAGATGATACAGTACCACTGTCTCCTCTCAAATACATGGCACAGAGACAGCAGCGTGAAAAAACGAGATGGCTGAATTCCCCAAATACTTACATGAAAGTGAATGTGCCTGAGGAGTCTCGGAATGGGGAAACAAGTCCCAGGACCAAAATCACAGTATGCCACTATTTTACATCATTTGCTATTTCTAAATATTTTGCCTGGTTACTCATGAACTGAATATTCTGTGTTTCAGTTATTGGGGAAGAAGAATATAATATTGGTATCATTTACAAGGTTATAAACCCACTGTGTTTTATCCTCTGTTTAAAGTGTTATACATGAATTAGATTACTTAATTCTCATAACATAAAATAGATGTTATTTTCTCCCTACTTTACCAATGAGAAAACAGGCAGGAGAGCTAACTAATCTTTTTTGATGATAGAGTCAGACTTTGAATGCCAGTAGTCTAACTCAAGCTTTGTTCTTGTTCACTACATGATATTAAAATATAGCTTATTGCAGCAGTGAATTAGAACTGTTAAAACTACCAATATGAAGTTGTGCCAAACAAGATCTTATATGTAGAGATGAAACAGGTTATTTTACCTTCTTTAGAATTGTTTCACATTTGTTTGGTTTTAGAGAACTATATATACCAAGCGTTCTGTAAGTATTCAAGATTAGTTATTCAAAATCAGTAACATCAGTGGAAATTCCTTAGGCATCAAAATGTTTTTCCTTAGTCTAAATGTTAATCTTCTCTAAGGGTTGAAATGTGGAGTAAATAAGTTACAAAAAATAGGCTAGAAAACTGTCTCTCTGATACAGTTGAATCCTTTTCATTGACTTCTTAGCCATCATTTGATGTAATTCAATGCAGAAAGCAGAACTCTGGATGTGAGTGCATACAGATCAGGCTGTATTTGAAATAGTTTCCTCATCATACTTGCAGTTATCAAGAGGAAAAAGTTTAACAGTGTGACTGAGTATACATGACTGAGTATACAAGTGAACTGTAACTGCATTTGATAATTTTTAAGTGAATGCATTTATAATGCATTTTCTAACAAGTGTGAGATACAAAATGACCACTAATATATTGTTTAGTGAGATTCTTTGAAAGATTGACAATATATGTCCCCCTGGAGATTATACTTGCTCAATACCTAATCATCTTTCCTTGATGCAAAGCTTCATTCTAATAAATGTTTTATTCTTTAGTGGATGAAAGCAGAGGACTCCTCTAAAGTTAGTAGTGGAACACCTATCAAAATTGAAGATCCCAATCAGTTTGTTCCTTTAAATACAAACCCGAATGAGGTTCTAGAAAAGAGAAATAAGGTAAGGCAAAGTCTCTGTAGCCAAATGAGACATTTTATTCTCTTGCATGTTTAAATCACTAGTGATGAAATATGATTACTAACAAGCTTAATTTGAATACAGAAAAACTTGATTCAGTAATATTAGTTTATATCAAATAATTCTAGCCCTGTCCTTGGTGAACAAGCTACATGAGAGAAAAGTGTTAAACATATTTTTGCCTTGAAGAGTCCTGGTATTACTAACAGTGTAAGACAACAGAAAATTACATACCAGGAAGAAGGGGGATTAATGAGAGTGTTACAGATGGTGAAAGGGGTCTTTATAAAAGTGGAAGTTGATTAGACTCTTACTTGGAAGTATCAAATAATAAGCTTTCAGTCAAAAAGGAGGCAAGTTATCTATACAGTTGTACCCAAGAACTTGTTACTGTGTTTCACTTCAGATTCGGGAACAAAACAGGTATGACTTGAAAACAGCAGGACCACAGTCTCAGCTGCTTGCCGGAATTGTTGTGGATAAACCTCCTTCTGTAAGTCTGAAGCAACAACATCTTTTTTATCTGCCACATTAACTTTTCTTTCCTTTTAAATAGGATTTTTTTATTTTAAAATTAAAATGAATTAATAAGAGGTCCCAATTCAAACCCTAGTACCACCAAAAAAAACAAAAAAAAAAATAGTCCACAAAACTTCAAAGAACACCCTCAAATTCTAGGGGTAAGAACTTTCCACTTTTTAAATTGCTTCTAGCAATTAAAAAATGCTTCTACCAATTGTCTTCATGTTTCTATATCTTTATGAGATAGGAATGCATACTTGTGATCTCAGCTACTTTGGAGGCTAAAGCAGGAAGACTGCAAATTTGAGGCCAGCCAGGGCTATATAATAAATCTTGTTATGTAGCGTTATACTTCCAACCAGGTATAACTCAAATGATAGAAGTACTATTGTGAGGTTCTGAATTAAAGCCCCAGTACAGTCTCTCTCTTTCTCTTTCTCTCTCTCTCTCTCTCTCTCACACACACACACACATACACACACAGCATTTTCTTGTTATTTATCAATTTCAGACCTCATCATTATCATTACACTGCAAGTTATATTGTAGGAAACTATAAATTATGAGTTGATTTCCAATTTCAGACAAGAGAAAATACAAGGAAGAGTTTATTTAAAATTAAATAATAGCTGGGCGTTAATGGCTCACACCTGTAATCTTAGGTACTCAGGAGGCTGAGATCTAAGGATTGCAGTTCAAAGCCAGCCTGGGCAATCTCCAATTAACCACCAAAAACCAGAAGTGACACTGGCTCAAGTGGTAGAGCGCTCATCTTGAGCTGAAGAACAGGGACAGTTCCCAGGCCCAGAGATCCATGACTGAACAAAAAAAAAAAATTTTGTGGGCGTGTGGAAATAATTTTCCCGTGAAATATGAAGTGTATTATACTCTTGTCTTCTGACTGTTAAGTGTTTCTCTCTTCTTTGGTCATGGATCTTATCTCTGGGCCTGAGCGCTCTCCCTCAGCTCTTCAGCTCAAGGCTAGCATTCTACTACTTGAGCCACAGTGCCACTTCTAGTTTACTGGTGGTTTATTGGAGATAAGAGTCTCACAGATTTTCCTGCCCACGCTGGCTATGAACCATGACCTTCAGATCTCAGCCTCCTGAGTAGCTAGAATTACAGGTGTGAGCCACGGGCACCCGGCCTGACTGTATTTCTAAGAGGAAAGTTTATAATTCTACGTTCCTAAACTGAAAAAATAATCAGATACTATGTGCCAATCTATGGCTTCAACCCCTAGTACTTCAGGAAAAAGAGAAAGAGGGGAGAGAGATTAAATAATGTTCTATCTCAAAGTTACAGAAAAATAAAAAACCAGCCCTAAAACCAGTAGAAGGAAGGTAAAAGCTGTAATTAAAACTAATATATGGGCTGGGAAGGTGGCTCAGTGGTAGAGCGCTTGCCTTGCATGCATGAGGCCCTGTGTTTGATTCCTCAGCACCACATAAGCAGAAAAAGAAAAAACCGGAAGTGGTGCTATGGCTCAAGTGGTAGCACGCTAGCCTTGAGCTGAAGAGCTGAGGGACAGTGCCCAGGCCCAGAGTTCAGACCCCACGACCAGACCAAAAAAACGAACAAAAAACTAATATATATATATATACACATATATATATTATACTAATATATTTATATAGATATGATCAGTAAAATAAAGAATTGTTCTTTGGAAGTAAGATCAACAAACCCTTAACAAAACTAAAAGAGAGCAAAGACCCAAATTAGTAAAAGATAAAAGGGGAATAATACAGTAGATACCAATGAAATTCAGATCATTGAACAATATGTTGAAAAATCATATTCCAATAAATTAAAATCTTGGGGGAAAGGGATAAATTTCTAGATACATATGATCTATCAAAATTGATCAAGAAGACAATAATATACAACAAGTCAAAAGTAGTGATAAACTGCCATCAAAGAAAACATACTGGATAGATTCACTGCTGAATTGTATAAGATCTTTAAAGAAGAATAATACCTCAGTACCTCAATAATTCCTCAAACTATTTTATAAAAAATAGAAAAGAAACAGTTTCGCTCTTCCTACAAAGCTACTAATTGAGATCCCAGCATGTCCATGTTTATTACAGCACTTTTCTCTATAGCCAAGTCATGAGATCAGATTAGGTCCCCCTAAACAAGTAAATAAATAAATGAAGAATATGTGGTATAAAAATGAAAAAGCCGGGCACTGGTGGCTCACACCTGTAATCCTAGCTACTCAGGAGGCTGAGATTGGAACATCACAGTTCGAAGCCAGCCTTGGCAGGAAAGTCCATGTGACATTTATCTCCATTAAACTACTCAGAAAAAGCTGGAAGTAGCACTGTGACTCAAGTGATAGAGCACTAGCCTTGAGCAAAGCAGCTCAGGGACAGAGCCCAGGCCCAGAGTTCAAGCCCCAGGACTGGGGAAAAAAAATGATATATTATGAGAATAGATGGAACTTCATGAAGATCATTTATAATGTTAAGTGAAATAAACCTTCCCATATAAGGAAGAATGTAAGATCATGAAAAATTAAAGTAGACAGGAACTATTAAGAAAATGTGTTATATGCATGCACAAAAGTGTCATTCACAACCATCATTTTATACAATTGATTTATGCTGATAAAAATTCGTGTTTCTTTATTATCATTTAAGTGGAGTTTGGGGAAGGATAAAAAATACATAAATTCTGGGCTGGGAAGGTGGCTCAGTGGTAGAGTGCTTGCCTTGCATGAGGCCCTGGTTCGATTCCTCAGCACCACATAAGCAGAAAAAAATGAAGTGGCGCAGTGGCTTAAGTGATACAGCTCTCTCCTTGAGCTGAAGAGCTGAGGGACAACCCCCAGGCCCAGAGTTCAGGCCCTATGACTGACACACACTCACAAAAAGATAGATAGAACATAAATTCTATCTACCAAGTATAACAAAGTCTCATTAATATATTTTCTATTTTATTTTCAAAATGAATTTAAAGATGTTCTTTTAATGCAGTTTTAATTTTTTCTAAGTCTTACAAAGGTTGGTGAAGTGAAGCAGTTCTTGTTTTTTCAAAATATTTCTTATGTGAAGTTTATTAGAGCTTATCTTACTTTTTTTAAGTTACAAACAGCTACACACTGGTTGGCTCACGCCTATACTCCTAACTACTCAGGAGACTGAGATCTGAAGATCATGGTTCAAAGCCAGGCCAGGCCCGAAAGTCCATGTGACTTACCTCCAATTAACCACTAGAAAACCAGAAGTGGAGCTGTGGCTCCAAGAGGTAGATCACTAGCCTTGAGCAAAAAAGGGTCAGAAACAGTTCCCAGGCTCTGAGTTCAAGCTCCACCACCACTAACAACAACAAAAAAGTGAATAGACTGGGAATGTAGATCACTTATTGAATAGAAGGCCCTGGGATTCACAGCATCACAGAAAATAATAAAATCTTCGTATTCATCTTTATAGAGAAATTAGCAATTTTAATTCATTGGATCTGTAGATTCCAGGAGTGTTAAATCTGAGTATTTAAACAAAAAATGTTGTTTTGTCATTTCTTACAATTGCTTTGAAGTAGGGAGTCACAAACATGTAGACATTTATATATTTATTTATATATATATATGTTTCTCTGTATTTGCATGGATGGATGGATGCATGGATGGGCAAATGGGTAGAAAACTGGATAATGAATCTAGTTTTTTTCTTTGTAAGACTATGCACTTTGATGATGATGATCATGGCCCACCAGCTCCTCCTAACCCATTCAGTCATCTCACAGAAGGAGAACTTGAAGAATATAAGAAGACAATCGAAAGGAAACAGCAAGGTCTGGAAGGTTAGTTAATTATTAGATTAACTCTGGGATAACCACATTAGAACACCTCAAGTTGGATGATAAAAGACATTCATGAGTTTTAAACTACCTTTTTATACTTGTTCTATTTCATCACCAAATGCAAGTCAGGCTGAAATGCAAAGAGCTACCCCATAACAGGGAGAGAAAACTTCAAAAAGCAGTTTAAATGCTGGCTATTTCTAAAATGAAAACCCTAAACCAGGTGCTGGTAGTTCATGCCTGTAATCCTAGCAACTCAGGAGGCTAAGGTCTGAGAATTATGGTTCAAAGCCAGGCCAGGCAGAAAAGTTCATGAGACTCTTATCTCCCGTTAACCACCAGAAAATGGAAGTGGAGATGTGGCTCAAAGTAGTAGAGTGCTAGCCTTGAATGTAAAAAGCTCACGGATAGCACCCAGGCCCTGAGTTCAAGCCCCACAACAAGACAGAAAAAGAGGGGGGAGGAGGCAGGAAGGAAGGCAGGAGGGAAGGGAGGAAGGAAGGAGGGAGGGGGGGAAGGAAGGAAGGAAGGTCCCAGATGAGCAAAGAAGTACTAGCAAACTAGATACATATGTACTAATAGATTTAAACATTTCATGATATGTAGCTTCTTCCAGACATGTTATTTTGAAATTGTCACAATTCACAAGTGTGATTTTAACATGAAAAAAAAAAAATCTTCATCCCTTGTATCTTAACATACCAACCAGTATGGTCATTTCAAAGTCAACATTTAAAACAAACTTTCAGAATTTTGATTTGACTTTTCTTAAGTATGTGCATTCTAATGCAGTTGAGGTGTTATGACTTTGGAACTCTTAATAAGTAGTTTATTAGTATTTTAGTTAAGGATTGTTCATAAAGAACTAGACTTAGTGGCACATATTTGTAACCCCTGCACTTGGCAAGAGAATCACAAATTCAAGACCAGAGTAGGCTATTTAACAAGATGCTGAATTTTTTTTAAACTGTCTTGTTAATAAAATGCCCTTGCTAATTGGATACTAATTGGAAACTTTGAATAAGTTTCAGACAGTCCATGAATCACCTGAAAAATATAGATGAATTGTATATGATATACATGTGGAAATGAATGGCTTTAGAGACCCTAAAAGAAGGTGCGAGCTTCTGCTTTAGTTCATCTGCAACATACAGTTAAGAATTTTTACACAAAATAAAGCAGAAGCCATTAAAGAATTTTTATCCATACTGGGTGCCAGTGGCTCACACCTGTAATCCTAGCTACTCAGGAGGCTGAGATCTGAGGATCACGATTCAAAACCAGCCCCGGCAGGAAAGTCTGTGAGACTCCAGAAACCAGAAGTAGCATTGTGGTTCAAGTGGTAGAGCACTCGCCTTGAGCTGAAGAGGTGAGGGACAGTGCCCAGGCCCAGAGTTCAAGCCCCACCACTGACCAAAAAAGAATTTTTATCCATGTGTTAGTGCCTTTGTCACAAAAACAAGTTATCTTAACAAATTAATGTACTTACACTAAATGTTCTGAGTTGCTTATTGAACTTTTCTGACGTAAATAGGAAGTTTTCTGTGTTACTTGGTGTTTTGTTAAATGTCCCTTTTTATTTTTACTTTTTGAAAGCCTAATGATGCCAGGTAAAACAAATATTGTATTCTAGAACTATCTTCTTTTTTATATAAATTTTAAGTAGTTTCTTTTTATATTTACTGACCTCCTGAATTAACTCACTAATATTTCTCTAACAGCAATTATTAATTTGGTATTTTCAAAACTTTAGCAAACCATTCTGCCTTGTTAATGTGGCAGCATTGATGAGGCTTCAGAATTCTCTTTGTTGGATTGCTCAGTCGATTTTGGTTTCCTAACACTAGCTAAATACACACATAGTATTTGCCTGGACTGCCAACAGCTGTGTTTCCTTTTTAACCCTGTATGTATATAATGACTGTTAACAGCCAGAGTCTTAATACACTAATCTCCTTTTGATGTATAATTATTGGTCTATGTAATAACTATTAGCATGCTCAGATCCTAGCTGAGGAATTTATCATCTCTGTATATAGTCATTTGATATATTCACTAACCTCCCTGAAATCTCATGCTTCTTTGTTTTGCATGGCTTATAACTAAACTCTTATCCTACAGACGCTGAGCAGGAATTACTCTCAGATGACGCTTCATCTGTTTCACAAATTCATTCTCAAACTCAGTCACCGCAAAATGCCCCTGAAAAATTTGAAGGTATTCAATGAAATTTTTGTCAAGTTCAGTGTTTTTGAGAGCCTGCCCCATTATTTGTATTTATATAAGAAACTAAATGATTGCTCACAGTAAGCATACCATGGATTTTACTTAAACCTTTTAGTAATTTTACATTTTATTAATGTGATGCTACTTTTGCTCAACATGTATAGATTTACTTTAATCTGGATTTCATCAACCAATAGTTCTTTTAAATTAGTATTTAATTAGTTGTACAAAGAGGTTGAAATTCAACCTGACAGTTATGAGTACAATGCATATTCTATAGTTCATAAGAATTTGTGGAATTAAAATTAATGGGTTATGACATGCATCTTTCAATCAGGAGCATGAAATTGTTTTCAGTTTTGATTGTCAAATGAGCCCAAAACGAAACAAAAGTATATATTATCTTTTCTTATAGTGACTTGGTTTACAATGAAACTGTCATACCATCAAACAAGAATTATCTAGCCTTGACTTTTAGACATAGAAACTTTGTTTTCTTCTCCTTGATATCATTTAAGAAAGGTAGCTTCATGCTGATAGATTCAGTTTATTAAAATAATGATTTCATTAGAATAAAAGCAATGCCTTAGTACATTGCTAATAAACCTTTTTGTTTTTAAAATTAGCAAAAAAACGTTAACCAAGTAAAATAACCACCCCCCCCAAAAAAATACCTCCCCTTTTGTAGAAAACCATGAGCTGTTTTCCAAGAGCTTCATCTCCATGGATGTACCTGTCATGGTAGTAAACGGCAAGGATGACCTACATGATGTTGACGATGAGCTTGCTAAGCGAGTGAGTAAATTAACTACAAGCACGACCTTAGAGAACATCGAAATTACCATTAAGTCACCAGAGAAGATTGAGGAAGTTCTGTCACCCGATGGTTCACCATCAAAATCACCATCCAAGAAAAAGAAGAAATTCCGCACTCCTTCTTTTCTGAAAAAGAACAAAAAAAAGGAGAAAGTTGAAGCCTAAAGTTTTTTTGTAATTATTATTCTACAATGTGACATTGCACATTTAAATACAACATTTAAGTTGATCATTAATATACAGTGGTAGATCAGATTTGGGGTATGTAGCAAACTGGACTTCAAGAACTGGAAAGAGGTTTTACTAAAAGAAAAACATGAAAAAAACTTTCAAATTCATCTCTTTTTATATTTCCAAAATGGCTTTGAATTTTAAGGCATTTTCTAGTTTTAGTTAGCTCTATCCTCATAAAGTATAATATAGTTCACCACTAACAGATATCTGTCTGAATTACTTCAGGCCTTCTCCATAATAACTGCTGGAAAGAAATTGCCAATGAACAACTGAGAATTATTATTTCTCAACACCTGCTTCACTTGGTAATCAGATTATAATTTTTTTTTTTTTTTTTTTTTTTGGATCCGGTCGTGGGGCCTGAACTCTGGGCCTGGGTGCTGTCCCTCAGCTCTTCAGCTCAAGGCTAG